>NC_142518.1:112060500-112365000 GCF_057876585.1 Rhinolophus sinicus
TAAGTTATCAAATGTACAGGAATAGATTGTTTGTAGTATTCCATTTATTATTATTTTAATGTATGTGGGTCAGTAGTGATATATCTGGTTTTAGTCCTCATATTGACAACTTGTGTCTCCTCTCCTCTGTCTTTCTTCCTTGGTTAGCCTGGCTAGAGATTTTCAATTTTATTGATCTATTCAAATAATCAGATTTTAGTTTCACTGACTTTGTCTATTGTTTTCCTGTTTTTAATTTAATTGATTTCTGCTCTAATTAAAACTGTTCTACCTGCAATTCCAAATTTTGATATATTATATTTTCATTTTCTCACAGTTTAAAATATTTTAAAATGTTCCTAAAGATGCCTGGGTTATTTAGAAGTGTATTGTTTCATTTATTTTTTCCAGCTTTATTGATATAAAATCGACATATAACACTGCGTACATTTAAGGTGGACAATGTGATGTGAGTCACCACCTCCATTACCTCACAAAATTACCATTTTGTTGTGAGAATATTTAAGATATACGAGTGCTATCTTGGAACTTTTCAAATATATAATACAGTATTGTTAACTATAGTCACCATGTTGTATATTAGATCCCCAGAACTGATTCATCTTATAACTGGAAGTTTGTACACTTTGACCAACATCTTCCCATTTTCCCCACCCCCAGCCCCTGGTAACCACCATTCTACTTTCTGTTTCTATGAGTTTGGTTTTTTTAGATTCCACATATTAGTGAGATCACACAGTATTTGTCTTTGATTTATTTCACACAGCATAATGCCCTCAAGGTCCATCTATGCTCTTGCAAATAGCAGGCTATCCTTA
This sequence comes from Rhinolophus sinicus, assembly GCF_057876585.1. Lineage (NCBI taxonomy): Eukaryota > Metazoa > Chordata > Mammalia > Chiroptera > Rhinolophidae > Rhinolophus > Rhinolophus sinicus. The sequence continues at coordinate 112,061,319 of NC_142518.1, forward strand.
TTTTATGGCTGAAATATATATATATATATATATATATATATATATATATATATATATATACACACATACATACATATAATTTTTTGTTTATATATTAATCCACTGATATTACATATTCATCCACTGATATATATTCATCCACTGATTCATCCATTGGGAAAAATACATGATTTAACTTCAATCTTGTTAAACTTATTGAGACTTGTTTTGTGTCCCAACATATGGTCTATTCTTGAGAATGTTCCATGTGCGCTTGAGAAGAATGTGCATTCTGTCACTTTGGGAAGAAAAATTCTGTAAATATCTGTTATTTCTATTGGCCTAATGTATCATTTAAGGCTGATGTTTCCTTATTGAAACATAAGGAATTAACTTTGGATGAGCTATCCACTGGTGTAAGTGGGGTTTTCAAGTATCCTTCTATTATTGTGTTGATGTGCATTTTCCCTTTAAGGTCTTTTAATAATTTCTTTACATGTTTTGGTGCTCCCAAGTTGAGTGCATATACATAATTAAGTGTTATGTCTTTCTGGTAGATTGTCTCCTTTATCATTATAAAATGTTCATTTTGTCTCTTGTTTGCTTTTTTGTCCTGAAGTCTGTCTGATATAACTATGGCTATACCAGCTTTTCTCTAAATACCATTTGCTCTGAGTGTCATGTTCCACCCCTTCAGTTTGAGCCTATGTTTGTCTTTGGAGTGAGATTGGTCTTCAGAATATAGTTGGGTCTTACCCATTTAGCTACTATGCCTTTAGATTGGTGAGTTCAGTCCATTTACATTTAGGGTGATTATTGATATATGAGGACTTACTACAGCCATTTTATCACTTGTTTCCCAATTGCTATGTATCTCCATTGTTTCCTCCCCGTGTTTCTGTCTGTTATTTTAGTTTGGTGGTTTTCTACATTTTTTCTCTGTTTCCTCTTTTTTTAATGTTTTGTGTCTCAGCTCTGGATTTTTGTTTTGTGTTTACCATGAAATTTGTGATAAAATATCTTAGATAAAATAATCTTTTTTCTTCTGACAGCATTTTATCTTCATTTGCCTGTACAATTTCCATCTTTTTCCTCTTCCCTTTTTATGTTTCTATTATGACAAATTATCCCTTTTTATTTTACGTATTCATTACCAAATTGAAGTAGCTATAGTTATTTTTAATTTTTTTCCTTTAACTTTTATGTTATAATTAAATGCTTCACACGCAATTTTAAATGGAATTGTAATTTTCTGCTTCTGCCTGTTTGTCAGCTTATTCAAAAATTTTGTACTTTCGTCTTTTTGTTTCATGTAGAGCTCCTTTCAACATTTCTTGTAATGAAGGTCTTCTGGTGGTAAATTCCCTCAGCTTTTGTTTGTCTGGAAAAGCCTTTATTTATCCTTCATATCTAACGGATAACTTTGCTGTACATATTGTTCTTGGTTGGTATTTTACTTCTTTCAATACTTTGAATATATTATTCCACGCTCTCCTAGCCTGTCAGGTATCTGCTGAGAAACCTGATTTGTTTTTTTATGTTAATGTCTTTTTTCTTTCTTTTTTTCACCCCTAGATCCCTTGAGAATTCTTTCTTTATCATTAACTTTGACAGTTTTAATATAATGTGTCTTGGTAAAGGTCTTTTGTGCTGAGATAATTAAGTGTTTTACTAGCTTGTCATACTTAAATGTCCAGTTCCTTCCCTAAGTTTGGGTAGTTCTCTTCAATTATTTCTTTGAATAGAGACTCTGTTCCCATCTTCTCTTCTCCTTCTGGGATACCCATTATCCTTGTGTTGCCCTTTGTAAAGGATTCAGATAGTTCTCATAGAGTTCTTTGTTTTAAAAAGAAATTAGTTCTCTCTCCTCTTGCATCTGAATCATTTCTAGATTTCTATCTTTGAACTTGCTAATTCTCTCTTCCATATAGTCTGTTCTATTCCCAATGCTTTATAATGTATTCTTAAGCTTATTGAGTTCTTCATCTCCAAAATCTGTGTTTCATTCTTTTTCAGAGTTTCAATCTCTGGTAATGTATTCCTTCTTCTTCTTCTTTTTTTAACAGGACTTTATTGGGGAACAGTGTGTACTTCCAGGACTTTTTTCCAAGTCAAGTTGTTGTCCTTTCAATCTTAGTTGTGGAGGGTGCCATTCAGCTTCGAGTTGTTGTCCTTTCAGTCTTAGTTGTGGAGGGCGCAGCTCAGCTCCAGGTCCAGTTGCCGTTGCTAGTTGCAGGGGGCACAGCCCACCATCCCTTGCGGGGGTCGAACCGGCAACCTTGTGGTTGAGAGGACGCGCTTCAACCAACTGAGCCATCCGGGAGCTCAGCCGCAGCTCAGCTCAAGGTGCCGTGTTCAATCTTAGTTGTAATGTACACCTTCTGTTCGTTATTTTTATTCCTGAGCTTATTGAACTGCCTTTCCGAGTTTTCTTGTATCTCACTGAGTTTTTTCATGACTGCTATTTTGAATTCTCTATCATTTAGATCACAATCTTCCATGACTTTGAGTTTGGTCCCTGGATAATTGAAATTTCCTTTCTATATTACCTTGTTGCTATAATTGTTCATGGAGGTTGATGGGTTATTTCTTTATTATCACATTTCAAGCAGTGAACACTTTTCTTATTTAGGTACCATTTTGATTTTAGCAATTCAGCAGGTTGGTAACTAAAGGCCTTTCCTTTTATTTCCCAGTAGATGGTGCCATAACACAAGTTTTTATTTTCTCTTAATTGGCGCTACTTGCACCTCCAGGATGTTGGTAGGGTAGCATCCCTTTGCTCATGGAAATGGCCATGTACCCACCGGCATAGTGAGTATTCCCTCTGTGTTCAGTTTTCCTCAGTCCTGGAGCACCACCACCATGGTGGGGGGATGTAGTCGGTGGTGGGGAACTGTGTTCATGAGCTCCCAGAACTGCCTTCTTGTTACTAATGGTTTTTATTTGTATACCATAAAATTAATCTGCTTTAAATATACAATTCAATGATGATTAGTATATTTACAAAGTCGTGTACCCATCATAGCAATCTAGTTTTTGAACATTTATATTACCCCAAAAAGTTCCCTCATTCCCATGAACCAGCCACTTCCCATTGAGACAGACAGAGACAGAGGAGAGAGAGAGAGAGAGAGAGAGAGAGAGAGAGAGAGAGAGAGAGAGAGAGAGAGAGAGAGAGAGAGAGAGATTCTGTTTGCTTTGTTTCTCTGGAGAATTCTAATTAATACTGCTTGTATACCCAATATCTGGCTCCCTGGCAATCCCTGCCCCCACCTCCTCAGTGCAAGGCGTTTAGACCAGAGGCCTAAGGAGGATTTTTCTTAAGCTCAAATCCAAATAGTATCACCATTCACATTATAGAACTCCTAAACATTCGTGTCATAAGACAGTGAGGCAGCCAGCCAGCCAGGCCTGCACCCTGTTGAGAAGAGGGTACCAGAACAAGCAGAAGCCCACGGAGCACGCACCCTTACCGGTTTTGCAGTAAACGGCACTAGGCTTTTAGGACTCCGAAGGACCCTTCCTGGCAGCCAAGTGCGAGTGCAGGAACGGTGGCTCAATCTGTCTCAAACTACTACCCTATAGTTCCTTACCTATTGCTTCCACACTGTTGAAATAGAAGTAGAAAAGCATACCCCAAAGGTCCCACCCATTCTGAGGCACTTAACTCATAATGACAACTGTCCCCATGCCCCCCAAAATGCAAAACAAAAATCTACCCCCAAACTGTGTCCTTAAATCTCACCCCAAAACATCAGTATGGCATACTTCAGCCTAAAGTGCATTCTCCCAAAGCTAAATGACTGAGAATGAGATTATACTGGAAAGAGTTCTTGTTATCACTCTTGAAACTGTAAAGAAAATAAGACAGAATTAAAAAAAAAACAAAAACAGCTAAGTCAGTTTGCATGTAACATTTGGACCAAAAAGCCTTGGAAATTTGGTGTTCGAAAATGGACCACCATCGTGCTTTTGGGGAATAACAACAGTCTTGTATATACATGATCACACAACATCAAAGAACCATGCTGATTTTACATATTTGAGTTAAGTAAGCGTTGCAGGAAGATCCCTACTACAAATAAGAGGTCACGTGGGTTACAGGTCCCTCCCAGGACAGAACCAGAAATGTGAATTCCAATGCACACCTGACACATCTGCATTGGACCCCCCCACCCCCAACCCCCAACCTGACTTTGCACCGGATACATTTATATGGCAGCTACCTGAGTAAGGACCACATCGCAAATGATCTCTGTAGATTTACTGTCTGATGTAGCCCGCATACTAGGCACACTGTCAATTTCAAATGACACATTGGCAAGCACCTGAACATCAAGCATGGTGTGAGGGTTTATGGATAGGAAGTTGGGTTAGAGTGCATGGTCTGGAGGGCTGAGAGCTGAAAGGGCAGAATGGTCACAGAACGGATCAGAGAGCCTAATGAGACCATTTGAGTCTGGAGTATTTTAGGGAGCATGGCTTGGTAACAAAAATGCGGAGGCAGGCAGACCCCTATGCCCACCATGCTGTTTGGTGAAGGTGGAACACATACTTCCATATCTGACTGTACCACCTCCCCCAACCCCAGTAAAACTACTATACAATGATATTTGGAAAGATTGGAAAGGCAGGAAAGGAAACAACAACTAAATGTTGAATGCTGAAAAGCAGATGGGTGAATAGTGATTGACTTAGCAGACCTAAGAAGGCCACAGACTGGGAATCCTAAGCCCTAAAGAGGAGAAGCCAAAAACCATTCTGATTTACTACCCCCCCCCAGAAGAATCTTCAAAGGATGTAAACAGTAACTCTAGAAGTGCAGGTGAAGGGGATGGGCACCAACATAATGAGGGTTGTTTGAAAACTGTTTAAGAAGTAGGTTAATTTCCAAATACCCTCTTGCAGTCGATGCCCGACAGCACTGAGTAGCTAGACTTTCCCTGACCTGACAGAAGTCAGAAGAATTATTACCTGGAGAGGGTAAAGCAGATGGACTTTGGACTGGGAGTTCCCAAACCCAGTGGACGGCTGGAGCATCATATTGAAAATAGAGGGGTTAAGTGGATGGTATGTATCTTGAAAACTGTAAGCCCCCAGACTTCTCCGACTCTGACCTTACAATTCTGGCAGCTGCAAGAGTCTTCTGTGAGTCGTCTGATGAACCCAAGAGAAAAATATCTAAGGGTATTGACATTGAAGAGTCCCCCAAAAGGGGAAGCTGCATTACTCTACAATGAGGCTCAGCTTGATACTGCAAAGTAAAGGAAAAGGAGGAGAAGGAGAAACACGAAGTTGAAGATATTTATTTTTAGAATGGGAGGGGAGACCTGAACACGTTTGTTACTGTAGGGAAAGGAGCCAGTCAGAGAAACGGGAGCAGAGCGACTAGAGATTCTGGAGGGAGAAGGTAATGGATGGAGTGAGGCTCCCGGGGAGGCAGCTGGGATGGAATTCAGAGCATGAGTGGAAATGATAACCTGAGGCAGACTGAAGGACAGCCTTTGCCCCCACTGGGATAGGATGAAAAGAAATGAGATTTGGATGACGATTCAGTTCAATCTATTATCATTTGGCAACTGGAATATCCAAGGTGTTCTGCTAAGTAGCATTCATCCATCTATCCACTCATTCATCCAACGTTTTTTGGCGCAACTACTGTGTTCCAGACCATTGGAGACAAGAAGATGAATCAGACAACTGCCCAGTCCTCCAGGAGCTCACAGTCATGGAGTGAGAGCAGACCTGCAACACTGAAAACTGAGCACAGCGGCTGCGAAACCAGCTGGAGCCCAGCAGGGAACTGATTTGGCGACTTCTACCCGGGCTGCTCTGACCCAGCAGGGGCACGGGGGAAGGGGCTGTGGGCCTGTCACTTGGTGAGCTGGGAACTACGGAGTTGGTGGGTTAGTGACAGGCGTGCGCTTGGCTGTCACTTCTGCCTCTTTGATTGGGAGGATTCGAACTGGCACCTAGCTTGTTTATGAAAGTGGAACCTTAATTGCTTAATTGCACCTTAAGCAATTGCAGTGCATTTGGAATATTCAGGATAAACTGAGGAGAAGCCAAGGAACAACAGCCTTCTCTCCACCAGGCCCTTTTCCCCAGTACCTCCCCCCAGGGGGAACCTGGACACAGCACATTTAGGAAGACGTAATTTTCAAAGCTAATTATGAAAACATTTGTCATTGGAATCAGTGGTGTGACAAATGGTGGGAAGACCACACTGGCTAAGAATTTGCAGAAACATCTCCCAAACTGCAGTGTCATATCTCAGGACGATTTCCTTAAGCCAGAGCCTGAGATAGAGACATAAAATGGATTTCTGCAGTATGATGTCCTTGAAGCACTTAACATGGAGAAAATGATGTCCACAATTTCTTGCTGGATGGAAAGCCCCAGATACCCTCTGGTATCAACAGACTGGGGAAATGCTGAGGAAATTCCCATACTAATCATCGAAGATTTCCTTCTCTTTCGTTATCAGCACCTTGACATTATATGGAATAGCAGCTACTTTCTGACCATATGAAGAACGTTAAGAGGAGGACTACAAGTAGAGTGGGTGGTCACACAGCCTGCCGCCACGTCCCCCGGCCTAAAGAAACAATGAGCTGACAGAGCCATAATCACAGGAGAGATAAGTGGGCCAGGGAAAGTTTCTAAAGTCACCCATGCAGATTAATTAAGAGCTGTCCTATACTTAACTTGTCCTCATTATCATAGTAAAAAACACTCCCTTAGGTGGAGATTTAAGAAGCTAATGAGACAGGCGGCCCATGAAGTAACATGTAGGTACACTGTGCAGGTGCAGCGTAGGACCCACCTTAACATACCTTGGGGAGGGAGAAAGGAAGCGGTGGCCCCCAATCCCAAGAACCTATAAAACCGCTGTACCTGTAAGCCTCAGGGAGCCACATCCATTCTCTTTCAGAGTGTGTTTTCTTGGTGCATCAAGCTTTCTATTTAATAAGCCTTTCTCTCTGCAAAACTGTTGCCCACTCTCCTGATTTTTATCCTGAGAGGGGCAAGGCCCCTGCACCAGTAACACAAGGGTATGCAAGCCTCCAGACCCCCCAGGGTACTTTGATGGCCACACATGGCCCTCGTATGTAAAGCACAGAGGAGAAATGGAGGACATCACAGTGGGAAATCATTTACCTAGACGGAACAAAATCTGAATCCAAAGTATGTGAAGATCTAAGAAGAACTAGCAAAGCAAAAATATCTGTAAGTAACAGCATGAGAATGGAACACACTGAATCCTTCCTGGGCTGAACTGGGAAACTCGAAGGAATTCAAGAGCCTTAACCAAGATATAATATGTACTTTGGTACAATGACAGCTATTGTTTTGTTTGTTCGATCACACATGATTTTCCCCAGTAAATACTTATCCATGATAATGGACAGGAATTTACCTTCATGAGTTGTTCTCATTCCAAGGAGTGTATAGCTACAACACAGTGAGTCGGTTCCTCTAGACCAATGGTTGTCAATCTTTTCTGAATCGAACCCAGAGTAAGAAATTAGGTTTACATCACAGTCCAGTATATATGTAGCCTACTGTGTGTGTATTTGTGTGTCTGTGTCTATATGTGTGTATGTTTGTGTCTCTATGTGTGTGTATGTCTATATATGTCTACATGTATATATGTGTGTGTATACACACATATCAAGTATCATAAGATGTTTACCTTATATACAAGGTACTCTGGTATTTTTCTGTTTTTAAAAAATATCAGTAACCATCCCATACCAGTGCCCACTTCCTGCAAATAATGGCATTTACCAGGAGTAGCAGTCACATGAAATAAATCAACAATTCCCCTACAGTAAGGAAAAAAAAAGCTGACTGAGCACAGGGGCTGTGGGAGCACAGAACAAGGGAATTAAGAGTAAAGGGAGTTAGAGGGAAGAAGTAAGTAGGAGATGTGAAGATCAAAGACAGTGGAGTGATGTGAGGAAGGGGTCATGAACCCAGGAATGCAGGCAGCCTCCAGAAGCTAAAAAAGTAAGGAAACGGATTCTCCACTAGAGTCTCCAGAAGGAACCAACCCTGCTAACACCACAACTAATGCCCTCTAGAAGTAAGAATAAATTTGTGTTGTTTTAAGTGGAATAAAAAAGAGCAAAGGGAATGAAACAAGTATGGAAATGCCTATAGAACAATGCATAGATTGCTCTGTGGGTTCAAGGGCAGAGAGATCTCATCTAGGAGGGCTGACCCACAAAGGCTTCAACTTGCAGTGATGGGGGGTTGTGGGTGCCCACCAAGAGGTGGGAACAGATGCAAATGCGAGGCAGGAAATTGCAAGAGGACATGTTCTGGGAAGGGAGAGAGAGGCTCTGGTCGAGCACAGAGTATGCCGAGGCAAGTAGTGGGAGGGGCAGTTGGGAAGCAGGACTAGAATGAGATGCAAAAATATCATTGAGGCAGCATCACAAAAAGCAACTGGATTGAACTAATGGAATGTGTGAAACACACCAGACTGAGAGTGAGAAACTTGGTTTCATTCTAGGCCCGGCTCTGCCACAGACTCGCTTTTTTTTTTTTTTTTTTTTTTTTTTTTTTTTTTTTTTTTTTTTTTTTTTTTTACTGGGAGAAGGGGAACAGGACTTTATTGGGGAACAATGGTCAAATTGTTGTCCTTTCAGTCTTAGTTGTGGAGGGTTCTGTTCAGCTTCAAGTTGTTGTTCTTTCAGTCTTAGTTGTGGAGGGCGCAGCTCAGCTCCAGGTCCAGTTGCCGTTGCTAGTTGCAGGGGGCACAGCCCACCATCCCTTGCGGGAGTCAAACCGGCAACCTTGTGGTTGAGAGGACGCACTCCAATCAACTGAGCCATCCGGGAGCTCAGCGGCAGCTCAGCTCAAGGTGCCGTGTTCAATTTTAGTTGCAGGGGGCGCTGCCCACCATCCCTTGCGGGAGTCGAGGAATTGAACTGGCAACCTTGTGGTTGAGAGCCCGCGCTCCAACCAACAACTGAGCCATCCGGGAGGCAGCTCAGCTCAAGGTGCCATGTTCAATCTTAGTTGCAGGGGGCAGAGCCCACCATCCCTTGCGGGACTCAAGGAATTGAACTGGCAACCTTGTGGTTGAGAGCCCACTGGCCCATGTGGGAATCGAACCGGCAGCCTTCGGAGTTAGGAGCACGGAGCTCTAACCGCCTGAGCCACCGGGCCGGCCCCAGACGCGCTTTTGATAAGGTGTGTGCTGACTCAGTTCATGTCTCTGAACAGTGCTTTCCTCATCTGTCCACTGGTAGCAGCAGTACCTTCCCTGCCTATCTCATGGGGTTGTTGTGAGACGCATATGAGTCAGTGCACACGAAAACATCTTTTAACAAATCTTTAAAGTGGAGGTGCCCACAGTCAAGGCTTATTATTGAGGAAACACGTGGCCCAGGAACACATCAACTGAAAAAGCAGGCGAGAAAAATTTACTGCAATACTCCCTGCTATGAGAATCTAACAAGTTTCCCAAACTGTTAGGTAACATGGTGAATGAATCACCAAATGCCTATCAACTTGGAACTTCCATACATCCCATTTATATACAATAAAAATAGATTTGTACTATCCTGGTAGCCTACTGATAATTGTAAAACAGGAATTATTCTTTCACAAATGTAAACACTTCAGAGGACAAAAATATGTAACTCTTCAACGTTTTTCATTCACTGACTACCCTGTTGTGTACAGCAGGGGTAACAACTACAATTTCTGCCCTCAAGGAGACCGCCTTCTACCATGACAGACAGACATCTCAACAGACAATTGTAGTACTGGTTGAGCACAAGGGGTCTGTGGGAGCTCAGAGCCAGGGTACTGAAGCCAGTCTTTTGCAGCAGAGGCTATATTAATATGAAGTGGTACTATTGCCCTGATTTTACAGATGAGGAAACTGAGACGTAGCAAGTGACAGAGCCAGTCCTGTAACCCAGGTTTTTGAACTATGGGTCCAGGACTTTTTCGCCCTCACCAAAGCTGCCTCTTTTATTTTGTAAACATGTTAGGACTAATGCACATGGTGGAATATAAGTTATTTTGTGGATCCTGCCCACCCTGCACTGCTTACTCCTTTCCAGTGATAGAAAGTCTGTGGTTAGAGTACCTCCAAGTGTCCAAAATGTTGTATTTCATATGAAATGATACTAATAAAAGCATTCACCTTTCAAGTTCCTTTTGAAAGTTCCTCAAGATTTCAGGAGTGTGTGTGTGTGTGTGTGTGTGTGTGTGTGTGTGTGTGTGTGTGTGTTTGTGTGTGTGTACACAAGCACATACCTATGCATACACATTTGGTGTGGGGAAGGCTGGGAAACATTGACTCCTGCATTTTCAACAAGTCCAGGTAGAGAGAAAGATGGAAAGTGAGCCCGAACAGAAAGGAACTTGCAGAAGAAAACAGGTGAAAATAACCAATGCGAGAAAAGAGTTCTTAGGAGATACCAGGAAAGTGGTGTCTGAGGGCCACATCTAGTACTTCATTTGCTAAAGTGTATGTAGGAAAAGTGGTTTCCTTCATCATGTTCTTCTTCTGGGAATTCTGTGGGAATTTCCCGGTGCTGTGGGAGTTAGAAAAGCAAAAAGAAATAATTTCTGTTTCTGGAAGTAGTACAATCTACATGACCTGAAATCCCTCTTCACGACAAAACACCTAGCGAAGCTGGATAACTAGTGGGCTGTGGTTGCCACCAGAAGGCGCAATCCATCCCAACAGCAAAACAACTGAAAACAAACAACAAACAAACAAAAAAACAACACAGGGATTGTACTAAGAAACGCCTAAGATCCCTGCCATCCATTTCTATCATTCTCCAGTTCTTATATTCACTCATTCGCCTGAACATTTACTGAGCACTGATTCTATATCAGGTATTGGCCTGTGTTGTATTTTGATAAATACAAGTTGAAGGGCATAGTTCTTGCACTCGAATAGCTCACCATTTTGTGCAGTGGCTCCCAACCAGAGCTGCACATCAGAAACACACGAGAGGGTTTGCAAGAATGCACATGCCTGCCCTCCCTGCTGCCCTCAAGATTCCAACTGCAGCCTGGAGGGAAACAAATAGGCTGAAATTCTTTCTGTGGTAAACTCTAAAACCTGGAGCCTGAAAGGAATTCAAAGCATTAAACAATGTTGTATAGAAATATGAAGGGGTAAAGAGTCCTTTCAGACAGGAAGGTTCCACAAGCTTGGGGAAGGTGCAGAAGAGGCGCGGCCTCTCTTGTTCCCAAGAGGAGCGTGAATCTGGGCCTTGCCGCTCCCCAGCAATGCCAAGGAGAGAAATAGATAGATTTGACAGGCATTTCGAAAGTGGGGTGTACTGGACTTAGTGCCCGATTAATTGTGAGAGACAGGAAGGCATCAAGTGTGACTCCTAGATGATCGATTTGGCCAGCTGAACACACCTTGCTCATGCAGGGAATATCAGAAGAGAGAGAGCTTGGAGAGAAGTTGTTTTCAGTCTTGGATGTAGCTGAGTAGGAGGTGCATGTAGAACATGAATGTGGAGATGTCTAAGAGGCAATTGCAGACCCGTATCTGGAGTTTAGCAGTGTCCATTCTTGTACCACTTGTGTTATGTCATATGTAAGTTTTGCATTATTCCTAATCCCTTTTTTATTTTATGAATAAAGCATAATAATCAACTTTACACATTTCCTTTCAAAAGGATACACAGAATCAGTTATCTGTACCTCAGGGAATTGTAGGTTTAACTGTATTTTGAGTATGCCCAGTAACTTCTGCAGCTTTCAGCACCTGCTTCTATATGGCCCCAGGTAATGCATGCACTCAAACCAATCTTGTCTTACTACCATTTGGCTGGGGTTGGACTCCCATCATGACAGGGTCTTCATGTTTTTCCCCTTCTGATCCTAGGGCAGTAACATCTCACAAACATAACCAGTTCATAACAGCTCTTGCAGAAATTTCTTGTAATATGTGGCTTTGGGCAATTAAGGCTCTTTCAAACCCTGGCCCCCGATTACCTTAGGCTGTCATTGGGTGTCTAGCGTCCCAGAGGTCTAACCCTTCTCTGAGGCTACATAGTCACGAAAAATGTTCTCCATCATTTTGGCCATCTTCCAGAAAACTTGTGGGAGCTTCTCAGTGCTGTGTGAGTTATAAAAGGGAAAGTAATTTCTGGAAATAGTGCACACTAGGTAACCTGAAAACTCTCCTGCTACCAAGTGCTTTAAAAGGCTGGATGAAATTTAATAAATATCCCTTCTGATGCACATGATGAGTTTGTCATGGAAAGTGCTCTCAGGTATCAGAAAACAAAAAGGATCAATGGGCATTTGAGTTTATGTTAGGCAGTAGGCCTTGACCATCAGGGAGAGGAGAAAAGCCCTGGTACCTCCTCACAAGGACTACACAGGCAATTAAAGGGTGGACTAGAAAGGACATTGGCCCATCACCTTGGGGCGACGACAAGGGAGTTTGGTCTCTTCATGGGTTCTGGTGGAAGAAAATAAAATGCTTCCCCTGATAATTTGTAACTCTAGCGCTATTCTCATCCTGATCTAGGGTTGGAGTTAATACCTCTTGTTTAGTCCAGGAAACTCCAAACTTACAAATTAATGTAAAAAATATACCATCCCAGAGATACCCTGAGGTCTCCTGGCAGAAGTAAACACACAACCTCTCTGGGAGACACATCCTCGGTTCAGATCTCACAGAAGTCCCACTGATGAAGCTCTGCTCGAAACTCACAATCAAAATGATAAAACACATAAGGAAAAAAAATCTGTGATTGTCAGCATGATGCGCAGGATTAGACCACCAAGAACCTCAGATAATTGAACTACCAGAGTATATAAAATAAGTTTAGGATACTTAGAAAAGATAAAGAAAGACCAAGATTCTGTGGATAAAAGAAGAGGCTGTTTTTTTCAAAGAACCAAATGAAACTTCTAGAAATGAAAAACAACATGTCCAGTAACATCGAAAGCTCAGGGGATAGGTTTAAAGGCAGATTTATCTGCTTTAGTGAACTGGAAGATAGAGCTAAATAAATTATTCAGAAGGCAACTAGGACAAAGGGGAAATGTATGAAAGGTTATGAAATATGGGGGGGGGGGAATGCAACGGACCAAAAAATAGCTAGTAGGAATGACAGAATCGGAGAATAGGGAGACAGGTATAAACCAATATTCAAAGGGACACTGGCTGGAAATTTTCCAGATTTGCTAAAAGATGTGATTCCTCATATTCTGAAATCACAAGCTACACAGAGAATCAGTAAAACCAAATCATGGGAAAACTGCAGGCCAACAAAGACAAGAGGGAGATCATAAAAGCAAGCTAGAAAGATGAGACACAGGACTATCAGGGTAATAAAAAACTGACAGCAGATTTCTCACCATCTGCAATAAAATTGAATTCATATCACTAATGCACCCAAAGGGGAAATTAGCAGGAGTGTCACACCCAACTCAACTATTATGCAAAGATGAGGGTGAAGTAAAGATATTCTTTTGAACAAAGATTGAGAGGGATGACCACACACAAACCCTCACTTAAAGAACAGCTTAAAGATGTTCTTCTATTACAGGTAAACTGAACATAAGAGAGAGAAGTAAGATGCAACAGAGGAATTGTGAACAAAGAAACCAGTAACCATGGCCATGAGTGTAAAACAGGATAGACTATATAAAATAGTATAATTAACAAAGTTATAACTAAATGTTGGACAGCATTGACTTGTAAAACATGGTTCTCGTATTATTTGGGATGAAATGGAGATGATGATTAACATAAGACTTGATAAAATGATAAAAATGTAAGGACCTTGATAATCACAGATCCATTAGCGTCCCACATATGAAAGATTAGAAATCTTACATTTGTCTAAAACTAATTAACTCAAAGTTAGCCAGAATATATCTCGAGGGAAAAATTAACAGTTTAAAACCAAATGAGAGATTTCTTTGTAAAAGATGGTGGAGTGAAGAAAGGTAAAAAAAAAAATCTCCCTTTACCTATCATACTTAATAGATGAATAAGAAATGGTAAAAAGCAGGAGAAGAAGAGAAGGAAGGGAGGAAGGGAAAGAGGGAAAGAGGGAAAAAAGAAGGAAGGAGTCTTCCAAGGAATGGAAAAGAAAAAGAGTCTGGTAAAGAGAATCTTGTTTAACATACTTTGTATCTTGCCCCCATTCCCCAGAAGCAATACTGAAGGAAAAAATGTGCATCAGTTAAATTTTGCGAATGAAACTTAAGACCTTCTAACTTTAAATGGACTGAGGCAATATGTAGGAAAAATTCAAGTAAATACCTCTGTGAACAGAGGAACCCTTAATTGCTACTGTTAGAATTCACCAGCAATAGGAAGGCTCTAAGTTCTTTTCATTTTCCAGTGTACTGTGCTGAGTTGAGGGAATAAGCCCAAACCCTCAGAGTAGGCTAAGAGTTTGATAGTTTCTCAGAAAGTTCAACATAGAGTCATTTCTTGAATGGGATACTGCCGCAGCTTTCTAACTCCAATCTCAAACTTCTCTATTCTATTTTCCACACAGCTGCCAGAATTGTCTTTCTGGAAGCAAATCAGGTCATGTCACCCCCGAGCTTAATGACTGCAGTGGGCTCACAGTAGCCTACAAGGCATTCCAAACCCTGAACATAGCATACAAGGACCTTCATCTTGGCTGCTGCCTGCCTCTTCTCCAGCCACAACCACCACTGCCCACCCACACTCACCCTACTCGCCAGCCATGATAAACTAATTGCAGGTTCCCCCAAGTGCCTTGGCCTCATCATGCTATGGACACACACACACACACACACACACACACACACACACACACACACTCAAGCAGCTTGCCTGGTGAATGTGAGGTTGGTTTAACATGAAAATCAATGTAATATACCGTATGAATAGAATGCAGGGGGTGGGGAACCTCATGTTCATCACATAGATGTTAAGGGGAAGGAAAGCATTTGTCAAAAGCCAACACCCTTTCATGAAAATAAATTCAACAAAATAGAAGTAGAAGGAAACTTCCTCAACCTGATCAAGAGCATCTATAAAAACTGACAGATAACCTGTGGAGGTGCCTTCTTGGCTATTCTCTGGAGATGTATTCCCCCTACAGATACTGGTTGGCCTTCATCAGCTGCAGTGCTACAAAAGTAGGCTCATAGACAAGAATTTTGGAATGCATTTCAAGCCTACCTTATGGTCATTATGTGGATGAGGTTAGGGCAAGCAGAGAAGCATATTGTTTCCTTTTTTTGGTCACTACAATGTTAATTCTTACCTGACCTCAATTCTCTAGTAAAAGCCAAAACCACAAACTAGTTCAATGAATAATACCTATTTAGGCTCTATTGGTACTTCAGATAATCAGTTAAAATAATGCATTTTGAATAACTGTGAGAAATAGTCAATTTAAGTTTTTTTAAAAAAAACTTTTCAATTACAGCTGACATACAATATTATATTAGTTTCAGGTATACAGCATAGTGGTTAGACATTTATATAACTTTGAAGTGATCCCCTCGGTAGGTCTAGTATCCACCAGACATCATACATAGTTATTACAATATTATTGACTATATTCCTTATGCTGTACTTTCCATCCCTTGACTAGAAAATTGTCTTTTTGCTTTTGCTTCTTTCTGTTTCTTTCTCTGGGTGTGGATCTCTCTCTCTCTCTCTCTCTCTCTCTCTCTCTCTCACACACACAGGGCTCTTTATTTATGGACAAGGAGAGTCTTTAATGAGTTTGAGGCTGGTCATTCTGAAATCCAGTGCCATTGTGAGCTGGATGCAGACAAGTGAGGAAGCACAAATGGCTGTTCCGGGACAATTTCTGAGCTGCACAGTCTCGCATTTTCCATTAGCACTGAGTTGCCTGTCTCTGGCGGTTGTACTGGAAGCAGCCCCAGAATTTTCATGTGAGTTGATAATTTCTGATGCTTTCTCTTCTTTTGACACTAGGACAGGCTCCATCCCTACCCACCACACATTTGGTTCTGCTTATTATGTTATTACATTTAGTTATTTAGGTATTACTTATTACTACTGTAAAATGATCATAGGAAACATTTGTGAGTTGGTATTTCCTGACCTCATCTGATCAGCACCGCTGAAGGGGAAGGGGGATGCACAGAGCCAAAGTTTCCTTAGAGCACAGACAATCGAGCTAATGTGGGAGTGAAATGTAAGGTAGAATAAGAAAATTGATGTGAGAAGAGGACAGACTATGAGAGGAGACTTTCTTCTTATCACAAACCCAAGAGAATCACTTGAATGCCCCCCACCCCTTTGCCAAGCATTTGTAGTTCTTCTGGGGACACAAGGGCATATGTTTATTTGCAAGAGGAAGGTGTATGATGTCGGAGAACCAGTAAATCAAGAAAAGGATGTCAAGAATAAATAGCCTGTGAGGTCTTCTGAGAGAGATAACAATTACCTCTTTTTTCTAAGGGTCTAAGTATTGTTTGGCTTTTGTGAATGTTTCGAAGGCAGGTCTCTTCCTGTTGATACCGAAAATATCCGAGAGCCCAAGTTATAGAAAAACATTTCAGAGAAATAAGTGGGTTCCAGACCAAATACTTCCCTGGAGAACAGAAAGACAGAGTGTTCACCAGCGGGGCAAAGGAGGTCTTCAACACAGTAACCTGACTGATATAGTCCAGATGTCTTGGCAGGGCGAACACATTGGCACACTTTATCTGATTTGGAGGATTCCATGCCTATATTAACCAAATTCACTACAAATCTATCCTCACAGGCGGTTTATGTAGCTGCAGCTCTTGACAGTCCTTCCCTCTGCTTCTCTCCAGAGGACTCTTGGGGATACTACATAAAGTAACACTGGTGAACATCGGCCCTGGCCTGTCAGGAAAACATATTCTTTCCTTACTGCACAGATAGGGAAACTGTGCTGGATGAAAGGCAGATACTTGAGCATGGGAACAAGCAAGAGGCAAAGCCAAGTCCATTCGTTTGAGAATATGAGGATTTGGAGTGTCCACAGCAGCACTAGAATAGATGAGATCACTGGCTTCTTAACTGTTTTTCAGTTCATCCTGAAGCAAGCCCCTGGCTCATGATTTAATGTTGGAAACTTATAGTCCCTGTTAATTAGTTGAGTCAGTAGTTTAAATGGCAAATTCCCCCCCCCCTCCGCCTCCCTCCCCACCACTCCGGTTCAAGCCGTTGTTTCTCAGTCTAGTTGTGTAGGACACAGTTCCCTGACCCAGGCTGGTATTATGAGCCTTGCGCTCCCCCGGCTGAGGCAGTCGGTTGCTGGTCATCAGTTGGCTGCTCACAGTAGCTCACGGCAGCTCTCACCGGCTGCCAGCCACTGGCCGCTCCTGGCAATACACGGCAGCTCACCGCAGCCCCTGGCAGCCCAGTTCCACGGAGAGCTGTTGTTCACAATCTTAGCTGTAGAGGGCGCAGCTCACTGGCCCATGTGGGAATCGCACCGGAGACCTCAGCTTTAGGAGCACAGGTGCTCCAACCACCTGAGCCACGGGAATGGTCCTAAATGGCAAATTTGATGTTATTACCTTTTCCTGTTTTGTTTCATTTTTGAGGATTGTGTTTTTGTTGTTGAAAGTTTCATAAGGTTCTTGTTCGAACTTTAGAAAATATGATCATACCCAAAGCCACTAGGGTCCAGAGCCAACCCCAGGATTATTATTCTCTTTGGATAGAAGAGGAACTTCAGACACAGAGAGGTTAAGTAACTGAGGAAGGACGGAAGGTGGAGGTCAGTGCTTGAGGTCTAGTACCAAGTAGCAGATATGAGGAGAAGGCCTCAGTGTGTAGTAAATAAGAGATGAAGTTTAGAAGTAGGTCAGGAGGTAGAGAGCACAAAGGATGCAGTTTACCAGTTCAGGACAGAGGATGTGAGGCCCTGAGGGTTGCTGTTTCCTTTGACTGGGCAGATGTTTACATTTGACAAGTGCAAGATTGCTGGCTGCCATGGCCCTACTGTACTCCACCTTCTCCCCTCAGGCCTTCTCTGCTGAGCAGGTCAGATGAACTCTTTCCCCGATTTTCTCAGTGAAAGGCTGCATTGTAATCTGGATCAGATTTTAGGTATGGTTCCTCTCCTATTAGATCTTACATCAGAATTGGCTTTAAGGACAACAGATTTCTAGGATTCCTATGTGATACACTCTGATCCTCCCTATCCTGCTGTTTTGAATAAACACAGTGGTGTAGTAGTGTACAGTGTAACTTGGAATTAAAATGAGCTAAATGTACCAATAAAAGTTGGAGATGAGTGGTTGTGTGTGAATCCAAGGGCAGGGCAACAGTGTAGACTTTCTTCAAGTCAACTATCCCAAGATTTAAGTTCTAGCTCCTCAACATATTTGCTTTTCTCGGATCATTTTCACATTTTTTGTTGATTCTCCATATTCTAAAAACATTTTTTTCTTGCTAGCCCTCCTTGTAATTTATATGATTATCTGTAATGATGACTTATCTTTGTTGCTTATGTTGGTTTAATCTGTAATGGTTTTATTCTTTTCCTTATCTTCTCTCTCTAATCCACATACTTTCTAGTTTCTTAATTTCCTAATTTTTCCATTTTTAATTTGTACATTCTTATGCACATGGCTTTCATTTTATTTCCAGCTTTTCATTTGATTATTTTCTGTTTGTTGAATGGTAGCCTATTCCCGAGGAACATCAAATATCAACTTGTTAGCTTTCCATTGTCTGTCAAATATTTTCTAGTTCACCTTCATTAATAATTTGATTTATACACAAACACATTATTCTTAAATTATTTACCATTCAGTTTTTATTATCCATAAAGTGGAGAGTATACCAACAATAAGCATGCATCTCCTTTTCACCTAACTTTGTTCTCTCCTTATGCTGTCCTAGTTCTGTTGCAAACAGGCCTCTTTTCCAAAACAATCTCAGAAAATGTATTCTGTATTTTGTAGATTATTATTATTTTTTTTTAATTTTATTAAATTTATTGGGGTGACAAATGTTAGTAGATTATTATTAAAGATATGCTCCTTTTCTGAGTTAACTTGCTGCTCTTCCTGTCTCGTTTTCATTATTTTTTTTATGTAAGGTTCACATTAGTTGGTTTTTTTCTCTTTGCTTTTTTTTTGGGAAATATTGGGATTTCTCCAGATCAGTTGTCTTTAGCTAGAGTGAGTTAACTACCTTTGGTTCCATTCTCTGTCTGCTTGTGTTTTAGTGTACTCTCCTTTTGATATCTACAGTAAACTACAGTAATATTTTAGCTTGAATAAAATTGTAGCAGTTTTCACTTCATATTACTGTACACTATTGATATGGCTGCTTTATCCTCTCCCCTCCGCCAGATTCTCTGGCATCACCACATCAGCCAGCTACCTGGTGACAGGTTGATTACATCGGACCACTTCTATCAGGGAAGGGGCAGTGTTTTATTCTTACTGGAATAGATACTTACTCAGGATATGCATTTTCCTTCCCCGCACACAATGCTTCTGCCCAAACTACCATCCATGGAATTACAGAATACCCTACCCACCGTCATGGTGTTCCACACAACACCGCTTCTCATGAAGGAACTCACTTCACAGCAAATACTGTGAGGCAGTAGGCCCATGCTCCTGGAATTCACTGGTCTTGACACGTCCCCCAACATCCAGAAGCAACTGGCTTGTTAGAACAGTGGAACGGCCTTCTGGAGACTGAAGACTTAGTTACAGGGCCATCTAGGAGGCAATACCTTGCAGGGCGGGCACAAGGTTCTCTAGAAGGCTGTTTCTCCAAAAGGCAGGATTCACAGGCCCAGGAATCAAGGGGTGCAAATGGAAATGGACCACTCACTAAAGGTAAGTAGCATCACTTGCCTTTAGTGATCTGTTAGCAAAATTTTTGCTTCCTGTCCCTGTGATCTTATGCTCTGCTGGCCAAAAAATGAGTTCCAGGGGCATGAATGCTTCTGCCAGGCGACACAGCAATGATTCCATTGAATTGGAAGTTAGGACTGCCTCTTGGCTACTTCAGGCTCCTTGTGCCTGTGAATCAGCAGGCAAAGAAGGGAGTTAAGGTATTGGTTGGGGTGATTGATCCTGACTACGAAGGGGAAGTTGGACTGCTACTCCACAGTAGGTAATGAAGATAAGGACTAATATGTCTGGAGTATAGACAATCACTTACGGTATCTCTTAGTATTACTTACCATGCCTTGTGGTTAAAGCCGGTGGAGAACTACAATAACCCAGTTCAGGCAGGACTACAAATGTCCCGTACCCTTGAAGAATGCAGTTTGGGTCACCCCACCAACTAAAGAACCACAACCAGTTGAGGTACTTGGTGAGCTCAAATGGAATACAGAGCAGACAGTGAAAGAAAGTAATTATGAATACCAGATATGGCCATGTGACCAGTTACAGAAATATGGAATGTAATTATCATGAATATTTCTTCATTTTTTTATCACTATGTTTGTGAATGTGAGTATGTGCATATAAAATATCTTTGTTTTCTTCCCTCTCTTATCCTCCTATCACATAACATAAAATGTATTGACTTTATACTATAGTATTTAAGTATTGTCAACTTTACATCATAGTATTTAAGTTTCTGGATATCAAGGATGAGAGTAAACATTACCCAAAGACTTTGCATCCTCTACTGGGGAAATGATTATTGTATCTTCAGTTGTATACAGGATATTTGTATCGTGTTAGGTCAAAGTGGGACCTTGTAATTGTCCTTTTTAGGAGTTTAAGTATGTTTTAAGGAGATGTATCTGGGTGCCAAGTTGATAAAGGGTGTACTTGTGATGGTTACTTTTATGTGTCACCTTGGCTAGGCCACAACACGCAAATATTTGGTCAAACATTATTCTAGATGCTTCTGTGAGAGTTTTTTAAGTTAAGATTAACATTTAAATTAGTGGATTTTGAGTAAAGCAGATTACCTTCCAAATGCCTCATCACATCAATTAGAAATGTTAATAGAAAAAGACTGACCACCTTGGAAGAAGAGGGAATTTGGCCTGCAGATGCCTCTGGACTCCATCTGCACCTCTTTTCTGGGTCTCTAGCCTGCTGGCCTACCCTGCACATGTTGGAATTTCTAAGCTTCCAATCATGTGACCCATTTCCTTAAAAATCTCTCTCTCTCTCTCTCTCTCTCTCTCTCTCTCTCTCTCTCTCTCTCTCTCTCTCTCTCTCTCTCTCTCCTGTTTGCTTTGTTTCTCTGGAGAATTCTAATTAATACTGCTTGTATACCCAATATCTGGCTCCCTGGCAATCCCTGCCCCCACCTCCTCAGTGCAAGGCGTTTAGACCAGAGGCCTAAGGAGGATTTTTCTTAAGCTCAAATCCAAATAGTATCACCATTCACATTATAGAACTCCTAAACATTCGTGTCATAAGACAGTGAGGCAGCCAGCCAGCCAGGCCTGCACCCTGTTGAGAAGAGGGTACCAGAACAAGCAGAAGCCCACGGAGCACGCACCCTTACCGGTTTTGCAGTAAACGGCACTAGGCTTTTAGGACTCCGAAGGACCCTTCCTGGCAGCCAAGTGCGAGTGCAGGAACGGTGGCTCAATCTGTCTCAAACTACTACCCTGTAGTTCCTTACCTATTGCTTCCACACTGTTGAAATAGAAGTAGAAAAGCATACCCCAAAGGTCCCACCCATTTTGAGGCACTTAACTCATAGTGACAACTGTCCCCATGCCCCCCAAAATGCAAAACAAAAATCTATCCCCAAACTGTGTCCTTAAATCTCACCCCAAAATATCAGTATGGCATACAACTTCAGCCTAAAGTGCATTCTCCCAAAGATAAATGACTGAGAATGAGATTATACTGGGAAGAGTTCTTGTTATCACTCTTGAAACTGTAAAGAAAATAAGAAAGAATAGAAAAAAACCCAGCTAAGTCAGTTTGCATGTAACATTGGGACCAAAACGCCTATTCCAGTTAAGTAAGCGTTGCAGGAAGATCCCTACTACAAATAAGAGGTCACAGACATTACAGGTCCCTCCCAGGACAGAACCAGAAATGTGAATTCCAATGCACACCTGACACATCTGCGTTGGGCCCCCCCTCCTACTCCCCCCAACCCGACCTTGCACGGGACACATTTGCATGGCAGCTGCCTGAATAAGGACCACATCGCAAATGATCTCGTACACTCACTGTCTGGTGTGGTCCGCAGGCCGCATACTAGGCACACTGTCAATTTCAAATGAATGCATACATCTTGGAACTGAAAGAGAATATGTTTGTTCTTTCTGCCTCCTGACATGTAGATAAATTATTCGCATTTTAGAGATGAAGTAAATCTAAACCACAAGTGTGTAGTACTGGAATGGCTTTATCATGGCATGGACTTAGGGCTGTAGCGACAACAGTGATGTACAGAATCAAATAATTCCCACAAATATGTAGGGGGAGGATAAACAGAGGAGAAATTGGATGATCACATATAGAATACACCCAGAAATTACTCACGAGAAAAACACCACATAGCTTAAGTATTTAGACAGAGCTGTGCAAAATAAGATCCAGACTATGAAACAAAGACGGGGGCGGGGCAGGGCAAGTTGGGTGGAAGAGGAAAGAGCTAAAAGGATTGTCATATTGATGGTGCAGTTTTGGGGAAGAGAGTGAGTCCCCCACTCTGAGCCTAGCGTATTGTTCTTTTCTCCTACTATTGTGGAAAGAAGTCTTTGGGAGACAGGTAACTTTCAGTCAAACAAATCCCTGTGGTGGCAAGAGAAAGAAGCAAACAAAGGTAGACCGCTGGGATCCACGTCCTTTATTTCCGTCCAAACGCAAAGGCGGATGCGTGAGGTTTGGTAACACGCAAAAAGTAGTCACTCGGCTAATGGCTAATGGGACTCTTCAGATTCCCTCTCCTGAGGGGGAGATGGTTTCTTGCAGAACGAGGTGAAGCAGGTGGTTCTGCTCGGCACTCAACAGTGGCCACATCTCCACCTGCAGCGACTTGACAGCTTCCGTGTCCTTTTCGTGGGTAGCCATGACCAAGGACTGGAGCAGCAGGAAGAGCTCCTCGGGAAGCTGGCCGCTGCTCTCCTGCCCGTGGCTGTCGAAAGCCTCCCAGGAGTACTTCTCCAGGGTGTGGGCATGCTCCGGGAGGAGCTTGGCGGGCGGTGGCTGCAAGAGCAGCAGCAGCAGCACGCGGGACACCTCGCAGCGGACCAGCACGTCCGAGAAGGCGCCCAGGGCGGCGGGAGAGGGCACGGTCGCAGGGCCGGCGTTCGGAGGGAGCGGCGCAGCGGGCAGGGCGGGGCCCGCGCCGGGCCCCTGCTGGGGCCCCTGCGGCTGTGGCTGCGGCTGCAGCGGTAGCGGCGGCGGCACCGGCTGCACCGGGTGGCTGCCGTGCTCCCGCGCCAGGCGCTGCATGCGCGTGAAGATCGCCAAGGCACCGGTGTAGTCGCGCGCCAGCAGCTGGCAGGAGGCGGCGTCGCCGAGCGCCTGCAGTGCAGCCAGGGGCAGCAGAGGCAGCTGCAGCTGGGCGGCGCGCTGGAAGTGGCCGGCGGCGGCGGCCGGCTGCCCCAGGTCGCGCAGAGCGGCGGCCAGCTCCAGGCACAGGGCGGCGGCGGCCGCTGGCTGGCCCAGCTGGAGGTGCAGACGCACAGCGGCGCCCAAAGCGCTAGCAGCGGCCTGCAGCGGCTCCCCGTAGGCGGCGGGGCAGACGAGGCGCTGGCGCGCGTCGCGCTCTTGCCGCAGGAAGAGGCGGGCGGCCTCGGTGAGCGCCAGCGCCTCCCCGGGCCCGTGGAAGAGCGCCTGCTGGCAGCGCGCCACCGCCAGCTGGCACCAGGCCGCGTATGGCAGGCACTCCTGAACGCGCAGCTCGCGGCCGAGCTGTCCGAACTGCTCGCCGGCCTCCGCCACGTTGGGTTTCCGCAGGAACCGCTTCTTCAGTTTGTTCGACACCTGGCGGTACCTGGCCAGGAAGTCCCCGGCCTCGGGGCCCGGGCCCGCACCGCCTCCCAGTCCGCCCGCGGATGCCGCCATGTTCCCAGCCCGAGCGCTTCTGCTGGGCGGATGTGCAGGCGCTGGCAGCAGGCTGGGACTTGCCCGGCATCCGTCTCGGGTCTGGCCGCGCCACCGCGCCCACTCGGGAGCCCAACGCCACCACATTGCCCTGGTGATATGCAAAATACTGGGTTCCTGGGGCGGGGCCTTCCTTAGTGCAGGCTGCATATGCAAATCACGGATCCTGGGACCGGACCTGGCCTTGCGCCCGCTGTTGTTAGGTGGTGACAGCTTGTTTACCAAGGTTGCTATGGGCATCTCCTAGCATCTCTAATGGAACATGACCAAAATGAAACTTGTGATCGAGCATGATCTTTATACCGACTTTTCGTCTTTCTTTTTCCTTTAAATGAAAGGTTTTTTATTTTTTTAAAAACTGCAAAAATTATGAACGAGGAAAAAACCTGGCCAATAGAATGTGCTATATAACATATACTTATCAGATATATAATAAAAAGGTTATCCATAGAGGTTTGCCTATTGTCATTTAAGAACTGGAGAGGCCTTGAAATTACAGGCTCACATCTTCCCTAGTATTTCAGGCTTGTAACTAAATATGAAAAAAATAGTTAACTTTGCATCTTCCTGGATTGTCCCCTCATCATTCCTCAATCTTCCTGTCAAAGCTGCTGCCCCATGGGAGTCCCTGCCAACCTCTCTGTCCACCCCTCGACCCTGCAGCACCCTGTTCGCCATTGCAAGTTCACCCTATCACAACGCCGCAGTCATGGTCTTGTGCTCCAACCCAAGGAACTTTATCCTTCTGGGGACTTTGCCAGGCTCAGACTTGCTCAAGGGCAATGGCACAGTCTTCCATAAGTCAGCCTCACCCCCCACCCCAGCCAGCCTCTCCCACCCAGGTCCACCCCCTGCACTGTCACCATGAGAGACTGCTCCTCTCTCATCCCTGACTCCAGCCCCCCGCCCCCAAGCAGACACCCCCGCCACCCCCATCCACCCAACGAGTTATGTCCCATGACCACCTCCCACACAAAGTGACTGAAGAATGCACATGGGTTCCTTTAAACAATTTATTGACCTTTTAAAATGACTTTCCCAAGGCACAAGACGGGCCCAGGCTGCCCAGGCTGTGAGCAGGCCTGGAGCCCTAGGGCTGCGGCCTGGGGACCCAGGTCGGTCATGGGGGCAGCTATTGCTGAGGAGGAGCCACCTGGGAGATGGTCGTGTTCCGGAAGAAACTGCTGAGGAGCGAGTTGTTGTGGACGGCCATGTCGATGAACTCCGGAGTGATGCGGCTCTGACCGCTGCTCTGGGCCTCATTGCCTGCCAGCTCCAGGATCTTGGCCGTGAGGTACTCGATGACCGCCGCTAGGTAGACCGGTGCGGTGGAGCCCAGGCGCTGGGTGTAGTGGCCTTCTCTCAGGAGGCGCTCCACGTGGCTCACGGAGAATGGCAGCTCAGGTGCGCTGCTGCGGGAGCGGTTCCGCCTCTGGCGACCAGAAGACCCTCCACGGCTCCTTGGCCCCGGCATTCTCGGCGTCGGGTGCGCTGTCTCCGACCGGCCTAGTTCTGCGGTGCAGTTCGGTGAGGTCCGGTCCCGTTCAGCGAGATGCAGTGGGTGAGGTAAAGTGGGACGAGGTAAGGTGCGATGCGCCAGGCGGTCCCAACCTCTGAAATGGACGTTGCTCAGGTCCCTACTCTGTATCCTAGCAACCACGGAACGGCCGCTCATTGGCAGAGACGCACTCTACCTGGAATGTTCGTTGGGAGGGACCACTGCTTCCCCATTGGCCCCCGTGGGCCTGGGCCTACAAAAAAATGGCGCCTGCAGCAGCCTGCTCACTGGAACCTCTCTTTGAGGCGACTCGGACTTTCCACTGGACAGGGACATTGTGCAGATAAAACAAATGTGTGCCATCCATTGGCACTAAGTATACACTCTGGTGCTGGACGGCCATCACAAC
Organism: Rhinolophus sinicus; assembly: GCF_057876585.1. Classification (NCBI taxonomy): domain Eukaryota; kingdom Metazoa; phylum Chordata; class Mammalia; order Chiroptera; family Rhinolophidae; genus Rhinolophus; species Rhinolophus sinicus. The sequence goes on from NC_142518.1 coordinate 112,087,229, forward strand.
TCTCTAGCTGGCACCACTGCAAAAAGTAACCGCTGTACCCGTTGGGCAGTCACTGATTCTTTCTGTACCCCCCCCCACATCCCCTCCCCTGTCCCACCCCTAGACCCCAGGCAACCACTAACCTGCTTCCTGTCCATAGAGTTTTGCCTATTGTGGAGACCTCTTAGAGATGGAATCCTACATACAGTAAATAGGTGGCCTTTTGTGTCTGGCTGCTTTCACTTAGCATCATGTTCTCATTATGGTTCATCCATATGGTAGCATGAATTAGCACTTCATTCCTTTTCATGGCCGATTAACATTCCATTGTATGAACAGACCACATGTTGTGCATCCATTTGTTCATCAGTTGATGGACGTTTAGGTACTTCCACCTTTTCGCTATTGTGAATAGCACTGCAGTGAACATTCCTGTACAGGTTTCTGTTTGAACACCTGGTTGCAGTTCTTTGGGGTATATATCTAGGAGTGGAATTGCGAGGTCATATGTTCAACTTACTGAGTAAACACCAAACTGATTTCCACAGTGGCCATATCATTTTGCATTCCCAACAACAGTGTATGAGGATCCCAATTTCTTCACATTCTCACCAAAATTTATTTCCTTTTTGTTTTGTTTAATAGCCATCCCAGTAGGTGTGAAGTGGCATCTCATGGTTTTGATTTGCATTTCCCTAATGGCTAATGACATTGAGCATCTTTTCATGTTCCTCTTGGCCATTTGTACATCTGCTTTGGAGGAATGTCCATTCAAGTCCTTTGCCCCCCTTTTTTTTCTTTAAACTGGGTTGCTTGTCTTCCTTTTGTTGAGTTGTAAGTGATATTTATGCATTCTGGAAAATAGATTGTTATCAGATATATGTTTTGCAAATGTGTCTCCCATCCTGTGAGTTGTCCTTTCACTTTCTAGCTATAGGCCTTTGCTGCACAACGTTTTTATCTTTTCATTTGGATGGCATATAATTTGTCTTTGTCTTTTGTAGCTCTGCTTTTGCTCTCATATTTTGTAACTGTTGCCTAATACAAGGTCATGGGGATTTACATCTATGTCTTGCTCCAAGAGTTTTATAGTTTCAGCCCTTACATTTAGGTCTGTGATCCATATTACAGTCAATATTTGTACATGGTGTGAGATTGGGGTCTGTATTCATTCTTATGTTCGTGGATATCCAGTTGTCCCAGCACCATTTGTTGAAGAGATTGTTCATTCATCCATTGAATGGTGTTGGCTCCCTTATTAAAAATTAGATATTGATAGATATAGGGGCTAATTTCTGATTCTAAATTCTAAAACATTGTCCTGTGTCTCTATTATGATGGTACCACTACACTTTTTAGGATTGCTGTAGCTTTGTAGTAAGTTTTGAAGTTGGGAAGTGAGAGTCCTCCAACTTTTTTTTTTTTTTTTTTTTTTTTTTTTTCAAGATTGTTTTGGCTATCTGCATCCCTTGCATTTCCATGTGAAATTTAGGATCAGCTTCTTACAAAGAAGCCAGATTGTATTGTAATAGGCATGGCATTGATTCTGTATATTGCCTTTGGGACTGTGGTATTCTTAACAATATTAAATGTTCAATCCACTAATGGGATGTCTTTACATTTCTTTAGATCCTCTTTAATTTCCTTCCACAATGTTTTACAGTTTTCAGAGTACAAGTCTTGCACATTTTTGTTAAATTTATTCCTCAGTATTTTATTGTTTTTTGATGATACTATAAAAGGAATTAGTTTAACCTCATATTTGGATTGTTCAATTGCTTGTGTATAGAAATACAACTGAATTCCTGGTCAAGATGGCAGAGTAGATAAACGCTGTGCTTATGTCCTCTCACAACCACATCAAAATTATAACTAAAGTACAGAACAGCCATCATTGAGTATCACCTGAAACCTAGCTGAAGCAAAGCCCTACAACTAAGGACATACAGAAGAAGCCACCATGAGACTGGTAGGAGGGGTAGACATGTGGAATGGGCTAATCCCACACCCAAGTGTGACCATTAAAAATGGGAGGGATGGTAGGTGGCTGGTTTGCTCAGTTGGTTAGAGCATGGTGCTGGTAGCACCAAGGCTACCAATTTGATCCCTGCATAGGCCACTGTGAGCTGTGCCCTCCTTAAAAACAGTGGGAGGCTTTCTTGGCTGCAGAGGTCTTTCTGGAGGAGGGAGGGGTCACAGCACTCCACCAAGCTCCCCAGCTTAGGGTTTCAGTGCCGGGGAGAGAAGTGCCCATAACTTCTGACTGTGAAAACCAGTGGAGATTGTAGCTGAGTGAGAAGAAGGCGGCTGCAGTCCCAGGTGATCCTCTTAAAGGATCCACAGATGGACTTACTCACTGACGGACTCACTCACTCACTCTGAGCTCCAGTGTTGGGGCAGCAGCTTGAAAGGTGCCAGGAACATACTGGGAGAAACTGAGTTGTCTGTCTTCAGGGCAAGGACTGGAGGAGCAGCTTTCTCGCAGACAGAGGAGCTGGCAGAAGCCATTGTTATTTTTGTTGAGCCCTCTCCCTTCCCAGCATGCAGATGCAGGTGGCTGCCATATCTGAGCCTACATCAACCTGGCTACCACTGTTCATTCACCCCACCCTGGAGATTCTGAGACCCCACCACCCAACTTTTGGGCACATCAAATCAGCTTCCAGTGGCTTTTCCATACAAACTACCTGCCTTAGCTCATGCTGTACACTTTCCTAAAATCTCACAAAGGTTCACAAAACCCAAACAAGCAGCACCTGGCTTTGGCATGTCCTGTACCTCGGGCTGAGCAGCCCTAAGCTCGGCACTAGTGACAGCCAGCTTTGGTTCGTGGCTTGGCCTCTCAAGGCACCTCCAAGTATAGCACAGGCAGTGGCCATCTGTGGATTGCTTTGTGGCTCATGCCAGGTGGCCCCAGGCAGGGCACAGGCTGTAGCTGATTTTGGCCAACAGTGGGTCCCCTGCCAGGAATCCCCAGGGCTGGCATGCCTGCCTCCCAAGTTTGGACTGAGCCAGAGCATCACCTGGTCACCTCTAAGGATGACACACTCAAAGGGGAGACTATACAGGTACCAGAGCCCTGCAAAAGTGAATCCTGCTCTGTAGGTTCATCCCCTGCACTACAGCTCCTCCAATGTAGTCACAGCCAGTCCTAACAACCAATGAGCCCAAGGGTCAATCCCGCTCACTGATGTGGAAACAGCAACCAAGGTTCAACTACAATAGGAGGACACACAACCCTCACAAGAGATATACTTGGAACACCCGGTTCCAGTGACCAGGGAGACTGTGCAACTGGGCCCCACAGGACACCTACTACGTAAAGCCACTTCTACTAAAAATGGGAGGCATAGCAGCTCTATCTAATACATAGAAACAAACACAGGGAGGCAGCTAAAAATGGGGAGACAAAGAAACATGTCCCAAATTAAAAAAAAACAGAACAAAGCTCCAGAAAAAGAACTAAGCAAAATGAAGACAAGCAATCTACCAGGTGCAGAATTCCAAACACTGGTTATAAGGATGCTCAGTGATCTCTAGAACTTCAACAAAGAGATAGAAAACATAAAAATGGGGAAAGAAAACGTAAAAAACAACCCGTCAGAAATGAAGAATACAATAACTGAAATGAAGAGTACACTAGAGGGAATCAACAGATTAGATAAAGCAGAGGATTGAATGAGCAATTTAGAAGATAAGGTAGCAGAAAACTCCCAATCAAAACAGCAAAAAGAAAAAAGAATCTAAAAAAGTGAGGACAGTTTAAGGGGCCTCTGGGAAAACATCAAGCAAACAAATATTTGAATCATAGGGGTACCAGAAGGAGCAGAGAGAGGGCAAGGAATTGAGAACCTATTCGAAGAAATAATGATGGAAAACTTTCCTAACCTGGTGAAGGCAATAGACATACAAGCCCAGGAAGCATAGAGAGTCCCAAGCAAGATGAACTCAAAGAGGCCAACACCAAAACACATTATAATTAAAATGCCAAAGGTTAAAGACAAAGAGAGAATCCTAAAAGCAGCAAGAGAAAGACAACTAGTTACTTACAAGGGAGCCCCCATGAAACTATGAGCTGATTTCTCAACAGAAACTTTGCAGTCCAGAAGGGATTGGCAGGAAATATTCAAACTGATGAAACGCAAGGACCTACACTAAAGATTACTCTACCCAGCAAAGCTATCATTTAGAATCAAAGGACAGATAAAGAGCTTCCCAGATAAGAAAAAGCTATCGGAATTCATCACCACCAAACCAGTATTACAAAGAATCTTAGAGGGACTTCTTTACAAGGTAAAAGATAAAAAAATATAAATAAAATGGCAATAACTACATACCTCTCAAAAACTACTTTCAATAAAAATGGATTAAATGTTCCAATCAAAAGACATAGGGTGGCTGAATGGATAAGAAAGCGAGACCTATACATGTGGCCTACAAGAGACTCACTTCAGATCGAAAGGCACACACAACTGAAAGCAAAGCAATGGAAAAAGATATTTCATGACCCTGAGTGCAAGGGGAGGCAACTATACACTTTGGAGGCATTACTGAAGATAAGGGCTGAAGGAGAAGGTCCAGTTTTGGGTGGGAAGATTAGTACAGTTTGGAGTAGCTGAGATTTGAGATGCCTGTGGGATATCCAGATACAAGTGAAGGACAAATGGCTTGGGAGTACAAGAGCGAGGTCAGGGCTGGAGGAACTATCCTGATGACTCTCAAATCTGTATCTCCAGCCCTGACCTCGCTCTTGTACTCCCAAGCCATTTATCCTTCACTTCAACGTCCCTGTCCAGTGGAAAGTCCAAGTCCCCTCAAAGAGAGGTTCCAGTGAGCAAGGTGAGCAGGCTGCTGCAGGCGCCATTTTTTTGTAGGCCCAGGCCCACGGGGGCCAATGGGGAAGCAGTGGTCCCTCCCAACGAACATTCCAGGTAGAGTGCGTCTCTGCCAATGAGCGGCCGTTCCGTGGTTGCTAGGATACAGAGTAGGGACCTGAGCAACGTCCATTTCAGAGGTTGGGACCGCCTGGCGCATCGCACCTTACCTCGTCCCACTTGACCTCACCCACTGCATCTCGCTGAACGGGACCGGACCGCACCGAACTGCACCGCAGAACTAGGCCGGTCGGAGACAGCGCACCCGACGCCGAGAATGCCGGGGCCAAGGAGCCGTGGAGGGTCTTCTGGTCGCCAGAGGCGGAACCGCTCCCGCAGCAGCGCACCTGAGCTGCCATTCTCCGTGAGCCACGTGGAGCGCCTCCTGAGAGAAGGCCACTACACCCAGCGCCTGGGCTCCACCGCACCGGTCTACCTAGCGGCGGTCATCGAGTACCTCACGGCCAAGATCCTGGAGCTGGCAGGCAATGAGGCCCAGAGCAGCGGTCAGAGCCGCATCACTCCGGAGTTCATCGACATGGCCGTCCACAACAACTCGCTCCTCAGCGGTTTCTTCCGGAACACGACCATCTCCCAGGTGGCTCCTCCTCAGCAATAGCTGCCCCCATGACCGACCTGGGTCCCCAGGCCGCAGCCCTAGGGCTCCAGGCCTGCTCACAGCCCGGGCAGCCTGGGCCCGTCTTGTGCCTTGGGAAAGTCATTTTAAAAGGTCAATAAATTGTTTAAAGGAACCCATGTGCATTCTTCAGTCACTTTGTGTGGGAGGTGGTCAAGGGACATAACTCGTTGGGTGGATGGGGGTGGCGGGGGTGTCTGCTTGGGGGCGGGGGGCTGGAGTCAGGGATGAGAGAGGAGCAGTCTCTCATGGTGACAGTGCAGGGGGTGGACCTGGGTGGGAGAGGCTGGCTGGGGTGGGGGATACAAATTTGCAAGTCATCAGGATAGTTCTTGAGGTCGTGGATGTAGTGAGATCATGCAGGGAGAGCACATAGAGAGCACACAGAAGGGAACCAAGGACAACTTCTTTTAAGGGGCAGGCAAACAAAGAAAAAATTCATGGTCAGAGACTGGAGAAGTGTCTGCACAGAAAGAGAACGGTGAGAGAATTGAACCAGAAGGAGAAGGGAGCAAGGGCTCAGAAGGAAGACAGAACAGAGCAAAGAGTGGCAAACCTGGAAATAGCTGCTGAGTTCCAGAACAATAGGCATTAAAACGTACACTGAATTGGGCAATGAGAGTGTTGCTTGGGACCCTGACAAGAGCAATTTCAGTAAAGGGGTTGCAGGCAGCAACCAGGCCAGACTTGTACTAGGAGCTAATGGGGAACTCTGAGACATATGCTTCCAATACCTGGCAGCACGATAAATGTCTGTATTAGACAGAATTGATCAGTACATCACTCTCAAGCAAAGTTTTCTGCATGCCTAGTGGATTCTCATACTGAAAACATATTTCAGTGTGATAAGGGTAGGTCTGGGGGCAGCAAATTACCCTACTTTTCTTTCATCTTACAATGTCTTGATTTCCCCTGCGTTCTTTAAGGATAATTTCACTTTGTAGAGGATTCTGGTTCTTCTTCTTTCACCACTTGAGAAGTGTCGTGCTACTCCCTTTTGACCCCCGTGGTTTCTCATGAGGAAACACTGCCGTTCTCCTTGCTTTTCCCATACTAAGGTGTTTCTCTCTTGCTGCTTTCAAGATTTTTCTCTAGGTCTTTAGTTTTCAGATGTTTTACTGTGACATATGTTTCAATGGATTTCTTCAATCTTATTCTTTTTGGGTTTCACTCAGTTCTTAAATCTGTAGGTTTATGTCTTTTGCCAATCTTGGAAAAAATTCAGCCATCATTTCTTTGCATGATTTTTCAGCCCATCCCTTCTCCTCACCTGTGGTATACCAATGAGACAAATGTTGGCTCTTTTGTTATATTCCCACTGGTCTCCGAGTCTCTGTTCAGTTTTTGCCCATTTATTTGGGTTCAGGCCACCTGTTCTGATCAGCTCTCTATGGTGTGTGGCTTACAGTCAGTCCTATTTTGAAAGACTTTGCAGTGCTATTGCGTTTGGTGAAGCATGATCAGCAATTTGGGAGCTGGCAAGGTCTAGTTCAGTCTCAGTCTTTGCTATGTTGTATAGGAAGACATCCATGAATGCACAGCTTGGTGCTGAGCCCCGAAGTTCATACACAGCTTCCTGGCTTTATGTTCCCAAGCTCCTACCTTTCTGCAATCTCCCCAGTACTTCTTGCTTCCCTGAGCTTCCCCTTTTCAATCTTCTAGGTAGAAAGTTGTGACTTTAGTTAACCTCTGTCTGCTACACACTTCCTGTGCCTTTGCCTTCTTCTAGTGTCATACAGTGAGAAGACCAAGAGGGCAAACAAGTCATGTGTGTGTGTCTCCACCCTCTTGGGACCACAGCGTCTATAGTCAGAGAGGAAGGTTACCTTCCTTCAGAGTGTTAGGTACCTCAAGGCCTCTGCAGCTGTCACTATCACTGCTTTCTCTGTCACCACCGCTGCTGCCACAGGACTGCCTGTGGACCGGAACATAAGAGGACAGAGAAAAGAAAGAAAAACTGGGGATTTCCTTCACGCTCTGACTTACCGTGTAAGGAATGACAGTTCTCAGTACCCATCCCTCTCCTCAAGTCAGAACTAGAGCTGTGTCCATAGCATTGCCCACTTCCAACTTTCAGGCTATGCTGAACTGGGATATGGATGGAAAAAAAGTGGTGAATTCACCACTGTTTTAGTGGTACTTCAGATTGTGGTCTTCTTCCCCAATCTGCCTGCTTCTGTTTGCTTTTCAGTCCTCAAAGAGCGGTTCCATGACCATACAAAACATGTCCATGTTGTATAACTGCATTTAGTAGACCATTCTTGCTCCATCTTTACCCAGAGCCAGAAACATTCTGTAGAGTTTATATTTTACTTTTACATTTAAATGGAACCAACTTGTTTCCTTGCAAGTGATTGTTTTTTTCTGTGCCTAGGTTCCTGGAGAATTCTTTCTTAAAGTGCCATAAAAACTAGAATATATCTCAGTATTGATTGTCCTGTATCATCTTTCCTGGAACTCTCTCATACTGTATCTGTGGATATTTTTCTGTTCTACTTATTAGGTTCTTTACTTAAGGCATGTAAATTATCTTAATGCTGGCTCAACAATATTGTGATCATCTAAAGTCCTTCCTCCATGTTCTTATTTCAGTTTTTAAGCATGTCTTGTCTGTGCCTTGCCCTTCATAGTTTACTTCTTTGATCTGCTATGTGGTTCTTTGAATTCTGTTGTATATTGTTTTTCTTGTGTATTGCTCCTCTCTCTCTCTCTCTCTCTCTCTCTCTCTCTCTCTCTCTCTCTCCCCCCCCCCACCATCTCTCATTGTACATAGTTATCATAGTTGCTAAACCAATTATTCTTTTTATTTCAATAATGGGAAGGATTATCTAGACTTTCTATTTGCTCTAACATTGTGTGAGTGAATTCTTTTCACCCTGCACACCTTACTATCTCATACTATAGGGTTTAAGGGCTGGATATTGATTTCAATTTACTTTTTCTTCTAATATCTTACTAAATGTCATGTGCTCCACTCCACCCATGCAAGGGTGTAGCCTATGCGAGAGTTAACTATTATTATTGGTCATTATTATATGCTGCAAACTTCTTATTTAATAATCACAGATTTGTTACAAAATCCTGTGAGGCAGGTATTTTCCTTACTGTACCCATGAGCTATGAGAGGTCAAACAAAATTACAGAATGGCAGAGTCTTTACATGCTGCCTCGTCCAAGACCTCTATTTTCAACCAAAGAAGAGAAAACTGAAGACCAAACTGTAGTTCAAAACAGGGGAGGTACATGCTTCAAGTCATTTGGTAAGTCAATGTCACAACTGGGCCTACAATTCAGCAACAGGGGTCTTCCTTTCACTGGGTGTCACACTTTGGCAGGCATCAGAATCCCCCGGAGGGCTTGCTTAAACAGAAACTGCTGGGTTCCACCCCCAGAATTTCTGGTTTAGGAAGTCTGGGATGGGTACTTAGAACTATCATTCCTTACACGTTTTCAAATGATGCTGCTGATCTGGGGATGCTGCTTTGGCAACCACCACAATACACCATAGTTCATACATCTTTTTCCTACTCATCATACACTGCACAGGTTGTGATTCCCAAAACATTTGTACAGAAATGGGAACCAGTGATGGAAACTAAAGAAAAATATACAGCAAGCAGCAAGAAGGTAGGATGACCAACAGTCCAGCTTTGTGTGAGAATTCCCTAGTTTTAAAAGTAAATTCTGCAGCCCCGGAAGGCCGTCAGTCACAGGCAAACTTGGCTGCTTGGTGACTCTAGATGAAGGTGAAAAAAATTCAGTGCCAGTTAATTGCCAACCACAGAAGAACATACAAAGAATGTGGGAATTTCTGGTGAGTTTGTTTGAAAAGGACTCATGTCATTAATTAATTTTTTTAAAAAAATTTATTGGGGTGACAAATGTTGGTGAAATTACATAGATTTCAGGTGTACAATTCTGTATTACATCATCTATAAATCCCATTGTGTGTTCACCACCCAGAGTCAGTTCTCCTTCCATCACCATATATTTGATCCCCCTTACCCTCATCTCCCACCCCCCACCCCCTTACCCTCTTATTTTAACAAATGTACATTGTGAAATGACTATATTGGGTATTATGAAACTGTTAGGTACTGTGCTCCTGGCCCTATTGGTCCCATCCCACCAAATCAAAAGGTAAAAGTTACTCTGCGGTGAGTTTCATAGACATAGGCCCATGCTTACATTCTCGGAGACACCAGAAAGACCTATAGAAAAAAACATCTCACATAGAAAGCTTTCAGTGCATCATGATCAGCACTCAGATAATTCTGTTCCCGAAATCTTCCTCTGAAGGGAGTGCATTATAGAAACGTTTTGATTAAAAATTTAGGAAGGTGAGAGTGAAATAATGAATAAAGGTCCCAGGGGAGACAAAAGATAAAGGGAGTCCTTCTGTAAGGGGGAAGAATGATCTGTGTCCTTATCTCTCCAGGGTCATGAATATGTCCTTTGCTTATTATGAATCAATGCTGACCTCAGTTATAGTGTAATTTTCAAGCTTAATTTAGGCAAAACTTCAAAAAAGGTAAATATCATGATGAAGATTAATGGTGACATATTTTAGGAGTACAAAATAGGAGAGGTAGAAGATTGCATGTTAAAATGCTGTTGCTTCTGTTCTGATTGCTAAAGACTATACGCTTTAAGACCCAAACTTAATTTCCAATCCTTTGACCTAAGAGGAAAACACATTTTGTGGAAGACCCCTAAAGATGCCTATTTATTATAGTACAAGTAAAATGCAGAAACATTTTGAGAACATATCCTGGAACACTGGGTAGGTCAATAAGATAATGTGTAAACTACTAACCATAACTGAGAACTCCTTGAAAGCCTCAGATTAAGCTCTATTCTGTCAGAACACTGACTTTTCTTTCCTTTGTGTCTCCTACCCTCACTAGTAATGCTTGTTTTCCCTCTTGTGCGCATCCTAGCCTGGATTCTCTCTCATCATTCTACAGTGGTCAGTGCCGTTATTGTCCAGCTTCACTTTCAATGGAAGCTGCGGGAAATAAGCCTCATGCCTCTCTTTCAATCTCTCTCTCTCTCTCTCTCTCTCTCTCTCTCTCTCTCTCTCTCTCTCTCTCCCTCCCTCCCTCCCTCCCTCCCTCCCTCCCTCTCTCTCTCCACATATAAAAGGAAGCCATTAAAAATAAGAGAAGCAAGATATTATAGTTAATTGAGTCAAATTTTGGCAATTAACATGTAAAGTATTTTGAGGAGGGGGGAAGAAAGAGATCACCAGAAATGGATGAAAACAGATTGCATCCTAAATCACATCAAAAGCCACAATACAAATTTGGATAGTAATCTCTAGGTCTTTGGAGGCACATTGTTTATCATGAGTTCCCTGAATAATCTGACAGACTAACCCTCTGCACCCTCTCTTGCGTTTTGTGTGTGCATGTGTATGTGTGTTTGTGTGTATTATCATACACATTTATAAGTCTCATACACTTTTTGCAGTTATCCCTTACAGAATCACCAAACTTATGGGTTTACTCCACAGCACCTATTGTGATTTCCTAGTGTAGCTCCTTAAGAGATGACTTGGATGGAGATAACCCTTCTAACAAGATAAAACACTATGTTTGTATTCAGTTCCTACCTTATAACTTAGGTTGTGCTATCAAGCAATTCCTACAGTATCTGTAGTTCTAGGAAACTGTTGAGAAAAATACTGGGTTTCAGCTAAACTAATCCACAGGCCTATGGAAAGGACTGTCTCAAGGTATCGTCCAGCTCACTGGTTCTCAAAGTGTGCTCTGAAGATACCTGGAGGTGTCCTTGACACTCTTTTAGTGGGTCTGTGGGTCAAAAACTATATTTTATAACACAGTACAATGATATTTGCCTTTTTCAATCTCATTATTGTACAGAGGACTTTTCCAGAGGCTACATGACATGTGATGATAGCATTTCTCTGATAGCTGAGGGATGTGTGCTTTTGTATTATTGAATGTTAAACATTCTCAGCCTTAATATCTAATACAATCAATATAAATAGATATAACCCACACCTAAGAATTCTTTAGGGGTTTTCAGTAACTTTTAAGATGTTAAGGTGTCCTGAGACCAAAAATTTTGCAAATTATTGCTTTATTAAGATTTTGTTATTTCTAGAATATGTCTGTCTAACTGATCTAGTTGCGCCAAATTTTTACCTAGTGATTATTACTGTTTCCCCATCAATGTGGAGATTACATTTCTGACGTTTATTCACCAAAATTATATCAAAAGTTCTAAAAATCAAATGAGCCCATGTTGTAATTTGGGGAAGAGAGCTACCACCCTAGACGGCTGACATAAGATAACTCAGAGGCCTTTCTCTAACAGGTTTCTCTATCAGACATTGGTGGCTTCTGTTTCGTGTGGTGAGGTAAGGAGACAATTTGAAGTAGGTTTTGACATGACGTTATTTTGCTGATATGAAATTTTGGTAGTCAGGGTGTCAGGTGTGTTCATAATCCCACTGCTGTCAATTTTAAGCCTGAAGCCCCAAGAGACGAGCTGTGTTTAATACGTCATCCCTTGTTAAATAGCAGCCACAGAGTTGACGATAGCCAGTGAAGGAGTCCCTGCCATGTAGGACACGCCAGTTATCTATAAATAGGACCTGTGAATGGGCAAAAAGAGAGATAAACACCATCAGAACAAGGGCAAACCAAAGGAACCCTAAGTCAGAAGAGATTATTTGAAAGTAAAGCTTTATGTTGTCCTCTGGTTACATTCCATGAGGTAGTTTTCTTTTGAGATTAGGCAAACAATTGGAAGCTATGATGTGCATAGCCCTGTGGTGGGCTAAGTGAAAGTTATAAAGGACACAGTAGGTAATAGGCCCCACACTTGAGGAATTTATGCTTCTTGAGTAATTGTTCTCTTATCAAAACAAATCAGATAATTGGTTTCTTTTTCTTTTTCTTTTTTCTCTTTAATTCTTATTACATACTTTCTCAAGAAGTAAAACTATTCACTATGTTTTATGCTAAGCTGAAGATATTCTTCATCCAGAGGAAATATCAAGAGCAAAAAAAAGAGAAAGGAATCATAAAGCTAGAAGAACCCTTAGTGACTACCTATTTCAACCCCCTCCTCATACAAATAGTCACTGAGTGATGCCTAGATATGGGGTGGGTCCTGCTTCCAGGTCCTTCAATGTAGCAAGACCAGAGCCAACACCCATGACTGACTCTTTTTTTTCCTTTGCAAGACTGCAACTCATATTAAACAAGTACCCATTAGTCACTGCTTCAGTATAACAAGCTTAGTTGACATCCTTAGAGTTTGGCACCCACCCTGCCAGGCGTTAGTTTGACCCAAAACTCATTCTCAGGTCTCCTCAGCTCTATTGTTAGAGTCCGATGTGCTGTATACCAACGATGGACAACATCATAAGGTACAGTATTGATGACAGACCGATCATAATTGTTGTACCTAAGATGAAAGTATGAGAAAGAAAGATCTCTTCATACTCATGTTAAAGAAAGATATCTGTTGTTTATTGAGCAATTTTACATAAGGCTTTCCCTATATTCATCACTTGTCCCAAAGATGAGGTGACAAGTCAGAGTTCTCTCAGAACCATAGGATTGTAGAGAGGAGCTCCACTGCCTGTTGACTATATTTTGTTTTTCTTTGGAGAAAATGGGCGTAGGGGATGGAAGTGTGTTCTAGCTGGTTTCTCCAATCTTAGGATATCATGTTTTATCTAAAGCACATTCCCTTTCAAATTCCACAGAAGCATTAGGGAAAGATCCAAGATTTCTTCTCACCAAGCTGAGATGCACAAGAGAGGTTATACTAACAAAGCTTTCATTTTAGCAGGATTACTTATTACTTCTCTGGTGTTTCCCCTTGTGGGAGAAATCCCAGCTATAGTCAAGTGTACATATTACCCAGGGATCTTCACTCATTCTTCATGCATTCAACCCTAACATTTACTGTATTTTGCCATTTATAATGCGTACTTGTTTGCCCAAATTTGTGAGGGAAAACAGGGATGTGCATTATATGTGGGTAGTACTAATCCCATATCTATATAAATATTTTTAAATCTTTTATTTATGCTTATGAGTTAAAAGTGTAACTCTAGAAATCAATAACGATATCCGTATATGCAAGATAATACCCTGGATTACGATCATCAGTTTTGTTGAACTTATGACGTACTTGCAATGACGAAGAGTTCTTGGCCTTCTATGATGCGTTAGCTATCGTAAATTTGTTCCTGGTACATAAAATATATTGTACCATAATATATTAAAAAATAAATGCTAAAATTCCTTTATAATAAAAACACAAGTACCTAAATGTAAACAAATAATACTTTTAATTAAAAAATTAAAAAAAAAAGATTTTCTTTCCCTGAAAGTTTAGGCCAAAAATGTGGGTGCGCATTAAACACAGGAGTATATTATACAAGGCAAAATACGGTACATGAACACCTGCTATGTATTAGGTGGTGCATGAGGCATTAAAGATACAGTGATGAATATAGCAGACATGATCCAAGCCTTTGGGGAGTTTACTAGGTCCTTTCTCTATTGAGAAAGATAGATGATGAACAATTAATAAATACATAACTAGTTATAGATGCTATGATGAAAAATAGTGTTATGTAATAAAAAGTGACTGGAAAGTCTATTTCAGATGGAATGTTGGACTTTTTTGAAGAAGTACACTTGAGCTTGTACCTGTATGATAAGAAACCAGCCATGTGACAAGCTGAGGGAAGAGTGTTCCAGGCAGAGGGAACAGGAAGTACAAAGTCTTGGGGGTAGAAAGAAATTTTATTATGTTTGCAGATCAGCAAGTTGGCGTTGTGGCTGGGGCTGAGTAAGCAAGAGGAATAATGGTAAGAAATGATGTGGAGAAGGTAGCCATGGGTCAGATCATGTATAGCCTTGTATGCCATCGTACGGACTTTGGATTTTATTCCAAGTTCTATGGAAAGCCACTGAGAAACCTTTGTTAAGATACTGGACTTTTTTTTTTAACCTAAGGCAAATTAACTTTTTACTGAAGTACTATATGTGTGTGTGTGTGTGTGTGTGTGTGTGTGTGTATACATATAGTACACAAATCATAAGCTTGATAAATTTTTCATGATGTGAACATATCACTAGCATCCACGTCAATAATAGATCATACCCAAAGCCCAGAACACTCTCTTGTCCTCTTTCCCATCTTGTCCCCCGAAACCAGGAATAACTACCATCATGACTTCTGTCGCCAAAGATTAGTTTTGCTTCTTTACAAAACTTTGTATACATGAAATACTATAGTAAGTACTCTTTTGTATCTGACTTCTTTTATTCAAAACTATACTTACGAGATTCACCCTTGTTGTTCTGTGTAGCATTAGTTCACTTATCCTTAGTGCTGTATAGAATTTCATTGTGTGAGTATACCACAATTTATTCATCTATTCTACTGTTGATAGGCATTTAAGTAGTTTCCAGTTTGGAGCTATTACAAACAGTGCTGGAGGTTTTAGTCCATGATGGCAACACAAGAGGCTCCTGAACTCACCTCCTATGGACACACCAAATCTACAGCTACACATGGAACAATTCCCTCTGAAAGAATCTAGAAACTAGCTGAGTGACTCCTAGACATTGGGCAAATGAGAAAAAAGCCACATCAAAATGAGGAGGAAAAGCTGACACATATCAGCACCTAAACTTGTCATAAACCCCACCCCTGATGCAGTGACATACAATCAGGAGGGAAGTCAACTCCCAGTTTCTCCCTGAGGAGTGAAGGGTTTCAACCCAACATAGTGCCCCAAGTTTGAAGACTTCCACTTGAGGGATGGCCCCCAAAACACGCAGCTTTGAAAGCCAATGGGACTTGCATCCATGAGGCCAACCAGAATATAGCAAACAAATACCAGTTCTTAATGGGCTTGTGAGCACTCCCCATGGCTATGGTAGGCTGAGCACAGAGACAACAGACAAAAACACC
Source organism: Rhinolophus sinicus (assembly GCF_057876585.1). Lineage (NCBI taxonomy): Eukaryota > Metazoa > Chordata > Mammalia > Chiroptera > Rhinolophidae > Rhinolophus > Rhinolophus sinicus. The sequence continues at coordinate 112,102,691 of NC_142518.1, forward strand.
CATAACCCAGTCTTTCCCTAAAAGAGGCCTATTTGCATACTATAAAAGCCACCGCCTGAGGGTTAGGCTTCTAATTTAGCACACATCTAGGACAGACTGTGATCTTCCCTGGATAAGGGGAAGGCCAGCAGGCATCATCTCCACATTCTCCCTCTGCTCCACTCCAGGTCACCAGTGCCTTCCCTGGAATAAGCCTGTACACGTGTCTGGCACCCCAGCGTTCTGTGGCTGCTGCCCAGGGGACACAGCCTTTGATTTCCTGACTCTCACAGACAGCAGAGCTTGAATTACAGATTCTGTGGGACTGTAGCAAAGAAAGAAACACTTCTTAACTGCCCCTTCCAGGGCTCAGTGCAGAGGGAGCAGACAGAAACATCCACCTCCAGTTTTACCTGAAAGACGTCTACTTGCATACTTTAAAAGCTGATGTCTAAGAGTATAGCTTCCAATCAGCCTGTATCAAGGTATTGACTGGTATTCTCCCCTTTGGGACACTGACAGGTCTTAGAACACCCTCAAATTATGAGGAGCTGCTAAAAACAAAGAAGGTGACTTGGACAATCACAAAGCTTTGAGAGACCTCCAAAAGCTAGGGCTTAGCTGAACAATAAAGTTCATCTCCTACAAAAGACTACTCTGTCAAGACTGGGAGAGTTGGCTGTTTCATCTAATGTGCAGAAACCAACACAGAGAGTCAAAGAAAATGAAGAAACAAAGGAATATGTTTTAAACAAGAGAAGAAGATAAAATTCCAGAAAGAGGCCTTAGTGAAAGGAGATAAATGATTTATCTAATAAAGAGTTCAAAGTAATAGTCCAAAGGTGCTCACCAAGGTCAGGAGAACAATGCATAACAACCTGAGAATTTCAACAAAGAGATAGAACATATAAAAAAAGTACCAAACAAATATTAGAGCTGAAGAATACAATAACTGAACTGAAAAAGTCAATTAAGGGATTCAACAACAGACTAAATAAGGTAGAAGAAATTTTTATTCAGATCAAAGACAGGGCAGTGAAATTCATCTAATCAGAAGAGCAAAAAGAAAAAAAGAATAAAGATAGCTTAAGGGAATTATGGCACTCTATCAAGCAAACCAGTACTTACATTATAGGGGTCCCAGAAGGAGAAGAGAGAAAGAAAGGGGCGTAAAGCTTATTCAAAGAAAAAATGGCTGAAAACTCCCCTAACCAAGAGAAAGAAACAGACATACAGATCCAGAAATTGCAGAGTACCAGAAAGATGAACCCAAAGAGACTTACAGCAAGACACTATATACATAAATCCTCACCTAACATCATCAATAGGTTCCTGGAACTGCAGTGCAACAACATATAACAAAGCCAATTTTTTGATAGGCTAATTGATAAACAAGAGTAACGTTCTTACAGCATCTCGTCGATGTTATAATAAAACAATGTTGAATGGAATGACATTATTCAAGCACCCGCTATGATTAAATTGTCAAAAGTTAAAGACACGGAGAGATTTCAAAAGCAGTAAAACTAAAACAACTTGTTATGTATAAGGGAACCCCCATAACACTAACAGAAGATTTTTCAGCCCAAACTGAAGGCCAAAAAGGAGTGGCATGATATATTCAAAGTGCTGAGAGAAAAAACTTCCAACCATGAATACTCTCCCTGGCAAAGTTGGAATTCAGAATTGAAGGACAGTTTTCCAGACAAGCAAAAGCTAAAGTGCATCACCACTAGACCAGTCTTAAAATGAATGTTAAAGGGATTTCTATAAGCTAAAAAGAAAAGGCACTAATTAGGAGCAACAGAACATATAAAAGTATAAATCTTGCAGGTAAAGGTAAATATATAGTTAAATTCAGAACTCTAATGTTGTAACGGTGGTGGGTAATCCCTTATAAATCGAGTGTGAAGGTTAAAAGACAAAAATAGTAAAAATAATTATAACTACAATAATTTGTTAATGAATACATAAGGTAAAAAGATGTAAACTGTGACATCAATAACATAAAACACATATAGAAGAGATTAAAAATACAGAGCTTCAGTATGTGTTCAAGCTTAAGTTGTTAGCTTCAAATAGAATGTTATAAGGTATTTAAGCCTCATGGTAACCACAATACAAAAGCCTATAACAGATATAAAAAATAAAGAAAGAAAGAAAGAAAGAAAGAAAGAAAGAAAGAAAGAAAGAAAGAGGAAGGAATCTAAGCACACCACTACAGAAAATCATCAAATCACAAAGGAAGAGAAAAAGAGAAGCAAGGAACAAAGGAATTACAAAACAGCCAGAAAACAATGAACACAATGTCAATAGTAAGTCCCTACCTACCAATTATTACATAATGGACTAAATTCTCCAATCAAAGAGGAGCTGAATGCATTTTAAAAAAATGAGGCCTAGCTATAAGCTGCCTACAAGACACTCACTTCAGCTTTAAGGACATACACAGGCCGAAGTGAAGGGATAGAAAAAGACATTCCATGCAAATAGAAACTAAAAGAAAGCAGAGGTAGCTATACTTATATCAGAAAAAAATAGATTTTAATCCAGAGACTGTAATAGGAGATAAAAAGGTCATTACATAATGATAAAGTGGTAAATCCAACAAGAGGGTAAATAAAATAGCATGCAAACAATAAGCATGAGAATATTAACATAAAATAAACTTGAAAGTCAACTTAAAGAGGTACACGTCATCGTGACGAAAGATCAGTTTATGAGGAAGACATAAAAATCACAAATGGGTATGTGTTTAATAACATATTAAAAAATACATGAAGCAAGAACTGGTGGAATTAAAGGTAGAAATAAATAAAATCACGATATTATCTGTTCTCTCAACTTGACAGAACAATTAGACAAATCAGAAAGGACACACTATCAAACACTTGACCTAATAGATATTTATAAAATAGTTCACCCAAGAAATGCAGAACACATGCACATGCTCTTTGAGTGCACATGGTATGTTCACCAACCTAGACCATTTACTGGGCGAAAAACTAAGTCAATAAAAATGAAAAACTTCAAATCTATAATATGTTTTCTGATGACAACAGACTCTAATTAGAAACCCATAAGATACCTAGAAAAAAACCTCAAGTATTGGGAAATTAAAGAATATACTTCTAATTAATACATGGTTAAAAAAAAGCATAAGGGAAACTAGAAAATATTTTGTACTTAATGACCATGAAATTAAAACATATAAATATTTGTGGGATACAGCAAAAAGGGCTTAGAGGCAAAAATATAGCATTAAATGATTATGTTAGAAAAGACTAAATGTATAAAATCAATGACCTAAGGTGCTACCTCAGAGAACTAGAAAAACGAGAATAAATTAAAGCAAAAGTATGTAAAAATAAGGGAATAATGAAGATAAGAACACAAACCAATAAGACAGAAACAAATAATGGAATTACCAAAGCAGTAAGGTGGATCTTTGAAATGAATAACAAAATTGATAAAATCTTAGCTAAACTAAACAAGAAAAAAAGAGCACAAATTACCAATACCAAGAATCTGATATCACTATAGAGACTGTAGGCATTATGAAAATGATAAGAGAATATTACGAATGACTTTATGAATACAAATCTGACAACTTAGATAAAATGTATAAATTTCTAGAAAGAACCACTAAAGAAGAAAGAGAAAATCATATTAGCTCTATATCTATGGAAAAAATTAAATTCAACATCTAAAACCCTCCCATAAAATAAACTCCATCTCCAGACAGTTTCCCTGGTAAATTCTAGCAAATATTTAAGATGAAAATAGCACTAATATTCCATAAACTCTTTGGTAAACCAGAGCTTTACAAAGTCAATATAATACCAACATGTGACAAACTTGAAAGAAAGAAAGAAAGAAAGAAAGAAAGAAAGAAAGAAAGAAAGAAAGAAAGAAAGAAAGAGAGAGAGAGAGAGAGAAAGAGAGAGAGAGAGAAAGAAAGAAAGAAAGAAAGAGAAGGAAGGAAGGAAGGAAGGAAGGAAGGAAGGAAGGAAGGAAGAACGAACGAACGAACGAACGAACGAACGAAAGAAAGAAAGAAAGAAAGAAAGAAAGAAAGGAAGGAAGGAAGGAAGAAAGAAAGAAAATTGCGGACCAATATCCCTCTTGACCCCAGATGCAAAATTTCCCAACATGATATTATTAAGCTGAAAGTAGTTATGTATATGTGTCAGTTACTAATTTACTGCTTCTCAGTTCCATGTGTATCCTTACATCCATGTTCTCCATATAATAATTCCTGTAAGCATTTCTCCTTTACAGCAAGGACATATTAAACTTTCTCAGTAGAGGGCGCAGGAGGGACGCTCCAGGAGAAAGAGGTTCTCTTGCTATTTCTGTCCCGGCCAGGGCTCCCCTGTTTAGGTGTGAGGACATCACCAGCCCGTGGGGTCCAGCCCTTGGTCCCTACATGACCTTGCAGCCTGAGCCTGGTGATGACCTTTCCACAACCCTCTCAACGCGGTGAACCAGAGCCCCTGCAAGACCTAGATGCAGCTGTCTGTCTGGACTCCCTGGGCAAGCCCCCTGCATGACCTACCTGCAGCCTCCTGTGTTCCACAGGGTCATACTGCAAGCTCCCAACCTTTACTCCCATGTCGTGAAATCTATGTGCTCTGAAGTCCTGCTTTCACTGACCCAGGCATCCTTTGCACACTCACACCAGCAGTTGGTGATCATTTGCTCTCTTGCCTGCACTCTGGGAGCGTGGCCTATTATTGTTTGCTCAGCAATACTAGACCAGCTCCTGCCTGGCCACACCAGCAACCTTCTCTGATAGAATATGATTGTCTCCATAGAAAAATCCCAAGAAACGTAAAAATACTTAGGAATAAAATTAACAAAAGATATACAAGATCAGGTTATGTTTTGACAGTATTGTAAGATAACAACAATAATAATAATGATGTTATTTTCCAAGAGTTGTGGGCCAAATCCAGCTCACTGCCTGTTTTTGTAAATAATGTTTTCCTGGAACAGAGTCACACAGATTCATTTATGTATCATCTCTGGCTGTTGTCGTGCTTCGACAACAGTACTGAGCAGTTGCCATAGAGACTATCTGGCCCTTTACAGAAAAGTTTGTGGACCCCTGATCTAGGACATCCAAAATAATCTTGAAAAAGGACAAAGTTGGCAAACATATTACCTGACTTCAAGAATTACTGTAAACCTGCAGTAGCCAAGACAGTGTGGAACTGTCATAAGAATCTACAAATAGATTAATGGAATCAAACAAAGAGCCCAAAACCAAATGCACATCTATATGGTTATTTGATTTTTGACAGAGTTGTAAAGGCAATCCAATGGGGGAAAAAGGGGTCTTTTCAACAAATGATACTATAGCACCCAGATATCCATATGTAAAAAATATCAACTTCTGACCCTACCTCACGACACAGAAGAAAATAATTTGAGACAGATCACAGACTTAAATGGTAAAGATAAAACCATAACACCTTTTGAAAATGTAGGAGAATATCATCATGTCATGGGGGTTGTCACAGACTTTTTATACATGTCACATAATCAATGATCATTGAAAGAAATTTGATCAATTACAATCCATTAAAATTAAAATTTTCTGCTCATCAAAAGACACTGTTAAACAACTAAATAGATAAGCCACAGACTGGAAGATAATATTCCTAAAATATACATCCAGTAAGAACTGGTGACCTGGGTATATAAAGAACTCCTACAACTCAATAAAAATGACAATCCAATGAAGAAAGGACAAAAGATTTAATCATATGCTTCACAAGAGAAGATATAAATGGCCAATAAACATGATGAACATACAATGGGATTTATAGATGATGTAATACAGAATTGTACACCTGAAATCTATGTAATTTTACTAACAATTGTCACCCCAATAAATTTAATTAAAAAAAAAACAAAAACACGTGGAAAGATGTTGAATGTCATTAGTTCTCAAGCAATGTAAATTAAAATCCCAAGGAGATACCCACAATAATGGCTAAAATTAACAAGACAGACAACATCAAGTGTTGACCAGGAAACGGGGCAGCTGCAACTCTCATACACTGCTGATGACTGTAAAACTGAACAACTACTTTAGTAAAAGTTCTGGCAGTTACTTATGAAATTAAACACTCACCTACTCTATGAGCCAGCAGTTTCACTCTTAGAATTTACCTGAGTGAAATGAAAACATATTATCTACAAAAATACTTTCACATGAATGTTCATGGTGGCTTTATTCATAATAACCCCAAACTGGAAAGAGCCTGGGTGTTTATTCACAAAAGAACAAATTCTATGGTATGAATTTCTAGAACAGGCAAAACTAATTTATGGTGGGAAAAAATCAAGACAGTTGTTTCCTCTGGGGTGTGTGAGCAGGACTGGACTAGGAAGGCATATGAGGGTCCTTTCTGCAACGATGGTAATATTCCACCTCGTCAGGGGTCTGGGTTACATAGGTGTATGCATAAATTTAATAATAAACTCAGAAAGTGTATATTTAATATTTTAACATCATTGTACAAGTGTTGAAGTACTTCAGGGGGACATGTACTCATACCTGCATTATACTTTAAAATGAACCAAAAAGAAGATTAATTGATAGATGGATACAGAGAGATGAATAGATAGGAAATAAAGCAAGTATAGTGATATCTTAATGGTAGAATTTAGATGGTGATCTATGGGTTTTCATTGTAAATGCTTTCAACTTTTCTATATGTTTAAAAATGTTCATAATAAAATGTTGGAAAAAATATCAAGCACCTTCATTGTTTTAGGCAGAGGATATAAGAGATGACTGAGGGAGAGTTTTGCAGGGGAGCTTATCCAAGTGAAGTGAATTAGTATTTCTGTAGTTCCTACTACAATCCTGGGGCAAAGGTAGGGACACCAATTGATTCTCATCTTCACAACAACCGGGTGTGGAAGAGCAGGCTTGAAATGAGTGGAGAGAATGAGTTCAGTTTTGAATAGGGTGTGCTTTATGATCCTAGGTATCTAAGTGGCGATATCTCGTAGACTGTTGGATATACAGGTTAGGAGATTTGCAGAAATCTGGGATACAGATAAATGCTGTGGATGTCATATCTTTGGGTACCTTAGCTGTTTGGTCACTGAGCACAATTTAATAACTATTTCTTATTTTAATAATACTTTCATTTTAAAATACTATCCAAACATCTGCTGCCCACCCCCGCAACTAGTAGTCTTTGCTTGTTGGCCTATTTATTATTCTATGGGAATTACAATAAGAATAGAAATTGTACAAATAAAAAGCTGTAGAGTAGCAAGATTAAAATGTAGCAGATATAGGATCTTAGGAATTTCCATTACATTTGATGGCTAATATTTGGTAAGTACATTTATACTGGGGGATAATTCTTTGGTACTCACCTGATCAAATAGAGCTCTTTATTCCATGGATAGATATTTAAGACTGGCCCAACCCCAATCATGTGGTTGTGACTTTCTCCAACATTTTCAATATATTCATGCTTCAACGGCACATTGCTGAGGAGTTCAAATTCCTCAGGCGCCTTTTGCAGGACCTGCTGTGCTGCATAGAATCCATCTACTAGCAGTGTCCTGCCACCTGTTCCTTCATGCTTAAGACAGTGAAACACTTGAATGCTACAGAGGGAAACAAGTTCAATTCTTCTGTTCAGTGGAGACATGAGAACATATCAACATTTTAGAAAATTATATATGAAACAATGACGGAATCTACTTGTGCCATTTTCTTTTCCTGAAGAAGTAAATCTCATTGTTAATTGCTTTTACCTCATAGCCAGTTGTACTTTTTTTGTGCTTTGACATATTCATGTCATTACATGTATCTTTTAAACGTATTCAACATGTACTGAAGCCTCTATGTGTCAGGCCCTGGGAATACAGGCATGAATAGGATACAGTCTCTGTTCTCAAGAAGCCTATAGTCTAGTGGAAAGAGATGAAGCAAATAACTACCAATAAAACACGATAGGTATTATAATCAAGTTGTATACAAGATATAGTGGGGCCACAAATAGAGAAATCATTCTAGTGGGGTATTGTATAAAGAAATGCTTTGGAGGTGGATGACAATGGCTTTGCTAAGTCTTAAAAAAATGGGCAAGAGTAGGGCTGGAATGAGACTGAGGTGAGGAGAGGACATTCCAGGCAGAGAAAAAGTGTGACTAAAGATACTACTGTAAAACAACAAGATATATTCAAGAAAGAGGATAAGAAGTTTCGATAGGCACAGCACATAGAACCAGAAGAGGATTTTTAAACAGGGAAACTCTATGGTTATAGTAACATTTTAAAGACTTGGTTATGGTAATAGCATGGGAGATGGACTGGTGGGAATCAAGGTAACAGAAAACTTGGATACCTGAAATACTAGAGAAAAACGCTGAGGGCTTAAGCTCAGAGAAGTGTGTTACAGAAAAGAGGACACACCTGAGACATACTACAGAGGTAGAATGGGCAAGATCTGATAACTGATTAGATGTGGAGGATGAAGAACAGACAAAAGCCTAGAGTGACTCCAGGCTTTCCATTAGGTAACGTGATGGATGATGATGCCATTTGCCAAGACAGAGAATGTAGGCAGATGTGTAATTGGATGATAATGAAGGGGTCAGAGGGGTTGGGGAAGAAGCTCTGTTTAGAGGCATGTTGAAAAACTTGAATCATACATATATGGCTGCAGATGTTAACAGGGAAAGGAAAGGTGATGATTAATGAACTTGAAAACTAAAGTCTTTAAAAAGTCTTTAAATACTCTTAACAGAAATTTAGAGAAAAAGCAAAAATAAGGAAAAGTGAACACCAAAGTAAAATAATAAATGCAAATAAAGATGGAAGGAATAAAATCAAAGGGAACCTAATATAAATACAATTAAAATAAAAAAAGTCAGTTCTGGCCATGTTGAGCTTTCTATGAAACTTCTAGGTCAGGGTTATTTAGTAGCAAGTTGAACATGTTTAACTCAGAAGAGAGGTAGATTTTGAATTGTCTGTAGGTGATAGCTAAAGCCGAGAGCATGGAAGAAGTCATTTGGACAGATTATTTCCAGTAAGAACGGAAGGACAAGGTGAAAACCTTGAGGAACAACAATATTTAGGACGTGCTCAGAGGAAAATAAGCCAGCACAAAAGGCTGAGGGAAAATGCTCAGAGATATACCATAGGAGCAAAACCAGAGGAGAATAAATATTTAAGAGGTAGTGCTTAATGTCACGCCCCAGGGGTCAAGTCAGATTAAGACTGAAAGATACACATTGGGTATGGCAATTAAGTTCTCTGTTGGTGACTGGAGAGGATAATCTTAATTGGGAGTGGGTAGGATAAACTAGCTGACCATAGGTTTGAGGAGTAAATGAGAAATGAGAATGAAAACATATTGAATGCAGATCATTTTAAAAGTAGTTTAGCTGTGAAGGGAAGAGTAAGACGGGGCTGTAGCTGGAGGGAGACCGAGTCCAAGGAAGGGTACAAAAGAAGAGATTTAAGATATGAGAAGCTGATAGGAAAGAGTTGATAGGTGTGGAAAGGCTGAAGATAAAGGAGAGGAAAATCCCCAAAGAGGTTGTGAAGGATAGATCTACACCAAAGGTAGTTTTAGGAAGGACAAGGTATTCTAGTCTTTACTGAGCACTTAATATGTGTCAGGTAGTATGCCAAATACTTTCCATAAATCATGTAATTCAATCCCTAACCTATACTAATGGATAGGTTTTATTAGTTGTCCCATTTTACAGATGAAAAACTGAGGCACAGAGAGGTTACGTTACTTTGTCCAAGATCACAAAGCTAATGCACGTTCCAGCTGGGATGCAAATCCCAGTCTGGTTGAGGCCATAGTCAGAACTCTTAACCACTCTTACTATACTGCTAAAGCAGTTGGTCCTTGCCATTCATTAGAAAGGGTTAAAGGCACAGACAACTGCTTATCTCTGGTAGTGGTCAGACACAGAAAAGCTAGTCGGTATTTGAACTTCAATCCCTGTCCAGCTGCTTCTCTTCCCATTTCCTCTTTCTTTATTCTGCATTCCCTAGAATGAGGAACGCAGGACTCTTCGTATATCAATAACATTAAGCAGGATCTCTAAAATATGCTTTATTCTTCCTCCCCAGAACCAAACATTCTTAAGTTCCAACCCCCTAAAGGAAATCAATGTAACCACAAGCAGTTGCATATTATCACCCTCTCATATTGTCTTTTTAAATCCATACATACACTCACTTTTACTACTGTCATTGTGCCTCAGGCTCATCACCTACATGCAGAAGCAAGATCAATAACAACAACAAAATAACAACCACAGAGGTACCTCTAATAAGTGGCAAATGGTAGGAAAATAAAGTATGATATCTATTCATCATGAACATAATTAACATTTGTTCTTTGTGGTGAGAACATTTAAAATCTTCTGCCTGTTAGCTATTGTGGTAATTATATTACCATATATAAGTGTATCAAATCAACACATTGCCCACCTTAAATTTACACAACGTTAGATGTCAATTATATCTTGATAAAGCTGGGGGGAATGTATGGCACATATCATTTTTGGCTCAATAACTTCTGGTTCCATGTGAAGGTTATTTTTCATTCATTCCTCCTCTCCAACTTGTTGTAAAATGGATCCAAATTCCTCTTATACCATATCCAAAGCAGCTGTGTTTGGAACATTGACCCCTTTGCAATATAATAACTAAATATAAGAAAAGTACAAATTCCAAAACTAACGGTTAACCAACACTCTTTTTGGTAAGTTATTTGTTATCACTTTTAGAAAAAACAATGTAAATTAATTTAAGGTTCATTTATGTAGTAAGGTGAATTTTGAATCATTTCAAAAAAAATGTATTTTTATAAGTCTAAGCAAGGGTGCTTCAAAATGATCATGTTTCTAGAAGAGTCAGAAATAGTCATACATGTCATCAGCAGATATGATCTTGGTTCAGATAGAATGGAAAATGATTAAGAAACTATTCAACATCATCACATTTAAAGGCCCTGCTCTGGAAAATTCTAATTCACTTACCCACAGGGCTCTTGAAAATAGGTAGTGTCAGTATGCCGATCCAGAGCTAGCTTGGTGTATGCGGTGTCACCCCTGGAAAAGTCGGAAGTGAAATACCACATCCTCCCATAGATGGTTTCCCTGTCAAATGAAATACAGGAAGACCTTTTAGCTATTTGAAATTTTCATCCTTATCTTTCAAAACTCTTTGTAATACTTTCATTATTCACAAATAACAATAGAGTTCTGGCTCTAGATTTCTATCTATGAGGTGAAGATGACAGTGGAAAACACCACCAGCCAATTCTGTCACTGATTAATATTCTAGGAAGTTGGGGAGGGGGGCTGGGGAGAAACTACGGAAGTATAATGTAGTCTGAAAGCTTAGAGAATCATCTCACTCTGTCTATGTGCCTACTTCTAATAGCTTTCCATTCAAGGTTCTTTGCTGTGCTCAGCTTCCTTGCATAGAAAAAAATGTTTTTATGCAGCTGCTTTTAGAAGTTATTAATGAAGCTACTCACCCATCTTTTGGACAAGGAGGAATAAGAACAAGACAAAAGGATAGTTTATGTTAGCAAGTATTTAGTGAGACTTGCTGTATCACTGTTCTTGTTTCTCTCCCTCAGGTATATATCATAGGTTTAGATTTTATAGTTATTTTCCTGGTGAGCTCAGATCTGACTAAAGGTCGCTTTAATTCTTTAGTTTTCAAGTTCATCTATTTTCTGAATCCTCAGAGTCCAAACGGGAAATGTTCTTCCTCTTCAACTTATAATCTTTACAGCGCTCTCAATTTGTTGCTTACCAGCACAGCTTCTTGTACTTGAACTTTCTCAGCCTGTATTTCAAACTGAGTGGCTCACAAATGTTGGTTGTGCTCTATTGATGTAATACAGAATTCTACACCTGAAATCTATGTAATTTTACTAACAATTGTCACCCCAATAAATTTAAAAAAAAAGAATAGGGCGAATGACCCAGCATACTACCTGGTGTATGCAGTGTCCCACAATGAGCTATATCTGTCTCTTCTTAATTCAAAGGAAAGCACCAATTTCTAACAAAGTAGGTTTACATCACATTTAATACTACAGAAAATCAATCTATATTGAAATATAGCAATGCAGACTAGCAAGTGGAAACAACACTGTACTTAGGATCAAGAAACCTGAGCCATCTGAATTCCAGCCCCACTGATTACTAGATGAGCAATACTGAGCAAGCCACTTAAAATATCTGAGCCTCAAATTCTGCACCCATAGAACAGGGGATAAAATACACACTTATCTGGATTGTTATAATGACCAAAGAAAATAATAGGCGTGAATATGCCGGTTAAATGGTATAAGGCAGTATTACTAACAACCAGTCTCTGAACCAAGCCTTAGGAATGAGAGAAGGTCAAAACAGGACGATCTTTTGACACCATTGTATTCAATTCTCTCATTGATCAGATGGGGAAATAGAGGCCACTGGGGGTGTCGAGAGAAAGTTTTGTGTGTAATGGAGTTGCCTATGTTCCTACAACTGCTTGATGGTAGAACTCAGACTAGTACCTGGTTCTCTTTACTCACAGTTAGTGCTCACTCCAGTGTACAATGACATCTCTCACTTTGAGCATTGCTGGGCTCAAAAAAAAAGTATCAATGATTTTGAAGTCTTTACCATATTTAACATATAAGCATCTTCAGAAATTAAAAATCTGCACCTCAAATAAAGAACTATCAATGGGAATCTTCTTATTCAGGACAGAATATTATCGATTAAAAACAAGGGTGACCACACCTGCTACATGATTTTATTGGTGTTCATGCTCTGGAAATCAATCACTGCAGATATCAGGAAACTAATGAATTACCTGATCAAGCTGATCCTTTTTGCCAACTTCTCTGTGTGTTCTTGAGTGGGAGGGACATTTTCTACAAACGCAATTCCATAGAGCAGAAAGTTTTGCATGAAGTTCTTCAGTCCCTCATTGGTTTCTAAAAAGCTCTGGCAATCTACAGATGGCACTTGGGCTTGTTGGTAGATTTCCGAGTTCCATAAGATTCTAGGTTGGATGACCTTTTGTTTCTGTCCTTCATAACTGTTTCTCACCAGCCAATCCAAATCATATTTAGTCACATGATCATCTGGCCCTTTGAAGGGAAAAAAAATAAAAGGCATTAAAATAATAACTATAAATGCTGCCAATAATTTACTGGTTAAGAATGTTATTTTTAGCAATCATTCACCCAGTGCTGTATTGTTTATGAAACCAAATAAGAATGAGTGCCTATAACGTTCCCGAGAAAGAAATATTTGTAGGTTGAGTAGAATGAATTATACGTGAATGAATGAACAAATAAATCTTCCCAGCAGGTAGATAAGTCTATGGAATTGTAGCTCTGGAGCATTTATCAAGTCATCAAAGAATGATAATGAAAAAAAATCCCAGTTGCTTTTTAGTCTACTTCCCTCCTTCTCCCCTTGCCCCATCCTCACCTCTCATCTACACACAAACCTTTTGAGCTAGAAGGGATTAATCTTTACTAATGGAGAAGAGTTAGTGACTAACTCAAGACCACACAGCTGAATAAGTATTACAGCTGGAACTGGAACTCTGGCTTCTTACTTCCAGCGGTTCTGTACTACACTATGCTGTCTTCCTCTTCTAAATGAGTTAGGTCAGTTTGGTCTATTGATACAACATCAATACAACATGTTAAAGTGATGTCATAAGTGAATTTGCCCACGGTGCAAACAAACAAACAAACAAACAAACAAACAAAACAACAACAAAAAAACAGTGCCCAAAATTCTTTTGATAAAATCTTCAGGATAAGCAAAGAATACAAGAGGAGTGAAAGGCTATAGGCTATGCTGGCATCTTCTCTCTCCCTTTTCTCTCTTTCTAGCTCTCTGTATTAGTCTCTGTTTGTATCTCTTGGCTTCCCACCCCCCAGATAATTAATGTATCATAAAGAATATGCAGGGCCGGGCCGGTGGCTCAGGCGGTTAGAGCTCCGTGCTCCTAACTCCGAAGGCTGCAGGTTCGATTCCCACATGGGCCAGTGGGCTCTCAACCACAAGGTTGCCGGTTCAACTCCTCGAGTCCCGCAAGGGATGGTGGGCTGTGCCCCCTGCAACTAGCAACGGCAACTGGACCTGGAGCTGAGCTGCGCCCTCCACAACTAAGACTGAAAGGACACTTGAAGCTGAACCTCACCCTCCACAACTAAGATTGAAAGGACAACAACTTGACTTGGAAAAAAGTCCTGGAAGTTCACACTGTTCCCCAATAAAGTCCTGTTCCCCTTCCCCAATAAAATCTGGAAAAAAAAAGAATATGCAAAGCATAAGACACTATGAGGAAATAAAAAAAATCACTGATACTTATCATTCTACCACCCAGATGAAACCACTATTAACAGCTTGGCATCATTCCTTCCAGTTTTTTGTTCTATGCATTATTTTACTTTATAAAGTTTGCCATATATGTGAATATATATATATATGTGTGTGTGTATATATACGTACATAATATACACATATATATACACACACACACACACATATATATTTGCACCCTCCCTTTGTTACTTAACATATTAACAATAATTTTATCATTGAAAATCTCCATAAAATAAATTCTTATAATTTGCAAAATATGGACTACAAAAATTTACTTAATCAATCTGTTCTTCTGGGGCATGTAGTTTGTTTCTTGAAAAAAAATCCCATTATTTGATAGTGATCATCTTTGTCTATTTTTTTTTTAAATATTTATTTTTTACTTTATTATATTATTAATTTTTTTATTGGGGAAGGGGTACAGGACTTTATTGGGGAACAGTGTGCACTTCCAAGCCTTTTTTCCAAGTCAAGTCATTGTCCTTTCAGTCTTAGTTGTGGAGGGTACCGTTCAGCTTCAAGTTGTTGTCCTTTCAGTCTTAGTTGTGGAGGGCGCAGCTCAGCTCCAGGTCCAGTAGCCGTTGCTAGCTGCAGGGGGCGCTGCCCACCATCCTTTGCGGGACTCGAGGAGTTGAACCGGCAACCTTGTGGTTGAGAGCCCACTGGCCCATGTGGGAATCCAACCGGCAGCCTTCGGAGTTAGGAGCACACAGCTCTAACCGCCTGAGCCACCGGGCTGGCCCCTTTGTCTATATTTTTGATAATTTTTTTCAAAATACACACATAGAAGGTGTAGTTGTTAAATCCAAAGACATACACTTTTAAGAGTCTTGACACATATTCATATAACCAAATTACTTTCTAGAAAGTCTACCAATTTTCATTGCCTCCAACGATATTTGTGTGCCCATTAAAGTTGCATATTCTTATTTTTAAAATATATTTTTCTAATGTGGTAAGTAAACTGCTCTTACTGTAATAATTTTAATTGATTCACTTACTAATAAGGCTAATAAGAACACTTGTTAGACATCTTATTTTTTGTTTCTGTTTTTTTTTTTTTAATGGCAGGTCAAATATTCTGAAACATACATGTATTTTGATAGTCTTCTAATCCCAGTTGAGTTCAAGTATTAAAGTAACACGCATGAGCTAAAAGAATTCAATATTGTTTCAAGGCACTTACTGTATCTCCATGACTAGATGAAAACAAGGACAATTAGGATGGACAATTAGACAGCATGTACTATAAAAATAACTTTTTGCTTACAATTTACAACACGTATTATTATTATTAAAATTTTTCATCTCTGATAACTTGCAATGCTGGCTTCATGAATCTAGCAATTTTAAAATTCAGAAACTATTTTCTAAAACTTCAGGGCAAATAATTTACAAATAAGGTACACAAAGATTTAGACCATGCAAAAATTTTATGACTGCAATTTTATCAAATCATATCCCTACTTGCCCTGTCTATATACAAAATCATGCATACATGATAAAACATTAGCAACAGAGTAGACTTTAAAATCAACTTATCATAGAAGTATTACTATATTAACATGTCTATAAGCAGCGTGTAACAGGCTTGAGACATCAAGGCAATAACACTTGGAGTTACAGAAGAAACCATGTGTAATACTTTTTCCTAAGTGTAGTATATGGCAGGTAGATGGTCCCAGCAAAAAATACTAATGTAACAATCTACCCTGGTGTTAGTCCCACATTTTTAAGATGGAATACAGTAAATCTGTGTTTCAGAGGCACTTGAATTTTCCAGTATTATTTAAAGTGACTTTAGTTCCCTGAATCATTACTATTCTCAAAGTAGATCTCTTGGTCCTTTGGGTTTTCCACAGCAATTACCAAAACCAGTGTCTGTGACTTCTGTTGGACTTTCTGATATTTGATCTTTCTTGTTACTGAAAGTAGGTAGACAGTCTACACAAGTCTCTGTGTGAGACCTGCTGGATGATCCCATTTTTCACTGCCAGACGTTATCAAGCCTTCAGATTTGTTTTGATCAGACTCTTTCTGACTTTGAAGTTCACTCCACTCAGATCTTACAGGTGTATTATGTTCACTTGCTAATACAAAAGATGTGGGAGTTCTTTCAGGTAGGGGAGGAGGTGAATGAATCTTCACTGACAGCATCTTTCTCCGCTCCCAAATGTGTTGTTCCTGCTATAGTATGTGTAGCATTGGATGTTGGCAATACTTTCCTTGCAGAAATCCTTTCCATACTAGTGGCAGCAGAAACTGCAGCACTTGCTGTTGAAATATGAGTTTTATTCTTGGTCACTGGACCATCAGAGTTCCTGTCATCAGAGTGAAGAGGGTCAGTAAAACTGAAGGGTGCTCTGAAGAGAGGTCAACTCTTATGATACAAAGATCATGGGTTTCAACTAGTATTGTGGGGCTTGGTATTAAAAGGACAGTTTTCATTGTTTGGCTGGGTATCTGAGGCTTTGCTTTCTGAGGAATCAGGCATAGGTGGGATATTTTCAGGTCCGAGAAATGACCATATTACATGTCCTTTCTCATCAAGAGGCAAGCGGCCTGGCCTTGGAGGTGTGTCTAAATTCTTCTGTGATTCTTCTGGTGGAATACCTGGAACTTTATTTCATTGTGTTGCCCGGTGGTCCACGCAAGAATTCTGAGAAATATCACCAACTTTCAGATCCCCCGAACTCAATTCCTGTGACTGAGAGGTTTTATCAATCATGCAAGGTGAAGCCGATTTAATTTTAATTGCATGTCCCCAATTCAAGAGTGTGTTTCCATCAAAACCTTTTGGTCCCTCTTGGAAAGGGACCTTGTTAATCTCAAAACTTAAACTTCTCTCTAGTTTTTTATCTACCTATTCAACAGTTGATTCATTTTCCCCTGGAAGTTCTGTTGATTTACTATAATTTCTGTTGAGGTCTGTTGAATGTCGTTCTGATGAAAGCATGTGCAACAGTGGCTTTGGATATGTGTCATTGTCCTGCCACACAGTGGTGACTGTTGGAAAAGCTGAAGGGGGAGAAGGTATCAAGATGGGTGGCCCTGGGTGAGGTTCCGTCCGGTGGCTGCAGTATTTCTTCCTTAGCATCCCCTTAAACAAGGCAACTGCAGGTCCTTGGTGGTTTTGGAGGAGAAGAATCTTGTTTGTCAGGATCTATGGAGCTGACCATAGATCAGTGTTCATTTCATTCACTCCATTGGCAATGTTCTGGACTCCACGAATTTCATATAGTTGTAGGTGTTTTTCTTTTTTTTTTAAATTTTATTTTATTAAATTTATTGGGGTGACAATTGTTAGTAAAATTACATAGATTTCAGAAAAAGCAGAGAACCATGTAGGTGTTTTTCAAACAGTTGGGTCATAGCTCTGTGGATAAGCTCATACTGCTCCTTAGCTTGTACTGCAGAATGCCTCTGTGTTCTCATTTCTTGTATTAAATTAAGTACAATAAATGCCTCTGGTATTTTCCCAGCCTTTAGTAAATTCCACGTGTAATCTACAGCCCAAATAGTACCTGCTTTTCCCCAGCATGCACTGCAATGAACACAAATAGGCACATCTTCATGTTCTTGGTATTTCCTCCTCAAGCTTGTCCTATCCAGAATAGAATCCAACGATGAGGGAACAGCATGGTCTGGCCAGTTCACATAATAAAAGCGACACAGCCTATGATACTCGTTCTGAAGTTCAAGTAAGCGTGTCCTAATGAAGTCGTCTGTTCTTGCTTGTTCAGATTCACAAGAAATTTTAAGTGGTGCAACTGTTACAGGGTCTTCTCCATACTAAGGCTGATAGCGCCCATATTTTTTCTTTCCATCTCAATTTCTCCACAGGGCATTACAATGATTACAACATTGTCCTCCCATGGCATCCTCCGAAAATCCATTACTGTGTTTGCTAAAGGTTCTTGGGTTGCCACATATGCTTTTGGCCCATAAAAACCCTTAATAAAATTTGCATTGATATCATCTGAATGTGAAGGAGTCTTTAAAGTCAACTTAACTCGCTGTGATCAAATGGCAGTATGTCTTTATACCTGCTCTTTTTGACATTTTCTTCTTTTCCTCCAGTGGCTATGGGACAAATCTTTTCTGTTCTATAGTTGGTAGACAATCTCCTTAATCGCATGAAATCCTGAGCTAAGTTGTCCTCCCCACTGTCATCTGGACTCTCTGGATGAATTTCCCCAGGATATCCACGTACTCCTTCCATCCTCCCGAGTCCCCTGCCTGCCCAGCGCAGAGCCAGCTCACTCCCCCTGCCCCTCCCCTTCCCCCCCCATCCCTACTAACCCCAGCCGCCCCCTGCTTCGCTCCACTGCCCTACAACTACTGGGCCAACCTTGCTCTCCACTGCTGCTAGCGCCAACCCCAACCCCAACCCACAGCTTGCTCCATCCTCCTTCTCCCTCCTCCCATTATCCTCTGCGCCCGCCCTCCTCCTCCCCCATCGGAGATGCTGTCTTGCCACCAAAGCCACAGGATCAGGGCTCTCCACTAGCCCTGCTCCGCCAGCTGGTACTTCCAACCCCCTTCCCCCGACTAGCAGCCGCAGCCACCTCTCCTCATGGGTGCGCCCCCATCCCCAGACATCTGTATTTTTTAAATCCAAGGATTACCAAAGTGTGCTCCAAGGGCCAAACCTGCCCAGCACTTGCTTTTTTCACACCTATTTTAGAACACGTGTCCATTTGGTTACATATTGTCTATGGCTGCTTTCACCCTACTACTGAAGAATGATAGCTGGGAAGAGCCGTGACAGAGACCTTACAGCCAGCAGTCTAAAGATCATTGCTATCTGGCCCTTTACAGAATGTTTGCTGACACGTGCTTTCATGATTTGTCTGTTCACTTCTTTCTCACATTTTTTTTTTAATTTTATTAAATTTATTGGGGTGACAATTGTTAGTAAAATTACATAGATTTCAGGTGTACAATTGGGGATCGAATATATGGTCACATTTTTTTAATTGGAAAATTGGTGTTTTCTTACAAATCGGTAATAGCACCTTACACCTTATGGTTTTCAGTCTTCATCATTTTGCAAATATTTTGCCAAGTCAGTTGTTTCTTAATTAACCTTTCTATAACTTTTTTTCATTGTAGAGTATTAGTAGTCAGATGTCTTTATTGTAAATGTTTCTTTCCTCCAATGCTTTTTTTTTTCTTAGCTTGTTATTTTGAAATAATCATAGATTCAGAGGATGTTGCAAAGAAATGTATAAGGAAGCCCTGTGCATCCTTCCTTGAGCCTTCTCCAGTGTTAACAGCTTACACAACCACAGTACAATATGGAAACCAAGGAAGTGGCATTGGTGCAGTCCAGAGTTTGTTCAGATTTCATGAGTTATACAGGTACTCGTGTGTGTGTGGGGTGTGTGTGTGTGTGTGTGTGTGTGTGCAGTCTTATTACGTGTGTAGCTTTGTGTAACCACTAGTACAGTCAGCATAGTCAATTCTACTCTCACAAGACTCCCTCATGTTATCTTCTTATAGCCACACCCCTTCCTCCTCTCACCCCTAACTCCTGGCAATTGCTCATCTGTTCTCCATCTCTATAATTGTGTTATTTCACAAATGTTACATAAGTGGAATCATGCAGATTTGTTTTTTCCTTCACATAACTAATTCCATCACATAACTAATTCCTTTGAGGTTTTTCTAAGTTATCATATGTATCCACAGTTCATTCTTTTGTATTGCTGAGTACTGTTCCATTCTATGGATGATTTGTTTAATCATTCAGTCATTGAAGGACATTTGGGTAGTTTCCAGTCCTAGGTTATTACAACTAAGGTGCTGTGAACATTAATGTACAGGTTCTTGTTTGAACATAAATTTTCATTACTCTGGGATAAATGCCTAGGAGTGCAATTGCTAGGGTGTATGGCAGTTGCATGTTTCATATTTTAAGTAACTGACAAACTGTTTTTCATAGTAGCTGTGCCATTTTACATTCCCACCAGCAATATATGACTGATACAATTTCCTAAAATCTTTTCTAGCATTTTGTGTTGTCACCATTTTTTATTTTAGTCATTCTGTTAGGTAGGTAGTGAAATTTTATCATGATATTAACTTTCATTTCTCTAATGGCTAAGGATGCTGGACATCTTTGCATGTGTTTATTTGCCATTTGTATATTCTAGTCAGTGAAATGTCTGTATATGTCTTTTATCCATTTTCTAATTGGATTTTTTATGTTGAGTTTTGAGAATTATTAAGTCCTAGTCCCAGTTGGGACCCAGTTCTAGATCCTGAAGATGTTCTTCTATGTTCTTTTCTAGAAGTTTTATAGTTTTATGTTTCACATTTAAGTCCACGATATATTTTGAGTTAATTTTTGTGTAAGGTGTAAGACTTAGGTCAAGGTTCTTTTTTTTTTTTTTTTTTTGCCTATAGATGTCCAATTGCTCTAGCACCAGTTGTTGAAAAGACTACCCTTCCTCCATTGAATGGCTGTTGCACCTTTGCCAAAAATCAGCTGACTGCATCCGTGCAGGTCTCTTTCTGGGTTCCTTTTTCTGTTCCATTGATCTATGTGTCTGCCCCTCGACTAACACCACACTGTCTTGATTACTGCAGTCTTAACATCAGGAAGTGATTCTTTCCGCTTCATTCTTTTTCAAAATTGCTTTGGCTATTCTAGGACATGTGCCTTTCCATTTAAATTTTAGAATAAGCTTGTTTATAGCTACAAAAAAAATCTTGCTGATATTTTGACAGAAATTGCATCAAAACTATAGATCAGTTTGGGAGAGAACTGACATCTTTACTACGTTGGGTATTCCAATCTGTGACCATAATTTGCCTCTCCAAGTATTAGACCTTCTTTGATTTCTTTCATCAGCATTTTTCACTGCTCATCATATAGGTCCTGCTCATATTTTTTTACATATATACCTAAGTATTTAAATTTCAGTGAATGCATTGTAGATGGATATTTTTGATTTCAGTTTCTGCATGTTAATTGTAAGTATACAAAAATGCAATTGATTTCTGCGCGTTGATCTTGTATCCTACAACCTTACCGCATTTACTTATTAGTTCTAGTAGTTTTTGTAGACTATTTGAGGCAGTCTATATAGACAATCATGTATCTGCACATAAAAACAGTTTTATTTCTTCCTTTCTAATATGTATGCACTTTATTTCTTTTTCTTCCCTGATCGTAATGACAATTTCCAGAACTGTGTTAAAAAAGAGTGGTAAGAATGGACTTCCTTGCCATGTTCCCTATCTTAGAGGGAAAGTGTTCAGTCTCACCATTAAGTATGAGGTTAGCTGAAAAGATGTTCAGTATCACTAATCATCAGGGAAAAGCAAATCAAAACCACAATGAGATATCACCTCACACCTGTTAGGATGGCTGTTATCAACAAGACAAATAATAACTAGTGTTGGTGAGGATGTGGAGAAAAGGGGCCCTTGTACACTGCCGGTGGGAATGTAAATTGGTGCAGCTGCTATGAAAAGTTGTATAGAGGTTCTCAAAAAGTTAAAAATAGAACTACTGTATCATCCATCCATCCCTCTTGTAGGCATATAATCAAAGGAAATGAAATCACTATCGCAAAGTGAAATCTGCACCTTCATGTTCATTGCATGATTATTTACAATAGTCAACACATGAAAACAATCTAAGTGTCCACTGAAAGATGAATGAATAAAGAAAATTATACACACAGACATAGACACACACACCAGGGGAGCCGAAAAATGTATACAAGTGGACACTCTGGTCAACGTTGCTCAAGCAGTAGTTCACATAATCAAAAGTGTCTGGACGCTGATGGTAACCACTTTGAGCACCTCTTGTAACTGCAGAAGTCAAATGTGACTTGTATTTATCTTTTGTTATTGGTGTATATTGAGTATCACAATTTTAATACAGTTTTTTTCTTTCTTAAAATGTGTATACATTTTTTGGCACCGTGTGTGTGTGTGTGTGTGTGTGTGTGTGTGTGTGTGTGAAATTCAGCTATAAAAGAAGTGAAATAAGTCAGACAGGAAAAAAAAGAAATAAGTCAGACAGAGAAATACAAATACTGTACTTACATGTGGAATCTAAAAAACAAAAAAACAAAAGGAAACACATAGAAACAGAGTAGATTGGTGGTTACCAGGGGCAGGGGGTGGGGGAAATGGGTGATAGTGGTCAAAGGGTACAAACTTCCAGTTATAAGATGAATAAATTCTGGGGAATCTAATGTACAGCATGGTGATATAGTTAACAATACTATATTGTATACTGGAAAGTTGCTAAGAGAGTAGATCTTCAGTGCTCTCACTACGGACACAAAAAAGGCATCTACGTGAGGTGATGGATGTGTTAACCAACCTTGTTATGGTGATCATTTCACAATACATGTGAATATAAATCATCACACTCTATACCTTAAACTTACACGATGTTATATGTTAAATATGTATCTCAATAAAGCTAAAATATAATTTGAAAAAGCATGATATTAGTTATGGATCACAACAGTTTTATTTTAAAAGATAAAAGGTTCAAAAATTAAACTATTCCAAAGAAAGGAAAAAAATAGAAGTAACCAAAAGAATATTTTGGAAAGGGGCAAACCATTTTTTTTTTTTTTTTGCGAAATAACTGTTCTTTAGAAGAGTACCCCAAAGAAGACCAAATTTCTTGTCCACTCACAAGTGAAAAAGAGTGTGGTCTCATCCCGACGAATGGTCTTTGGCTTGATACATAAATCTATGCTGGCAGTGTCCAGGCTGCGCTGGTGAGTCTTAGAGTTGTAGCAAGATGCTGAATGGCAGTGGTCGCGAAGCCAGACGTAATCAAAGCGCATCACGGTGTTTGCATATTGCAGTTCTAGGGGGGGAAATCACATTTGTTTATATTATTTGATTAGTTTATATTGTATAATTTATACAAATTAATGACTATTTAGGAAAACTTAAAAAATATCAGTAGCCAGAAAACTCATCTCAAAAAGTCTACCAAGAAAGAAGCAAGAGCAATGAGGGGAGCACTGGGCTTCTACCAGATATTAAAACGTACTATAGAACTTCTACGATTAAAATAGTGTGGTGTTGCTATAGGAATAGGAAGATAAAACAATGGAAGAATATAAAGTCCAAAAAATACCCGAATTGAAATTTGGTATGTTACAATTGCTGGAGAAAATATGAACTTTTAAATAAATGGTTGGCACAAATAGATAGCCATTTTAAAAATATAAAATAAAATTAATTCTGTACTTCATATTGTCACCAGATCTCTAAAATAAATTCAAACTAGATCAGAGTTCTAAATTTGGAAAATAAAACCATTCAAGTATTTAAGTAACGCAAATACTTAAGTCACCATGAGCTCCATCGGCAGTTCTACCAGGTGGACAGAGGATATTAAGGAAGTCCTTGTACTATTCTTGAAATGTTTCTGTTAGCTTGAAGTTATACCAAAATAAAAAGTTACCAAACATTGACTTTCCTATACACCAGGTTACTCATTTAGAAAAGGTAACTGAAACTGAAATCAAACATACATAGAAACAAAAGCTATAAAATATCTGGAAAGAAACAAAAATGTGCAAGACTGCTATGGAGAAATCTATAAAACTATCCTGAAGGACTTGAAAGAAACCTGAATGGAGAAATGTGCTCCAAGATGGGCAGATTCAATATTGAAAAGATACAAATTCTCCCCCAAATTTATATACCAAATTCCACATATTCCTGGTCCAAATCCCAGTAGAAATGTTCATGTACCGGACAGGCTAATTCAAAAAATCATATTCAGAATTAATAAAGTAACAATTTTGAAAAAGGAGAAGGAAGGAATGGGGGGACTGTCTTACTATGAGGTTGGTGCAGAAGTAATTGCAGTTTTTGCAAATTTTTTTTAACCCTTTAAACCACAATTACTTTTGCACCAACCTATAGATATAAAAAAACATATTACAAAACTATATTCATTTAGAAAGCATGGTATTTGTGTGGAATAGGTGAACAGATCGAGGAAACAGAATAGAGTCCCAAAAGAGACCCACGTGTACGTGGAACTATGGTATATGTTAAAGGTGGCATTTCATAACAATGGAAAAAAGATGGATTACTCAATAACTAGTTTAGGAAAAATGAATACTTGAAAAAATAGATTCTGGCTTATATCATTCAAAACAGTAAATTACTGATAGGTTAAAACATAAAAAATAAAACTATTATATGTTGACAAACTTAAGGTAGAAAAGACCATTTTAATACAACACAAAAAGCCAACAAGATAAATTTGTCTATATGAAAATAATAACCTTTCGTTCTGCAAACAATATAAAAAAGTTAAAAAACAAGTAACAGGAAAAATTTTAAACATAAAATAATTAATACCTAGCATATAGAATAAATCCCTGTGATCATTAAGATAAACACTCAATAGAAAAATGAGTGACGGATATCAATTGGAAAGTCACCAGAAGTGACCAATAAACACATGAATCCCCAGCCTTAGTGGTAATCAGAGAAATGGGTATTAAGATACCATTGTGTGTGTGTGTGTGTGTGTGTGTGTGTGTGTGTGTGTGTGCGCGCGCGCATGTATGTAGTCCTGCATTTTTCTATGGAGTGGATCCAGAACTTTCAACAGAATTTCTATGGGATCTATAACCTAAAAATACTGAAAACCACGCCCTTGGGGTGACAAAAGTGATAACACAGAGATAATCTGGGCTTGGACACACTACAGCCTGTGGGCCATATAGTATATAGCCCATGGCCTGTTTCTGTATGGCTTGGAACATAAGAATGTTTTCTACGTTTTAAAAGGGTTTTAAAACAAAAAATATCATGCAGCTTAGACTGTAGTCATATCCTGCTCAGTGGTTACATCCTGGAAGGAGTCATTTATAAATTTTCATTTGGGGTTAGGTACCTCTCCCCTTTGTTCTTCTGGCACTCTGTATGTTGCCTAAAAGCATTTATCACACTGTCTTATAACTGTCTATGTGTTTGTCTCTGCCACACGACTGTGAACACCTTGAAGATAGGGGATGTGTCGTCTTCATCAATGTATCTTAGCACTTACCACGATGCCTGGATCCTGGTGGGGGCTCATTAAATATTTGCTGAGTAGATCAATGAGTGGTGGTGAGGCTGCCTTATTGTTCACTCTACTACAGGTGACACCATAGAAATGAGAAGGATCTTTTCATCAAAACTATGAGTGATATTCTCCTGCCCTACAGATACCCAGTAATCCTGACTGCCACCTGCTATATCCCATTTTCACCTTATGACTTTCTAGGCACATACAATACGCATATAGGAGTGGAATAACTTGTACTGCTATGTGGCTGGACTCATTTCTTAAGCTGTAAAACATCCCCTCCATTTTGGTCAAGTTGGTATGCTTATTGTCTTTCATTCCATGACTGGAGTTCATGTTTGCCTTTGCACTTGCCATTTTTCTCCTTGAAATCACAAGCTCTTCTAATTAAATGACTATCTTTTCCTTCAAAATCTAGCTAAAACTCCATGTATTCCAGGAAGCTTCCTTGAATAACCCTACATTTTCTTTGAAATTAAGTATTTGGAAGGTATCAACTTAATTTGCATTTGCATATGGTATAAGCTATTTATGCTTCTTATATTTATTTACTCATTTTATGTTTCATGGATACTGCCTCTTACATTAAGGCAGAGACTATGCTTCCATTTCTGGTTTTCTAGAAGTTCTCAGATCTGTATATAACTGACACTAATCACATGTTTATCAATTAGGTCTTGCCAAAATGTCGATACAAAAGAGAAACGGGACTCATCTTGACTCATCTTTCTCATAACCTACATTTAATCAATCACCAAGGTTTGTTGATTGCACCTCCTAAATCTCTGAAATCCATATGACCTCTCCATTTCTACTCATTTCTCCTGCCACATTCAGGCAATCACTGTCTCTAACACTAACAGTGGACCTCTATAAAGAGATTTTTAAAATCTGAGTAGTAAAATCGAACTGTACTTTGGAAAGAATGCTCTAGTTTCTGGATCATCTGGGAGAAAGACAAGTCTGTACTGATCCTGTTACAATAGTTGCCTCCTTGTCCTTTGAAGCTCATGCTGTCCTGTATAACTCTACCCCTCTTCATTAGGCTAATCAAATAGTTCCTGAAACATTCTATAGTTAAATAAGTGAAGATCAGTTTACTGTCTTCCAACTGTCACCCGTCATCCCTTTCCCTGTCATCATTCTTGGCAATTCCATCACCATTAATTGCAATACCTTCATAATTTTCATTTCAAACTCCCTACACTCTGACTACCTCTTGTTCCCTTTCCAGCTCCATTATTCGGGCACTCCTCACTCCAATAATCATTCAATCCCACAAAGAGCTTCAATCCATTGACCATAAGCTCCTTTCATTATCCATCATCTTGTCTCCTTTAATGTCTTCACTTCCCTCCTTATAGAGTCCAGCTTCCATGGTCCATCATTTTAATCGATTCCTCGCAAACACCCTTAACTCCCTCACCCCCCTCTCCCTCTGCCACACTTCCTTGACAAAGCCCCAACTCTGATAAACTCAAGTCCTCACCTCTTCTGTGCCTACAGGCAAGCAGCTGGACATTGCTAGCGAGAAAAAAAAATTAAACTGCATTGGCTACTCTCATTTTAAAATTATCACCAAAAATTGCAAATGAGTATTCAACACTGCCAAACATTCCTTGCATAATTTCCTAGTAAATTCACTCACTCACTCTCCAAGAAGATTATTTCACACTGTCCTCTCCTCAAACTGCCAACACTACCTCTTCCTTCCCAATTTCAACTGATGACCTTGGTTACTTCTTCAAAGAGAACATGGAAGCAATTAGAAGAGAATCTCCACAAACTCATGCCCCCCACCCATCCACTTACCTGCATCTGCGGCCTATAGTCTGCCGTCCTTCCTGTTACTACCGTTGAAATATCTGTGCACTGAACCAAGGCCAACACTTCCATTTATGAATTAGATCCCCTCTCCTCTCCTACTCAGGCACTACACTTCTGAAATTGTTCTATCCTTTTGCATCATCAAAATTTTCCTCCCTATTTGATCATTCTCATCAGCAAACATGTTGTAATATCTCCCATCTTAAAACAATATTCCCCTTCACTCTATAAACCACTCCCACTCCCACCCCACCTCGTTTAAATTCCCTTTCATAGCGAAACTTAAGGCTTTATGTTTTCACTGCCTTCTCCAATTCCCTCTCTTTTAATAAAGTTGTTTGAAGTTTTCGATTTACAGAAAAGTTGCAAACACACAAGTTGCCATATAGCCCTCATCCAGTTTCCCCTATTATTAATGTCTTACATTAGTGTGGTACATTTGTCACAACTAAGAATGAACACTGATACATTATTTATTAGCTAAATCCCATAATTTATTTGAATTTTATTAGTTATCCCCTAATGTCCTTTTTCTATTCCATGATCCCATTCAGGACCCATATTCTATTTAGGCATCATGTCTCCTTAGGTTCCTCTGGGCTGTGACTTTCCTTGTTTTTGATGACCTTGAAAGTTTTGAGAGATACCAGTCAGGCATTTTGTTAGAAATATCCCCTGATTTGGGTTTGTCTGATGCTTTTCTCATGGTTAAAGTGGCGTTACAGGTTTTGGGGAGGCAGCACACAGAAGTGAAGGGCTCGTCTCACCACATCACATCAATGGCACATGCTATCAATATGACTTATCACTGCTAATGTTAACCTTGAATACCTGGTCAATGCAGTGTTTGCTAGGTTTCTCTACTTCAAGTTACTCCGCCCTCCTTCCATATTCTGTTCTTTGGCAGCAAATCACTAAGTGCAGCCTACGTCATAGGACTGGGGAGTTATGATTCACCACCATCATTGGGGGAGGGAGAGCACCTACATAAATTATTTGGAATTCTCCTGTATGGGACATTTGTCTCTACTCTCCCATTTATTTATTTATTCAATCATTTATTTATATAAGCATGGAATCAAGGTAATAATTGTATACTTTGGGTTATAATCCAATACTGCATTATTTTCATGCTCAAATTGTTCCAGCTTTGGCAGTTGGTAACTCTTTTAGTTAGTTCCTGTGTTGCTTTACCATTGCCACATAATTTTTTTTTCTTAGCATTTCCTTCCTTTCTGGCACCACAAGATGCTCTGGGCTCGTCTTGCATTTTCCCTGTCCCAGCCCTGGAGTAAGCCATTCTCCAAGGAGCCCTTGGCTCCTTTTATTGGAGACTGGTATCAGAAACCAAGATTCGGGTGTGCTCATTGCTACTGGGGTGTCATTGCTTCTAGGTCCTCTCAGTGGACAGAACTAGGAAATATAGTAATATTTATGTAAAAACATGTCTATAATTATTTCTGTCTCTAGCCGTCTGTATCTATATTAAGCTAAACATGAGTTTGTACTGATGTCTCCAACTCTGATCCAGTATCACACGATTCATTCTAGCCTTTCCCTCTATGCTTATCTGTAACCACACTCTCTAGTGGTGAGAAATCGGGCTCCCACCATCTGCCATGCTTTATGTGTTCAATTTCAGGACACATATATAGCAGTTTCAGAATTGCAAATCTGTACTCATGTAACAAACAAATTTACCAACTAGAGTACAGTGTTCATGTATAGTTCTTTGTCTGTATCCTTATGGTTTCCAGTCAAAACACCGTTTTACAATGTTACTTATACCAGCACCTACTCCTCTGTTCCCTTCAATGACGTATGTCATATATTTGTAACAGGGTCAGATTCATACATCACAGGCTGCACTCCATCCTAGTCTCTGACTTTCAAGTAGATTTTTAAAAAATTTATGTACAGTAATGTTCACTTTTTGCTCTAAAGTTCTACGGTGCTTTTTCTAATGCACAGAGTCATTGCCACGACACAGCAATACAGATTAGTTCCACCAAAACGCTGGCAACCACTGACTTGTTTTTTGTCCCTATAGTTTTGCTTTTAACAGAATGTCATATGAATGGAATAATACAGTATGTAGCTTTTTATGGTCAGGCTTCTTTCACTTAGCAAAATGCATTGAAGATTCATGCTGTCATTGTGTGAATAGCTCATTCCTTTCTGGTGCCAAATAGCATTCCAGCATATGAATGGGCTACAGTTTATTTATTAATTAACCAATTGAAGGATATCTTGGTAGCTTCCCATTTTTGACAATCATGAATAAAGCTGTTATTCGTGTGTGAGTTTTTGCTGTAGATATAAATTTTATAACTCAGTTGGGTGAATACCTAGGAGTGCAACTGCTGGCAAGCCTACGTCTAATTTTATGAGAAACTGCCACACTGCCCTCCAGGGTGGCCGTGTCATTTCTGCATTATCCCAGCAATAGGAGTTCGTGTTGCTCTGCCTCCTCGCCAGCATTCAGTGTTGTCAGGTTGTTGTGGATTTCAGTCATTCTACTAGATATTTAGTAGTATCTCACTCATTGTGGCTTTCATTTGCATTTACCTAATAAACATTATACTGGGCATCTTGTGCGATGTTTATGTCCCCTTTGGTGAAGTGTCTGTTCATATCTTTCAACCTTTTCAAAAACTGGGTTGTTTTTTGATTAAGTTTTAAGAGGTCTTTAATATATTCTGCATACAATTCTTTTCTCAGATATATGGTTTGCAAATATTTTCTCCAAATCTGGCTGTTCTCTTCATTCTCTTATCAGTCTTTCACAGAGAAAATGTTTTGAATCTTGATAGAGTCTAATTTATCATTTTTTCTTTACAGATTATGATATTTGAAGCTGTATCTAAGAACTTTTTTGCTTAATCCAAGGTAGCAACCATTTTCTCACACAAGTTTTATAGTTTTGCATTTTACATTTAGGCCTATGATCAACTTTGAGTTAATTTTTACACAAAGTCTGAGGTAGGTGTCAAGGTTTTGTTTTGTTTTTGCATATGGACAACCAGTTGTTCCAGCACGATTTGTTGAAAAAAATAATCCTTTCCCCATTGATTTCACTTTGCCCTTTTGTCAAAAACCACTTGACTATATTTGAGTGCATCTGTTTCTGAGCTCTCTATTTTGTTCCACTGACCTATGTGTCTATCCTTTTGCCAGCACTGCCCTGTCTTGATTACTGTAGCTTTATAGTAAGTCCTGAAATCAGGTAATTTGAGTCCTTTGCCTTTTTTTTCCAGAATTGTATTACCTATTCTGCTACCTTTGCCTTCTTAACAATATTAAGTCTTTTAATCCATAACCATGGAATGTCTTTCCAATTATTTATCTCATCAGTGTTTTGGAGTTCTCTCTCTCTCTCTCTCTCTCTCTCTCTCTCTCTCTCTCTCTCTCCCCTTCTGTGTGTGTGTGTGTGTGGCAGGTTTTATATATATAAAATTAACCACAGTACTTTTATATTTTAAAAATTATTTATTTTTTCAGTAACAATTGACATTCAATATTATTTTATATTAGATTTATGTGTAAAGCATATTGGTTACACATTTATAAAATTCACGCACTGATTCCCCTGATAAGTCTAGTACCCACCTAACACCATATATGAGGTCTGACAATTAAGTTTGTGAACTTGTTGCTACGATGTTGCTAACCGTTTTTGATATCAGAGGGATTACTCATTATGAATTTGTACCAAATGGACAAACAGTTAACCAAGCTGACTATTTTGAAATGCTGAAAAGGCTGCATGAAAAGTTAGATGACCTGAACTTTTCACCAACAATTCATGGCTCTTGCATCACAAATGTACCAGCTCACACCACACTGTCTGTGAGGGAGTTTTTAGCCAGTAAACAAATAACTGTATTGGAACACCCTTCCTAATCACCTGATCTGGCCACCAATGACTTCTTTCTGTACCCCAAGATAAAGGAAATATTGAAAGGAAGACATTTTGATGACATTCAGGACATCAAGGGTGATATGACGACAGCTCTGATGGCCATGCCAGGAAAAGAATCCCAAAATTGCTTTGAAGGGTGGACCAGGCACTGACAACAGTGCATAGCTTCCCAAGGGAAGTACTTCCAAGGTGATCCTGGTGATATTCAGCAATGAGGTATGTAGCACTTTTTTTAGGATGAGTTCGCGAACTTAATTGGCAGACCTTGTATAATTACAACATTATTCACTATATTGTCTATGCTGCACTTTACATCCCTGTGACTATTTTGTAATTACTAATTAGTACTTCTTAATCCCTTCACCTTTTCACTCGCCTCCCTAACCCCTCCTCCCATCTGGTGATGATCAGTTTATTCTCTGTATCTATGAGTCTGTTTCTGTTTAGTTAGTTTGTTTATTTTGTTCTTTAGATTCCACATATAAGTGAGATCATATGGTATTTGTCTTTCTCAGTCTGACATTTCACTTAGCATAATGCCCTCTCAGTCCATCCGTGTTGTTGCAAATGGTAAAATTTCAGTCTTTATTATGGCTGAGTAATATTCCATTGTATATATGTACCACCTCTTTTTTTTCCAATCGTCTATTGAGGGGCACTTGGGTTGCTTCCGTATCTTGGCTATTGTGAATAGCGCTGCAGTGAACATAGGGGTGCATATATCTTTTCAAATTAGAGTTTTGGGTTTCTTCGGATAAATACTCAGAAGTGGAATTGATGGATCAAAAGGTAGTTCTATTTTTTTAATTTTTTGAGGAATCTCCATACTGTTTTCCATACTGGCTGCACCAGTTTGCAATCTCACCAACAACACACGAGGGTTCCCTTTTTGCAACATCCTCACCAGCACTTGTTGTTTGTTGATTTATCGATGATAGCCATCCTGATAGGTGTGAGGTGGTATCTCACTGCGGTTTTAATTTGCATTTCTCTGATGATCAGTGATGTTGAGTACCTTTTCATATGTCTATTGGCCATCTGTCTGTCTTCTTTGGAGAAATGTCTATTCAGGTCCTCTGCCCAGTTTTTAATTGGATTGTTTATTTTTTTTGGTGTTGAGTTGTATGAGTTTTTTTTTATAGATTTTGGATATTAACCTCTTATCAGATGTATCATTGGCAAATATATTCTCCCATTCAATAGGTTGTCTTTTTGCTTTGTTGATGGTTTCCTTTGGTGTGCTAAAACTTTTTAGTTTCATGTAGTTCTATTTGTTTATTTTTTCTTTTGTTTCCCTTGCCCAAGGAGATAGATCAGAAAAAAATATTACTAAGAGCAATGTCAGAGAGTTTACTGTCTATGTTTACTTCTAGGAATTTTATGGTTTTGGGTCTTAGATTTAAGCCTTTAATCCATTCTTGAGTTTATTCTTGTATAAGGTGTATAAAGGTGGTCTACTCTCAATGACCATATAGTTGTGGGTTTATTTCTCGGCTCTCTATTCTGTTCCATTGATCTATGTGCCTGTTTTTATGCCAATGCCATGCTGTTTTGATTGCTATAGTCTTGTAGTATAGTTTGATATCAGGCAGCGTGATACCTCCAGTTTTGTTCTTTCTAAAGCTTACTATGGCTATTCAGGGTCTTTTGTAGCTCTATATCAATTTTAACATTATTTGTTCTAGTTCTGTGAAAATACCATTGGTATTTTGATAGGGATTGCATTGAATCTATAGATTGCTTTGGGTAGCACAGACATTTTAAAGATGTTAAGTCTTCCTATCCATGAGCATGGTAAATGCTTCCATTTATTTATATCTTCTTCAGTTCCTTTCTCCAGTGTCTTCTACTTTCCTGAGTATAGGTCTTTTACAGTGGGCCTATGTCTTAGGAATGTGGCCTTCACAATTGTTGTCCCTTTGTAGGGTGTTGTGGTTTGAACTGTATTCCCCAAATAGATATGTTGAAGTCATAACTCCTAGTACATGTGAGTGAGACCTTATTTGGAAATAGGGTCTTTGAAGATAAGCAAGATAAGATGAGGTCATACTGGATTAGGGCGGGCCCTAAACCCAACAATCGGTGTCCTTATAGTGAGAGAGATAGTTGAAGACACACAGGAGACCCAGGGAAGGAAGCCATGTGATGATGGAGACAGAGAGTGGAGTGATGTTGCCACAGGCCAAGGAACACCAAGGATTGTTGGTAACCACCAGAGTCTAGAAGAGGCAAGAAGACCTCTCCTAGAGTCTTTGGAGGGAACATGACCTGGCCAATGCCTTGATTCCTGACTTCTAGCGTCTAGAACTGCGAGAGAATAATTTATGTTTTTTTAAGCCACCTGGTTTGTGATAATTTGTTATGGCCTTGCTAGGAAACTAATACACAGAGGTAAAGCTTTTTCCCGCTCTTTCACCTAATACCTTCTCTAGCTGTAACATTCCCAGTACACCTCTCCCCTGTACACTGAGGCTTTCTTTTCTTTCTTATTTTTCCTTATATGAGGCAGGGAGACAAAGTGGGGTTGGAGCAGGGCAGTGTTCCCTTCCCCTAGATGGGATGAGATTTTCATTGTTGGCCTGGGTTATTTTTGTCTTTCTTTCAACCTGTAGGATAATCTTGGAAATAAATGGCTAGAGGTCCTCACAACTCCACAGAAAGTATTTTCAGCTCACGTAAAAAGTATCAGTTATTGCAGAACAATTGGAATATACTTAACACTACTGAACTGTACATGTAAAAAATGGTTAAGATGTCAAATTTTACGTGTTTTTTATCACAATTAAAACTAAAGGTCTCTTACCAAAATGGTCTTCATGTTGCTGCCAAGCACAGTTCAGAGACTTAGAGGCTGTATGGTGCCAATGGACCGTTAATGGAAGTAAGCTTTTGAAGTGGGGCTGTTGAAGGGTCCAATGTGTAACTCTTCTCCTCAGTAGGTCCTGGATCCTTCTTTGTAGGTAGGACAACCTGTGGCACCACATCCTAGAAAATTCAACTATAAGAAGAGAGAGTTAGTAACAATATAAAATAACGTTAATGAGGCCAAAGGAATAACACTACAGAAAAAAATGTAAAAAAATAGACTTAATTACCTCAACTACAAAGGATTAAACAAAGAAGAAATTCTGAAAAGCTAAGCATAAGTGCGCTATCACCAGTACTTCCACTTTCTTACCAGCCATCTTATTTTATGCCTTGCAATATTGCTTCTACTCGACTAACTGAAGCATTCCTTAAAAATTCCCTAAATTTAAACTTCCAACCACATATAAGGATTGGTTTTCAAGTTTTATCCTTCTGGGCCTCTTCTCTTGTGACAGTATTGATCACCCTTGCACTGACTCCTTGACATGTTCTTTTCTACTGATTATGTGTGATTGTAGGCAAGTTATTTAAACTTTCAGTGACTCCATTTCCTGTTTTGTAAAATAAGGACAATAATAATACTCATCTCATGGATTTA
The DNA here is from genome assembly GCF_057876585.1 of Rhinolophus sinicus. NCBI lineage: Eukaryota > Metazoa > Chordata > Mammalia > Chiroptera > Rhinolophidae > Rhinolophus > Rhinolophus sinicus. The sequence continues at coordinate 112,137,388 of NC_142518.1, forward strand.
GTGTGAGGACTAAAGTACTTACAACTATGTCTGTCCCATAGTAAGCCCTATCTATGTCAGCTGCTATCGTCATCATCATCATCATCATCATCATCATCATCATCATCATCATCATCATGGTTATTGTTAGAAATACACTGTATCTGTTGGTAAAAGCATCTTGATAAATCTCCTTGGAGTTGGTAACTCCTGAGTGTCATGGTTTCAGAAAGAGTAATAAAATGACTTCATTTGTATAGGACCTTAAAAAGAATTAATTTATCCTGTGGCAGAAGAGGGAAATAGACATGCAACTACAGAGAAGCTGAATGGTACTTGATGTGAACCTTCTCAATAACCCGTTAAGGTCACTAAACCCACAAAACGCTTATTTTCAGTGGATGTGTACATGTGTGTGTGTGGGGGAGGGTGTAAGGTGATGCCAGGTCTAAATTTCATGTTGATGTAGGATGAAACCAATCACATACACAGAGGCCATAGCTAAAGACATACTAGAATTTGCTGATGATTTATGGAAGTTTCTGAAATAACAGGTTAGAAAATCAAGACAAAAAGGCAAACTTATTGAGATTTTTACAGGTAGGGGTAAGGAGCAGAGCATAGAGAAGCGTCTGCTGATATCTGGATTACATTTATTTTCTCCACTGTTTCTTGTTTCCCATCCTCCTACCTACAGGTACTGTGTAAGACAGAGGCTGGCAAATTATGGCCCATGCCTATTTTTATATGACCTAGAAGCTAACAATTGAGTTTGCATTTAAAGGGTTGTAAACAAACAAATAAACAGAAGAATATAAGACCAAGACCATATGTGGCCTCCAAAGTCTACAGTATTTTCTATCTGGCACTTCAAAGAAAAAAAAAATTCAAACCCTGATCTAATGCTCAATTCTTAATCAAATACTCTTCTTCAAAGAAAAAAAAATTTCAAACCCTGATCTAATGCTCGATTCTTAATCAAATACTCTTCTTCCTTTATATGGGATTACTCCCCCCCCCAAAAAAAACACTCTTAAACAAATATGTGAATTCATTTCTTCATTATTTTACCCAACGAGTATTACTGAACATGTGTATAATAGGTACCTTCTTAAGTACTGAGAATATAAACAAAAATAAGTCAGCAATCCCAGCTACTATTCAAGATGCTCACCATTTAGTAGGGAAGAAAGACAGAGGGTGATAACTACTACCATTTACGATAGTAATAAGCGCAGAGTACAGTGAAGAGGTGTAAAAGAGAAAGCAGTTAACTATGCCTGGGAAAATCGGGAGGACTCTATGTGATCAGAGTTCTTTGTAGAAGTGTTTCATTGTTTTGTATTTATTTATAAAATAAAACTTGCTCATTGTGAAAAGAATAAAAAAGGAAATAAATCTAAAGAACCCAGAAATATATAAAATAAAAATTGAAAGCCTCCTTCCCTCTTATTTGCCATTCCCATTCCTTCAAGGAAACCTCATCAACAATCAACAGTGTGGAGGACCAACTTTCAGATCACAGACAGCTGAACTCTCCACACTGTCATATACCTATACAAAACACAAACACGAAAAAAACACACAAAAAAACCCCAAAAAAACATTTTTGTGTGAACATGGTTTTCAGATCGCTGGCTAAATACCTAAGAGTGCTTACTGATGGGTGTATACTAAGTCTATATTTAAGAAACTCTCAGTATAAGAAACCCCAAACTGTAATCCGAAGTAGTTGTAGTATTTTGCATTCCACCAGTAGTGAATGAGAGCTCTCTTTTCTGTGCATCCTTGCTAGAAATTGGTGGTACTGTCAGGTTTTGGATTTAGCCATTCTGATTGGTGTGTAGTGAAACCTCATTGTTGTTTTAATTTGCATTTTCTTGATTATGTATGATGTGTATATTTTCATATTCTTCATTGCCCTTTATATATCTTCTTTGGTCAAGTTTATGTTCAGATCTTTTACCCATTGTACATTTTCAATTAACATTTTATTTTGTAGAGAAGTTTTAATTTCACAGCAAAATTGAGGGATAGAAACTTTCCATATACTCTCTCCTCCCACACATGCATAGCTCCCCACCCCCATTATCAACACCACCCACCACAGTGGTAGGTTTGTTGCAACTGATGAACCTACATTGACACACTGCTGTCACCCAAAGTCTGTAGTTAACATTTGGGGTCACTCCTCATGGTGGTGTACATTCTATGGATTTAGACAAATGTATAATGTCATGGATGCATCATTATAGCATCATACAGAGTAGTTTCACTGCCCTAAAAATCCTCTGTGCTCTGCCTATTCATCCCTCCCCCCACCATGAGTTTTGAAATGCAGTATTTTCATTTCTAAATCAGGTGAGAATGTTTTCTAATTTTTATTGTGATTTTAAAAATTTGACCTACAGTTTACTTAAAAGTATATTACATATTTTAGGGAGATTTTCTAGTTTTCTTTTTATTGCTATTTTCTACCTTCATTTTACTGTGGCCGAAAAACATACTCAGTGCAACAGTAATTGTTTCAAGTTTTTGAGACTTGCTATATGGTCTAGCATAGCATTTATTTTTCTGTGTGAAGAAAAGAATATGTATTCTGTTGTTATTGCATGTGGTCATCTGCATATATCTATGTCAGTTAGGTCAGGTTTGTTAATATTATTGTTCAACTCTTTAATATAGTTGTTGGTTTTATTTGTCTGATATTCTATCAATTAATGAGGGACATGTGTTGAGATCTCTGATGATGACTGAATTTTTTTGGACTTCTGTCAAATTTTGCTTTGTATATGTTGAGTGTTAAGTGTATACAAATTAGAATAATTTTATCTTTTTGGTTGATTGCCTCTGTTATAATTATAAAATATCTCTATGTCTAGTAAAAATTCCTGCCTTATATTTTGTCTGATATTAATATATTTACATGAGTTTTCTTTTGGGTAGTGTTTGCATTGTATACTTCTTCCACCCTTTTACTTTTAATCTTCTTATATCCTGACATTTAATTTACGTCTCTTATAAACAGCACATAAGTTTTGTTTTTAAACAAGTCTGATAGTCTTTGTCATTTAATTGATGTGCTAAGTCCATTTTGAGTTTAACTCTACTGTATCAATATTTGCTTTCTAATTATTCCTGTTTTGTTACCTTTTTCTCTTTTGCTTGGTTTTCCACTGATTAGTAATTTGTCATTCTGTTTCCACCTTTGTTTACTTGTTAGTTAAACATTCTTTTACTGATTTTTAAAAGTAGTTATCCTAGGGATTACAACATTTATCTTTGATTTATTAAATTATGATGCAAATTAGAGAATTGATGTGAACTCCACATGTTCTCCTTCCTCAACCATTGTTGTATATTTTAATTATACACACGTGCGCATGCGCACACACACAGATATTCCACATGACATTAGTATTCTTGTATTATACAATCAATGGGCATTCAGATCTACCCACATATTTAACTTGTCCATTACACTTCATTCAATTGTATATCTTCAAGCTTTCATTTGGAGTCATTTTACTTCTGCTTAAAGATCCTTAATATTTCCTTTGGTGTTTGGTGGCAGGTTCCTTAAGTTTTAGACAATCTAAAAACATCTATTTTATTTTCATTTTTGAAAGCTGTTTTCACTGGATATAGAATTTTAAATTGGCAGTTACTTTTGCCAGGATTTTGAAGATATCCTTCCATTAGCTCAAGTTACTTCTGTTGAGAAGTCAAAGCCAATCTAACTGCTATTCCTTGTAAGGTAATGTATCTTTTTTTCTCCAACTTATTTTAAGTTTTTTCTTTTCCTTTGTTTTTTAGCATTTTTTTACTAAAATACATCTAGATGAGGTTTTCTTTGTATTTGTTCTGCTTTGAGTTATAGCACTTTTTTAAATCTATGACTTGATGCTTGTAATAGGCAGAATTCTAAAATGACCTCCAGTGATCCTTGCCATATTATAATCCCTTCCCCTGGAGTGTGAAAGGGACTGTGAATATGATGGAATTTCACTTGCATAATTAGGTTGTGTATATGGCATAGTTGGCTTTAAGAAAGGGAGATGATCTTGGATGGGGTGACCTAATCCAGTGATCCCTTAAGAGGCACAGGGCTCTTTCTGGTGAAAGAGACTTGAAGGAGGAAAGGGATTTGCTGTAAAGGAGAGTCTCCATTGGTTTTGAAAATAGAGGGGACTACATGGCAAGTAATACAGGCAGTCTCCAGGAGCTAAAAGTGTCCCACAGTTGACATGCAGCAAGGAACAATGACCTCAGTTCCACAGCCACTTGGAACTGAATTCAGTCAATAATCTGAATGAGGCTGGATATGGATTCTTAGCCACAGCCTCCAGACAAAACACCCTGATTTCAGCCTTTAACACACTGACCAGAGAACACAGTCATGCCATGCCTAATCTGATTTACAGAACTGTGAGCTAATAAATGGGTGTTGGTTTAAGCTACTAAGTTTGTGGTGATTTGGTATGCAGCAAGAGCAAAATAATACAATGCTTTCGTTACTTTTAGAAAACTTTTAGTAATCATTTCTTCAAATGTTATTCTGTACCGTTCTCTCTCTCCTCTACTTCTAAGACTCCTATTACAAATATATCAGACCTTTACATGTTGCCAGGCACAGTTACAGGTGATAGAAATATATAGATAAACAAAACAAATATTCTTGTCCTCATGAAGCACTCATTAATGGCATCCTGATCGCCTCTACACCTAAACTGACTCCTCCCATAGTGTTCTTCCTCATAGTAGATTCCAGTACCATCTAATCAGTTGTATAACTGGTTCAATATGAAATCTATGCTTCAAAATTGATACCTTTTATTTAAAATTTCTCCCCTATAGACAATTATCATATCATTATAACTTTTACCCCCTAAATGATTATCAAACCTGACCCACTGCATTATATCTCTACTTGTCACCATCCCAGTTCAGGGCCACCATTATTTCTCACTCAAAGACTGCAATAGACTCCTAATTAATCTATCCATATACACACTTGCTCTCCCTTTAAGCCATTTTGCACACTAGGAAAAGTGAACTAAAAGAAAATAGATATGGCAGTATGTAATTCCCTTTGAATAGATCGCTAGGGCCTTCAGGGTGAAGTCCAATTTCCTCATCATGTTATGTAATGCCTTCCATTACTTGGTCCCAAGCACTTCTCACCCTCACTTCCTGCTATTTATCTCTTTGTATGTTATTGCTTATAGTTTCCCAGATCCACTCTATGCTTTCTGATTCTAAGAAGCTCATGTTCATGTTCTCTGTTCCCTCAAACTGGAAGACCTTCCTACTCTATTTTTCATTCATCTTTCAGGAATCAATGGAGATATCCTCTCATCTAAGAATTCTTCCCTAACTCCCCAGAAGGAACTAGTGGCTTTCTTTTGTTCTCTCACAATACTCTGTTATGTCTCTATCTTCCTTCTTAATACATTCTGCTGAAATTACATGTTGTATGTCTTTCCCCCTAGTAATACTTGGATACTCCTCAATAGGAAGACCTATGTCTTATTCATTTTCATACTCTAACATCTAGCATGGTTCCTAGTACATAGTAGAACTCCATAAATATTTGTGGGGATTGGACTGAGTTACTTTTCTTCCAGCTTCATAACCCCTTTAAATCTGGTAAGATGTCTGCTCTAAATCTTTACTTAAATAATAGAAATATTGACTAGATCAAGCAAAAAGTAGGGTTTGAAACAGGCCATCAAAAACTCTTCCTTTAGACTTAAGCATAAGACCTGACACAATAAACTGCATAGAAGAAAACATAGGTACTAAACTTATGGACCTTGGGTTCAAAGAGCATTTTATGAACTTGACTCCAAAGGCAATGGAAGTAAAAGCTAAAATAAACGAATGGGACTATATGAAACTTAAAAGCTTCTGCACAGCAAAAGAAACCATTGACAAAATAAAGAGGCCACCAACTGAATGGGAGAAGATTTTTGCAAACAGTGCCTCCGATAAGGGGCTAGTATCCAGAATATACAAGGAACTCATGCAACTCAACAACAAAAAAACAAACAACCCAATTGAAAAATGGGCAGAGGACCTGAAGAGACATTTCTCCAAAGAGGACATACAAATGGCAAATAGACATATGAAAAAATGCTCAACATCACTAATCATCAGAGAAATGCAAATCAAAACCACAATGAGATATCACCTCACCCCAGTCAGAATGGCTATCATCAACAAGACAAATAATAACAAATGTTGGAGAGGCTGTGGAGAAAAAGGAACCCTCATACACTGTTGGTGGGAATGCAGACTGGTGCAGCCGTTATGGAAGGCAGTGTGGAGGTTCCTCAAAGAATTACGAATAGAATTGCCATATGACCCAGCAATCCCTCTCCTGGGTATCTACCCAAAAAATCTGAAAACATTTATACATAAAGACACGTGTGCTCCAATGTTCACTGCAGCTTTGTTTACGGTGGCCAAGACATGGAAACAACCAAAATGTCCTTCGATAGATGAATGGATAAAGAAGTTGTGGTATATATACACAATGGAATACTATTCGGCAGTAAGAAAAGATGATATAGGAACATTTGTGACAACATGGATGGATCTTGAGAGAGTAACGCTGAGCGAAACAAGTCAGACAGAAAAAGCAGAGAACCATGTGATTTCACTGATATGTGGTATATAAACCAAAAACAACAAAAGAACAAGACAAACAAATGAGAAACAGAAACTCATAGACACAGACAATAGTTTAGTGGTTGCCAGAGGGTAAGGGGGGTGGGGGGTGGGGGTGTGGGAGATGAGGGTAAGGGGGATCGAATATATGGTGATGGAAGGAGAACTGACTCTGGGTGATGAACACACAATGGGATTTATAGATGATGTAATACAGAATTGTACACCTGAAATCTATGTAATTTTACTAACAATTGTCACCCCAATAAATTTAATTAAAAAAAACACAGAAAAAAAAAACCTCTTCCTTTGCCTATGGTCCATTAATCAGTGCTCTTTGAGTATGGTAACTTAATTAATTAATATATTATTGCATTAATTATGTAACACATAAACATGGGTTCATAATTCTTGTTCATAAGTGTGTCATAAAAGATGTGTTAAAATCTTGCTGAAATTTCATTCATTCATTCAATATAAATGTTATATCTCCCATATTTCCATAAACTACCCTCTAATGATCTTGTCAGAAGTAAAAATTAGATTTGTGTGGAATGTCTTTGTTGATGACTTCATAATTTTCTAAGTTCTCACTTGAAAACTCTTCCTTCTTTTTCTTTGTTAGAAGTGGCAATATATTTACATGAATCCAGTCTTTTTGTTTTTGTTTTAAATCTTCTGTACTTTATCTGTAACCAAGAATTTTATGTCAACCCTAACTATCAATCAAGTTAAGGATAAACTAAAGACATTATTATTATTATTGAGGTAATATTGGTTTATAACATTATATGTTTCAGGTATGCAACATTATAATTTGTCATCTGTATACACGATCGTGTGCTTACCACCAAAAGTCTAGTGTCCATCTATCATCATTTATTTGACACCCTTTACTCATTTTGCCCTTCTACACCCCACTTCCCCATCTGGTAACCACCAATCTGTTTTCCATATCTATGAGTTTATTTTTATTTTGTTTGTCTGTTGTATATTCCACACACGTTGAAATCATATGATTTTTGTCCTTTTCTGTCTGACTTTTTTCACTTAGCATAATACCCTCAAAGTCTATCCCTGTTGTCACAAATGGCAATATTTCATCTTTAATTCCTTTGATCATTGGGAGTAGTTTAATGATATCATCTGAGTTATAACTTATCCATGTCAGAACACATGAACTTTTTCTTTCTGAGAACATAGTTAAAATATTGTCTTTGTTGTCTTTGTAAATATGTATTTCTACAAGCCTGAGGTAATTTGGGGCCTTATTTTTCCAAATACTAATTCTTTAGGCACATGCCACCTGTTATATCCATCCTTCTTTTCTATCTTTTATATATTATCCTTAAAAAAAGAAAGGAACTATGAGCTCATTGTAAAATTTCCTGTGCAGCCCTATGGTTTCCCTCATTTCTCCTTTAATAGAATAATTTGCTGTTTCATAGTCAAAATTATGTTTTTGAGAGCTTCCCAACCTTAAGAGTCTAAAGCCATCTTAATGTAAATTAAGGTCCAACAAGTATCAATCACAATAACAAACTTTTGGAGACCAGCCATAGCTAGAAATTCTAGTCAGAGTAGGCAATTACATAATAGGTCAATCTGAATCTTTTCATGGTTATTACTAAGGAAGAAGCATTACTTCTTGAAAGGCTTAAAGCCAAGAGTCCATTAAGCTCTTGTCAATTTTTCCTTCCAAATGTCTCTCAGATTTGTCCTTCTCTTTCCATTCCTATAGATGCCTTCATCACCTCATACCTGGACTACTGCCATAAACTAGATGGTTTCTTTGCCTCCAGTCCTTCCATATTCCAATCCACTTTCCATACTTCTGCCAGATTAATCTTCTTAAAACACTTTCATCATGTCACTCTCCTGCCTGAGACCTAGCTCTAATGTCACCTTCTTTGTAAATTCTTCCTAACTCCCCTAGGAATAGTTAGTTAGCTGCCTACTCAGTGTTTTCACAGCTCTTTGTGCATACTCTTATTAGTGCACTTATAACACATATAGTAATTGTCTGTTTATTTTTCTCTCCCTGTTTTCTGAGAGCTTCTTGAGGGCAGGCAAAAAGACTGGGTCATCTCTTTACAGTGGCACTCAAGGTTTTACATAATTGGCCCCATCTATCTTGCCCCACTGCTTCAAGGCTTTCACATACGAGTATGTTGTTCCCTCTGCCTATCATGTTGTCCCACTCATTCTTCCAACTCATTTTTCAGGTCTCAGATTAAATATTAATTCCCTGAAGAAACCCTCCCTGACACCATTATTAAGTAATTAATTAGTTAATCAATTCATTTAGCAAATATTTATTGGGTGCCAACCACTAGTTTAGGTACTTCGGATATATCAGTTAACAAAAGAGACAAAAGTTCTTGCTTTCATGCGGTTTAACTTCTAGTGGGAGGAGGCAGACAATTATAAAGTATATTATATACATACTTTTATAAAGTAAAAAACAATTTTACTTTATAAAAGTACAATTTATAAATTATATAGTATATTAGAAGGTAATAAGAGCTATAAAAAAGAAACCCAACAGGATAAAGGGGTGTGCTGGGGCAGTAGGACTTTTAAACATGGTGGTCAGGGTAGACTTCATTGAAAAAGATGACATTTGAACAAAGAGGTAGTTGGTCATGAAGATATCTGGTGTAAAGTAGGCCAGTGCAAAGACACTAGCTGGGATTGTATCTCTTGTGGCCAAAGAACAGCATAAAATCCTGTGGCTACAGCTGAGTAATCAAGGAGATGATGTCAGAAAGGTGGGGGTGGGTAGATTAGATCACACAGGGCCTTCTACGCCAACACAGAAACACTTTGGGTTTTATACTCTGATAGAGATGATGAACCATTGTAGGGTTTTATACAAAGAAATAACATGATGATTTATGTTTTAAAAGGGTTGTTCTGGCTGCTGTATTGAGAATGGGGGGCCTTCTCTTGGTACAGGGGCCAAGAGAAGAAGAAGGGAGACTTGTTCGTAGGCTATTGCAGTAATCCAGGCGAGAAGTGACAGTGGGTAGACTAGGGTGGTGTAAGTGGTGGTGGTGAGAGTGGCCAGATTCTGTGTATTTTTGAAGGTACAGACTGAGGACTTGCTGATGGATTAGATATGAGGTATGAGAAAAAAAATGAGTGATGGTTCAAGGTACTCTGACTAAGCAACTGAAAGGATGGAATTGTCATCAACTAAGTTAGGGAACATTGCTGGAGCAAATTTGAAGGGGATCAGGAGCTCAGTTTTGGAACCGCCAAATTTAAGATGCCTATTAGATTTCTAAGTGGAGGCAGGCAGCTGGATGTGTGAGTCTTGAGTTCAGGAGAGAGGTCTGAGCTGGAGATACAAATTTGAGAGTTGTACTACAGTTGATATTTAAAGTGATGAAACTGGGTGAGAATACCACAGGCGTCAGTATAAACAGGGAAGAGGATCAACACTCTTGTAATTTTCTCATAGATCCTTTTATTTTTCCTTCAATGTACTTATAATTATATATTTATTTGTTTTTATTTCTGTAATTATTTGGCTATTGTCTGTTTGTTATTACAAGAAATAGCTCCAAAGAGAGCAAAGTCTATGCCATGTTTCCCACTACCACCAGCACCTGGCATAATAACTAGCACAGTAATATACTGGATTACATGAATTAATGGAATGCTCCTTTACTTCAGGGTCTCAAAAATTAAATGCCCACAGGAGCTAGGCAAGTAACATAAATAAGTCAAGTATAAGAGACAACAAGGAATAGTGGAAAGAGGGGCGAACTAAAGAATGTTTGACCTTTCCAATAATCCTAGCCACTACTCACCTTTAGCTGATTATTGCCAGACAAGCCTAGTGTGGCCAGCTCTTCCAAATTTTTGAGAGGAGCCAGAAATGCAGATTATATATGAAATCTCCCAGTTTGTAATGTTCACAACTGCATTTGTCTGGGTCCTCTGAAAAGGAGATGCCATCATACGAATAGATGTGAAAGTGATTTATTGGGTGAAACATGTGTGAGAGAGAATGGGGAGAGAATCTGAAGAGACTGGGAGAGCTGCCAGACGATGGCGCAGGTCTAACCCCTGTGGAGGACAGGAAAAGAGGTAAGGACTTAGACTGCAGTGCAGTTTTAAGAAGGTTTCCACAAGGTCGTTGGGGAATCATCAAGCCGAAGGTGCCCATTAGAGGAGAACGCATCTTCAAGGAATAAGCCTTCATGAGTGTCCTTGCCATGCTCAGTCCATGGGAAGTGTGGCCTAATGCAGCAGTGAGGCCCATTAGTTGGACATTTGAGAGACACTTTGTTGTGGGCACGATGACAATTAAACGTAACACTGTGGTGACCAGAATGGTATAGGACCAAAATACATATCTTCAATTATATTCAGCCCCAATATGGACAGTTTTCAACTTCTGCTCTGGTTACAAAATATATTTCACTGTCAGTGGGCTATTTATATATAGATCCCGAGGGAGGCCAGAAGAGATCCCCAGTAACATCTAGGTAGTGGGGTTAAGGTGCCAGATTAGTACTCAAAAGCATTAGCTGACATGTGTTAAAAACACACTGCCTGAACAGAGAGGCGGTTTTATAGTAATGCAAGAGCAAAAATTGCAATCCAAAAGGAAAAATATGAGTAAATCTATTGCTTAAAGCAGTGTCTTTAAGCATTATAGGAGAATAAACAGTGAAGCCGAAAGACAGAAACAGATAATCATTGACTACCCTGTTTCTCCGAAAATAAGACCTAGCTGGACAATCAGCTCTAATGCGTCTTTTGAAGCAAAAATTAATATAAGACCCGGTATTATATTATATTATATTATATTATATTATATTATATTATATTATATTATATGTATTATATGTATTATATGTATTATATGTATTATATTACATTACAGTACATTACATTATATTATATAAGACCCGGTCTTATTTTACTATAAGATCGGGTCTTATAGTAAAATAAGACCAGGTCTTATTAATTTTTGCTCCAAAAGATGCATTAGAGCTGATTGTCTGGCGAGGTCTTATTTTCGTGGAAACACAGTAGCAGAGCACTGCATATTTTTTTTACATGAAAGAAGAGTGAGCATCTATGCTGTGAGAGGAGAAACAAGAGCTTAAAGAACTAGGGGTTTGAAAAATAATGACAGCAGCAGCCATCCCTTCTGCATGGTCACGCCGAGTACTACCAGGGCCTGGAATCTGGCCACAGCCTCATGGCTACCTCCCACCACTTCCCCACCACAGAGGCCTGCAGAGTAAGCGAGCTCTGGGCCTTCGTGACAATGTGTAAGCAGGATTGGAGCATTCTGCACACCCAGGAAACGCGCTTCCTGAGTCAGTGGATGGAGAGCATGGGGAGTAAAATACCATTTGCTACTCATAAAACAGAAGAAAATATCAAGGAAGAAAAAACAGATAGTAAGAAGGTGGAGGAAAACAAAGAGACCGATGAACTATCAAGTGAGGAAAGTGATCTAGAACTTGACAATGAAGGTGTGATTGACCAGACACTGATGCCCCTCAAGAAATGGGAGAGAAAAAGCAGAGATAACTGAGGAGATGATGGATCAGGCAAATGATAAACAAGTGGCTGTGACTGATGCCCTAAATGATAGTGAACTACACAAAGTCATTGACTTGTTCACAGATGCCATCAAGCTGAATCCTCGCCTGGCCATTCTGTATGGCAAAAGAGCCAGTGTCTTCATCAAATTTAGGAGCCAAATGCTGCCATCCAAGCCCGTGACAGAGCTACTGAAATAAATCCCGATTGAGTTCAGCTCTGCAAATGGTGAGGGAAAGCACACAGACTTCTGGGCCACTGGGAAGAAGCAGCCCATGATCTTGCCCTTGCGTGTAAATTGGATTATGATGAGGATGCCAATGTGATGCTGAAAGAAGTCCCACCAAGCGCCCAGAAAATTGCAGAAAATCGAAGAAAGTATGTGTGGCAATGTAAAGAGTGAGAGGTCAAAGGAAGAACACGAAGTATTGAGAAGGTTCAGGAACAAACAACCAAAGTGTCCTTCGATAGATGATTGAACAAAGAAGTGGTACATACGAGGTCAGACAATTAAGTTCACGAACTCATCCTAGAAAAAGTGCTACACACCTCATTGCTGAATATCACTATGGTCACCTTCGAAGTACTCCCCTTGGGAAGCTCTGCACTGATGCCAGCGCCTAGTCCACCCTTCAAAGCAATTTTGGAACTCTTTCTGGAATGGCCCTCAGAGCTGTCGTCGTATTACTTTGATGTCCTGAATGTCATCAAAATGTCTTCCTTTCAATATTTCCTTTATCTTCAGGTGAAGAAAGAAGTCATTGGGGGCCAGATCAGGTGAGTAGGGAGGGAGTTCCAATACGGTTATTTGTTGACTGGCTAAAAACTCCCTCAGAGACAGTGTGGTATGAGCTGGTGCATTGTCGTGATGCAAGAGCCATGAATTGTTGGTGAAAAGTTCAGGTTGGTTAACTTTTCATGCAGCCTTTTTGGCACTTCTAAATAGTCAACTTGGTTAACTGTTTGTCCATTTGGTGCAAATTCATAATGAATAATCCTTCTGATATCAAAAACAGTTAGCAACATCGTTGCAACAAGTTCGTGAACTTAATCGTCTGACCTCGTATATACAATGGAATATTACTCAGCCATAAGAAAAGATGAAATACTGCCATTTGCGACAGCATGGATGGATCTTGAGATGATTATGCTAAGCAAAATATGTCAGACAGAAAGTCGAGGACTATATGACTTCATTCGTATGTGGGATATAAAACTGAAAACAACAAACAAACAAGACAAAGAAAGAAAGAAACAAAAAATCATAGACATAGACAACAGTTCAGTGGTTACCAGAGGGGAAGGGGGGAGGGAGGTGATAGAAGACGGTAAACGAGGTGATGGAAGGAGAACTGACTCTGGGTGGTAAACACATAATACAATATATAGATGATGTATTATAGAATTGTACACTTGAAACCTATATAGTTCTACTAACCAATGTTACCCCAATAAATTTAATTTTAAAAAAGTTTAAATTAAAATAAAAAGACTCAGGAAAAGGCCCGGGAAGAACCTGAGAGCACCCAGAGGGTGGAAGAAGCCAGAGGGCAATCAGGTGTTCAGTCCGGCTCTTTTCCAGGTGGCTTTCTTGGGGGAATACCTACTAATTTTCCTGGAGGAATGCCAGGAATGGGAGTGGGCATGCCTGGAATGGCAGGAGTGCCTGGGCTCAATGAAAGTCTTAGAGATCGTGAGATTCTTGCAATCATGCCGGATCCAGAGTTATGATGCCCTTCCAGGATGTGGTCCAGAATCTGACCAATAGATCAAAATATCAGAGCAACCCACAGGTTATGAATCTCATCAGTAAATTGTCAGCCAAATTTGGAGGACAAGCCTAATGCCCTTTTTTTTTATTTTTTTTATTTTATTAAATTTATTGGGGTGACAATTGTTAGTAAAATTACATAGATCTAATGCCCTTCTGACAAATAAAAGTCCTTGCTGAAGGAAAAGCAACATAGATGACCCAATGGATGTCACTATAACACAAACCAGTGTACCTCTGACCCTCTCATGAAGAAAGCTGGGGTGCTTTGCAGAGAATTCCTACCCCTCTGTCCCACATGCAGCTGTAACTTTTTACAGTGGTTTGCCATTAGGGTGTTCATTCCGATAACGTTTCCCTACTATGAATTACAAATTTTGAACCCTCTTAAACCTTAAAAATATTTAAAAACAAATTAAGATATTGTAATACCCAGTGCAATCACCACAAAAACTATAAAGAGAGATAAACTCCAAAACACTGTGAATAAATCAAGATGGAATTCTAAAAAAAGAAAAAAACCAAAAAAAACAACAACAAAAAACCAACAACAAAAAACAAATTAAAAGGATGTGTTAAACCCTCCATTTTTCTTTACTAATCATGTTGGTGTTTTCCTTTCAATTAATTAGGCAAAGGAAGTATTTCAGTATGGAAGATTTATTGCTCAGTTTGAATGAAATAAAGGTTTAGTCACAGGAGGCAAATGTAACATAAATAGATAAAATTTGAGTTGGGTATATGGTGACTGACCCAATTTGATTTGTCTTTTTAAATGCTTTATTTTTAAAAGAAATGATTTATTTTGACAAAACTACTGGGGCCACCAGTATTGCAGTAGGACCTGGGTAGGGACTTGAAGTACTGGCAGGGTGGCAGCAATCTTACTACATTTTATATAACATGTACCCTGTACAGATGCATTTAAATTTTACACTGTGGTAAAGGGATGGTTTTTTATAATGCAGTAGAGTTGGATTACGTAGCTCTGTTCTTGTCTGATACATAAAATAAATGTTTCGTATTATTTCCACACAGGGGAAATAAGGGAATAATTTTCTTTTTATATTTCTATATTTTAGAAATCACCTTTCCTGGTCAGAAAGTGCCCAACTCTTTGTCACCTTTCTACTTGTTTTCACATTTCCTCCCCGCCCCTTACTCTTCTTGAGCTAAAGATAGTCCCTTTTCACTAGCATCTTCACTGCCATCAGCATTCACAGCATAATTGTGCAAGCATATTTAATGCTGGGTTTAATTTAATACATAATACATATAGTGACTACGTACGGCAATACCCATAACAGCTGTCGTTTCTTACTTGACCGAGAGACTTCATATTTAAGTGTTAGATTTCTACTTCGGTGAAATCTTCTCATGTCAAAAGATGTTGGAAGGAGAAATTCCCTTTGGTATTTGATCTTCTACTTAGGAAATACCAATTGAGTTTGTGTTTGTATTTTGGAGAGTATGAGGTTTGAATTAATTGAGATACACAGAGGGGAACCTAACTGCTTGATCCAACATGAATGATAAAACTGATGAGATCCATGGTTGTTCTTCATTGCGGAGTTGTTGGCTATGAAAGATTCAGTGTTCTCCTATTCAGCTCTTATATATACTGCAATCATACTTCCACCTCTCCTTTCTCTCCTTCCCTTTCCTCCAAGGATAAAGAAAATGATGATTTTTTTAGTGTACATTCAGTTCCTATATTAAATAAAACTAAGGCCAGGCACTGTACCAGGAATTTCTAGTTTTTTTTCCAGTCTTTCAACTAAAATGCTAGTGCAATTTCAAGGGATAAGACCCTCTGTATTTTGCTTATTTGAAGAACTGGTGGTAGGAGCAGTGAAGTAAATTCCATTGAATGCATTTTTGAAATAGCACATCTCAGAAATCATAAGTTGATTCAGATTCTAACCCTTTGCTGTATACAAGCAGATAGAAATGCATCTGTTATATAAGTAAGAAAAAGCTGTATGCTAATCGAGCATGTTTTTTAAACCCTTTAAAAATACTCAGCATAGAAACTTGTATTTGAGCTCACCAGTGTTCTTTTTGTTAATACACAGGGTGCCAAAAAATGTATACACATTTTAAGAAAGGAAAACTGTATTAAAATTGTAATAATATATGTCGATGACAAAAGGTGAATACAAGTCATGTTTGACTTCTGCAATTGCAAGAGGTGCTCAGAGTGGTTCCCATCAGCATCCAGACACCTCTGATTACGGCAAACTACTGATTAAGCATAGATAACACCTCTTAAAATGTGTATACATTTTTTTGGCATCCCCAGTATGTGTTCTCCTTTGTCAAAATTTCCAGTGTACGCTGTGAATAACTCAAGACGAGTTGTTTCTGGATTCCTTATTTGATTTGATTTACTTAACTATACATAACCTAAGTACATTCTAACATGGCAAGTATTACCATAAATGGGTACAGGAAAAATTGGTCTTCTAAAAAATATGTACTGTGCTTTTTAGCCTTTTAAGTTCCACAAATACATTCTTCATTTTCATAGAAACTCAATATCATTTCTAAACAGAAGTGTTCTTATGCTAATAATGGTGTAAGAAGGAAAAGCAGTTTTTTCTGCTTAAAAATATATAGTTACTGGCTATCTCTAACTACATTAAAAATAAAGAATGGTTTCAAACTGGAAAAAAGAAAAGGAATGGCAACTGTGGCCCTTGGTGAGAGACAATAACGTCAAGTAGGACATGGCCAATTTCGTCAGTGCATCTACTGTAATGAGTATGGCTTGTGCGTGGTACTGGGAGGCAGGCAGGACACGTTGAAGTAAAGTTTATGTCAAACAAGGGTGGTCTAGGGTCAAGAGTACTATGTGCTGCTGCCCTTTGGGTTTTCATTCTGTGTCCTTGCTTATAGTGCACAGACTTCATATTTATACATGCCAAAGGATATAATGTCAAATGCAGTGCCACCAAAAGTCTTTAAGTGACTTCTTGCAGGAGCTACACAGGCACACTGGGATAACATTATGGACAGGCAGAGAACTTGGGCTTGGACTTGGCCCATGACGACTTATAACTGGCAATGTAAGTGAACTTCCTCCAACTCATGGTTACACACACACGTCAACACATTTCATATCTAGGTGCTAAGTCAGGTTTTTCTGAATCTTCGTCAAGCTCTGCTGAGCACAGGCGTCAGTCTGTTGCTGCTTCTGGATGAAGCCTTTGACCCTGGTGCCCACTGGAGGGGGCACCCTTATACTCTAGAGAGGATGACTTTATAGCAGGAACCACCCACCTGTACTTTGCAAGTGGCCTTTGGCTGAGGATTTGTAGTAAAAGTATGGACAGAGCACCCCATCAGCCATGTGAGGTGTCCTGTCCTGTTGTGTTGGAGAAGACACTTTTTCAGATGCATAAATATTGTGGGATAAGATGTGGTATAAATGAACAGTACCCCTACGTGCCTTGGGATGTTTTGGCACCTCAGGGATCATTATGAAATCTAGGCAGCTATCATGAATTGGTAGAAAAATGTTCCAATAGAAGCATAGGTGTTACGGTTAGTGCCTTTATAGTGAAAACTGAACCAGGGCTCTGTTCACGTATCTGTGTATGTATGTGCTTTCCAGGGAAAGTAAGTGGAACAAGATAACCCCAAGGCTAGCAACTATACTCTTGTGTTCTGTTAGCTGGCTTATTGGTTAGTATCATTAATATGAAAGGAGGCAGCTTTTCTCAGGACCATACTTGCCAGATATATTGTCTACTGGGGCACCATTGTATCTTACAAGGACACATGATGGAGTCACTACAATCACTATTTGAAGGACAGATTTCCTGAGAGTCAGGTATTGCAATCCAAGGAGGATTTCCATCAGTGTCTAAGTGGAAGGTTGTGAGCACAGCTAAAACCAAAAGAGAAACAGTCAGAGGTAGTCCAAAGATGACCTACTAATAGGACAAGATAAGACTGTGGAAGGCAGCAGCAGAAGGTTACAAGGGGTGTTCAATACAAAGGATAAGGCAAAAGTGCTACAGGAGAAACAAATGGCAAATATGGTTTCTAGGAGAGTCAAGTGGGAGGTGGGCCAGTGTTAGTCAGATTGAATGATTCATGATTTCCCTGTGAATGGCAATTTATGTGCCAGGACTCCCTATTTTACAGCTTGAGGTACATGCTGAAGAAGTAGGTATATATGATTAAAGGGAACAGACTATTCTAGTCAACAACACATACAGTTTGAACCAAACATGACGGTATTGTCTGGATCTGAACTGTCCTCCTCCTGACTGATTCAAGTATGTAAGCTTTGATTCTCCAGATAGGCTGTAAATTCCATGAGGTCACAGAACAAATTTCTTTGTAACCCCCACAGTGCCAAACATATACTAAGGACTCAATACTTTTTTATGTAAATTAAATTAAATCAAGATCCAACAATCATTGGTTGCAGAATAATCATAAATACTTGGGAAATTCCCATAGCTAGAAATTCTAGTCAGAGTAGGCAATCACATATGGGTCAACTTCAGTCTCTTCATGGTTACTACAAAGAAAGAAACATCATCCTCTGGAAGGCTGCAAGCCAAAAACTAGGGCATTTTGATTCCTGAATGACTGGCAGTTCCATCTGAGCAGAATGATTGCATTAGGAATTGGAAAAAAATAACTTTGCCTCTACTTTTTCTGTAGCACAAGAATCACACTAAAAACTTGAAATCCCAAATGTCTACATTTTAGCTCCAGTTACAAAATAAAGCAAAACAAATTATCCAACTGGAAAAAATAAATTACTCAAAATTGATGCTTAACATAAATATAGGCAGGACTTCTGAATGGCTATGTGAAGAGCTCAGCAAAACTACTCCTCAGAAAGCAAAGATAAACTGGACAAAGTTGTCAAAAACAACCCTTCATGACACTTGAAATTGACCAAAATTATACAAGAAATTGAGAAGCATTAATTCAAGAAAAACTATTGAACTGTAAAAATGGTGGTAACCTGTGGCATTTTAATCTGGAGCTGTTTCCATTCCCCCCACCATCTCTATGGCATGGTAGTTCTAAATGGGCAGTGGAGGCCCCAAGGACTGTAGAATTAAAGACAAAAAAAATAATTCAAAAATAATAGATGAAGACTTCAAGACCCCTCTTTTAATAACATACAAATCAATTATAAAGAAAATCAATAACGATATAGAAGACTTAGATAATACTATCTACCCCCATAGCCTAATTCACATAAATAGAACATTTCACCCCAAAACAGCAAAATACACATTCTTTTAAGCACACATGTGACATTATACAGGAAAGATCATATGCTAGGCCATAAAATATTTCCCCATATATTAAAAAGGATTGAAATAATGAAGTATATTCTCCAATCACAGTGGAATTGGAAATCAATAGCAGAAGGAAATTTGGGAAATCTACAAATATTTAAAACTTAAGCTACACACAAATAATCCATGGGCTAAAGAAATTACAAAGTATTTTGAACTTTAAAGAAAATGAAAATAATATATTTAAATTTATGGAATACCATTAGTGCAGAGTATAGGAGGAAATTTATAGCATTAAAACCTATATTAAAAAATAAGAAAGATCTCTAATCAATAACCTAAATTTCCACATTAAGAAACTATAAAAACAAGAGCAAATTAAACTCAAAGGAAGCCAAAGAAAGTAAACAATAATGGTTAGGGTAGAAATCAGTGAAATAGAGAACAGAAAATCAATAGAGAAATTTGGTCCTTTCAAAAGATCAACAAAATTGACAAAGTTTTAGCTACCTCCACCATGAAAAAAAAAGAGATGATACAAATTATCAATATCAACAATGAAAGATAGGACATCGCTCTCAATCTTAGAGAAATCAACAGTATTATAACAAAACACTATAAACAACTTCTTGCCAACAAATTACATATCTTAGAGGAAATTGACACATTTCCCAAAAGAATCAATGTACTGAAACCAACTCAAGAAGAAATTTATAAAATGAATAGATCAATAACAATTCAAGAAATTTATTTTGTAATTAAATATTCTCCTCCAAAAGAAAAGCCCAGGTCCAGTGGCATCACTACCGAATACCATCAAATATTAGAGAAGAAATAATACTTAGCCTTCAAAACTCTTCCAGATAGAAACACCTCCCAAGTCATAATATGAGGCTATATTAAAGCCAGACAAAGACATCACAACAAAAGGAAACAGCAGTTTAGTATCCCTCATAAATACATATGCAAAAATCCTCAACACCATGTTACCAAACTAAATCCAGCAACATATAGAAAGTATTATACACAATGATTAAATAGTATTTATCCCAGAAATGTCACATTGGTTCACCATCTAATAATCAATTAATGTAATACATCATATTAATAGAATAAAGGAGAAAATACACAGTAAGATACAGATATAGAATCTGACAAAATCCAGCACCCATTCAAAACAAAAACTCTCGGGCCGGCCCCGTGGCTCAGGCAGTCAGAGCTCCGTGCTCCTGACTCCGAGGACTGCCGGTTCGATTCCCACATGGGCCTGTGGGCTCTCAACCACAAGGTTGCCAGTTCAATTCCTCGAGTCCCGCAAGGGATGGTGGGCAGCACCCCCTGCAACTAAAATTGAACATGGCACCTTGAGCTGAGTTGCCTCCCAGATGGCTCAGTTGGTTGGAGCGTGGGCTCTCAACCACAAGGTTGCCAGTTCGATTCCTCGACTCCAGCAAGGGATGGTGGGCAGTGCCCCCTGCAACTAAAATTGAACACAGCACCTTGAGCTGAGCTGCCACTGAGCTCCCGGATGGCTCAGTTGACTGGAGTGCGACCTCTCAACCACAAGGTTGCCAGTTCGACTCATGCAAGGGATGTTGGGCTGCGCCCCCTGCAACTAGCAACGGCAACCTGACCTGGAACTGAGCTGCACCCTCCACAACTAAAACTGAAAAGACAACAACTTGAAGCTGAATGGCGCCTTCCACAACTAAGAGTGAAAGGACAACAACTTGACTTGGAAAAAAGTCCTGGAAGTACACACTGTTCCCCAATAAAGAACTGTTCTCCTTCCCCAATTAAAAAAACACACAAACAAACAAACAAAAAAACAAACCTATATATAAAAAAACCTCTCAGAATACTAGGAATATAAGGGAACTTTCTCAACCTGATAAATGGCATCTACCGTATTTCCCCGAAAATAAGACCTAGCCGGACAATCAGCTCTAATGCGTCTTTTGAAGCAAAAATTAATATGAGACTTGGTATTATATTATATTATATTATATTATATTATATTATATTATATTATATTATGTTGTATTGTATTACATTACATTACATTACATTACATTATATTATATTATATTATATTATATTATATTATATTATATTATAAGACCCGGTCTTATAGTAAAATAAGACTGGGTCTTACATTAATTTTTTGCTCCAAAAGACACATTAGAGCTGATTGTCCGGCTAGGTCTAATACTGGGGGAAACATGGTATGAAAAACCTACACCTAACAATGTATAATGGTGAAAAACTGAATGCTTTCCCCCTAAAATCAGATGTCTAGTTTTATCATTCACATTCAACATGGTACTGGACGTTCTATCCAGTGCAATCTGGCGAGAAAAAGAAATAAAAGTCATCCAGATTGGAATGGAAGAATTAAAGTAGTTTTAGTTGCAAATGACTTGATTCTATATGTAAAAAATACCTAAGGAACACACACACACATGCACACACCCCACTGAAACTTAGTTGAGTTCAGCAATGTTGCAGGATGTAAGACCAATATGAAGGATGTAATTGTATTTCTACATATCATCAATGAACAACCTGAAAATGAACTTAAAACAGTTGCATTTTGGGTGGCCAGATGGCTCAGTTGGTTAGAGTGCAAGCTCTCAACAACAAGGTTTCAGTTTCAATTCCTGCATGGGATGGTGGGCTATGCCCCCTACAACTAAAGACTGAAAACAGCGACTGGATTTGGAACTGAGCTGCGCCCTCCACAGCTAGATTGCAAGACAATGACTTGGAGCTGATGGGCCCTGGAGAAACATACTGTTCCCCAATATTTCCCAATAAAAATAAACAAAAAATAAACAGACAAACAAAACATGTTTGTTTTTGCAGAAGTAGACAAGCTGTTTGTAAAATGTATACAGAAATTTTGAAAAACAAAATTAGAGGACTCATACTTCACAATTTCAAAGCTTATTATAAAACCACAGTAATCAAGACAGTATGGTATTGGCACAAATATAGACATATAGATCAACGCAACAGAATTGAGAGTTGAGAAATACCATTATATCTATATCTATAAAAACTTCTATTTTTCTTATTCTTAATGACTCTAACAGGTAACAGTTTGTTCAAAGAAATAGATTATATCTAAAAGCAAGTGGTCATAACATTACTGCCTCCCTTATTCTTCTGCTTCAAGCCAATGTTAGGGGGTTTGCTGTTGCTGTTCAAGAAAATGCCAATTCCTTCCAGCTCATTTTCACTTGTCTTCTTATATCCCAAGGGTTTTAGGACATCCAGAACAATCAGGTTCAAGTTACATGTTTGGGCCACTGTAATGACTTAACAGGCCTCTACCTTCCTATCCTTGATAAAAAGCCTCAATAAAATTGGTATAGAAGATGAGGGTAAAGGAGATCAAATGCACAGTGATGGAAAAAGAATTGGCTCTGGGTGGTGAACACACAATGTGATATATAGATGATGTAATACAGAATTGTACACCTGAAATCTATGTAATTTTACTAACCATTGTCACCCCAATAAATTTAATTAAAAAAAAAAAAACTGGTATAGAAGAAAAGTACCTTAGCATAATAAAGGCCACATATGACAAACCCATGGGTAACATCATACTCAATGGTGAAGAAAAGAAAGCTTTTTCTCTAAGGTCAAGAACAAGACAATAATGCCCACATGACACTGTTATTCAACGTAGTACTGGAAGTCATAGCCAGAGCAATTAGGCAAAAACAACAACAACAACAACAAACAAAAACAAAACACTATTGGAAATAACAAATACAGTAAAGTTGCAGGACACAAAATCCATATACAAAAATCTGCTGTGTCTCTATACACTAACAACAAACTATCAGAAAATGAGATGAAGAAAACAACCCCATTTAAAATCACAACAAAAAGAATAAAATACCTGGGAATAAATTTAACCAGGGAGGTGAAAGACCTGTACACTGAAAGCTAGAAGACACTGTTGAACAAAATTGAAGAAGACACAAAGAAATGGAAAGATATTTTGAGCTCATGTATTGGAAGAATTAACATTGTTAAAATGTCCATATTACCTAAAGCCATCTTCAGATTCAATGGAATCCCTATCAAAATCTCAATAGTATTTTTCACAGAAATAGAATAAAACTCCTAAAGTTTGTATGGATTCAGAAAATACCCCAAATAGCCAAAGCAATCCTGAGAAAAAAGAACAAAGTCGGAAGTATCACACTGGCTGATTTCAAATTACACAAACACACACACACTTTTCGAGCTACAGTAATCAAAATAGTATCATATTGGCAGAAAATCAGACAGACCAATGGGACAGAATTAAAAGCCCAGAAATAACCCCACACATATATGGACAACAATTTATGACAAAGGAATCAAGAACATACAATAGAGAAAGGAAAATCTCTTCAATTAATGTTAAGAAAACAGAACAGTCACATGTAAAAGAATGAAACTAGAACACTTTCTTACACCATTCACAAATATGAACTCAAACTGGCTTAACATTCTGAATGTAAGCCCTGAAACCATAAAATGCATAGAGGAAAACACAGGTGCTAAGCTCCTGGACATCAGCCTTAGAAGTGTTTTGGTGGATTTGACTCTAACAATAAGAGAAACAAAAACAAAGATAAACAAATGGGACCACATTAAACTCAAAAGCTTCTGCCCAGCAAAGGAAACCATCAACAAAATGAAAACGCTACCAAATGAATGGTAGAAGGTATTTGCAAATGATATTTCTGATAAGGGGTTAATATATACAATACATAAAGAAGTAATACAACTCAAAAATAAAAATAACAAAAAAACCAAAAAACAATTAATTAAAAAACGGATAGAGGATCTAAATAGACATTTTTCCAAGGAAGACATACAGATGGCCAACAGGCCCATGAAAAGATGGTCAACATCACTAATTATTAGGGAAATGCCAATCAAAACTACAATGAGATATAACCTCACACCTGTTAGAATAACTATTATCAAAAAGACAATTATGAGTGTTGGAGAGGAAATGGAGAAAAAGGAATCCTCTTTCACTGTTGGTGGGATTGTAAATTCACGCAGCCACTATGGAAAACAGTATGGAGGTTCATAAAAAAATTAAAACTAGAACAACCATATGATCCAGCTATTCCACTTTCAGGTACTTATCCAAAAAATATGAAAACTGTAGTCATGCACTGTTTAACAATGAGGATACGTTCTGAGAAATGTCATTAGGTGATTTCATTGTTGTGCAAACATCATAGAGTGTACTTGCACAAACCTACGTGGTACAGCCTACTGCTCCTAGGCTACAAGCCTGTAAAGCATGTTACTGTATAAAACAACACAAAATTAAATCAAGCATAAGACAAAATGATGCAACCAAGAGACAAAGTAAACAGGAGATGTATGAGGCTGCTGCCAGCACAATAGGGCATGCTGTTTTACAGCAGTTTTTTTTTTATAAGTAGAAAGGGTACACTCTAAAATACGGATTAAAAGTATAATATAGTAAACACATAAACCAGTAACATACCATGTTTCCCCGAAAATAAGCCCTCGTCAGACAATCAGCATGAATGCGTCTTTTGAAGCAAAAATTAATATAAGACCGGGTATTATATTATATTATATTATATTATATTACATTATATAAGACCGGGTCTTATATAATGTAATATAATATAATACCCGGTCTTATATTAATTTTTGCTCCAAAAGACACATTAGAGTTGATTGTCCGGCTAGGTCTTATTTTCAGGGAACACAGTAGTTGTTTATTATCATTATCAAGTATTATGTACTGTACACAAAAAAACAAAACAATATCATATGGACAACAGAATGGTGGTTACCAGTGGGGAAGGAAGGTGCGGGGAGGGCAAAATGAGTAAAGGGAGTCAAGTGTATAGTGATGGATGCAAACTAGACTTTGGTGATGAGCACACTATAGTATATACAGATATCGAATTACAGTGTTGTACACCTGCAACATAAATAATGTCATAAACTCATGTTACCTCAATAAACAAAAACCCCAAATTAAAAGACAAGCCACAGACTTGGAAAATATTTTAAGATCATATACCTGATAAAGGACTTGTATCCAAAGTATATAGAGAAATCTTACATTTCAATAATAAAAAGAGAAACAACCGAATTGAATAATGGGCAAAATATTTAATAGATACTTCTCCAAAAAACATATACAAATGGCCAACAACCAGATGAAAATATGTTCAATATAATTAATTAATGATTAGGGAAATGAAAATTCAAGCCATAATGAGCTATTACTTCACATCCACAAAGGTAGCTATAATCTTTTTAAAAAAGAAAAATAATTGTAGGTGGGGATGTGGAAAAATAAGAACTTTCATATGTTGTTGTCAGTACATGTAAATATAATAAGTGTAAAATGAGCAGCCCCTTTGGAAAACAATTTGGGAAAGATTAAACATGTAGTTACAATATGACCCAGCAACCCAACTCCTGGATATACACTCAAAAGAACTGAAAATGAGTCTTCAAACAAAAACTTGCACACAAATGTTGATAGCAGCACTAACCACAGCAGCCAAAAGATGGAAACAACACAAATACGCATCAAATGATAGATGGATAAACAAAAGGTAGTATATACAGTGGAACATTACTCAGCCATCAAAAGTAATGAGGCACTGATATACACAACAACATGAATAAACCTGGAAAACATCATGATAAGTAAAAGAAGTCACAAAAGACCACATGCTGTGTCATACCATTTATGTGAAATGTCCAGAATAGGCAAATCCATAGGCACAGAACGCAGATTAGAGGTGACCAGGGGCTGGGGTGGTAACAACGATGGACTGCAAATGGGTAAGAGAGACATGCCATTGAGGTAATGGAAACGTCTAAAACTGGAATGTAGGATTTACTAAAAATCCTTGAAGCGAACACTTAAAATGAATCAAGTCTATGCTATGTAAAATATATCTCAATACAAACTTTTAAAAACACCCTGGAAAGCAGAGGAAGAAAAGGAAAGTTCATCTCTTACACAGTTTATTAGGGGTCATACAGAGCTCATTGGGCTGTTGCATGTTGTTGTGTGTTGTTGCTGTGGTGATGGTAGGAGTGGTGGCTTTCCCATGAGGGCTGAGGGGCAAGCAATGATTTGGGTCTTTTAAAATAAGAAGTAACAAGTCAATAAAATAGAACGTTGCTGGCTTGAACTTTGGAGTAGCAGTGGAGGCGGCGAACAGAAGTTGGGTAGGTTTAAAAACTATTCAGGATGCAGAAGTGGCAATAGTTTGCGCCGACTGGTACAGGGAATGGGGAAGTGAGGATGCGTGGGATCCAGCGGGCTTAGAGTTGAATTCCTGTTGTCCTCCCAAACTTACTGTCCCCCGCGCTGCAGATCCCAGTGAGTTGGTCAGCATCCTGGCACAGAGTAAGCTTCACTGATTGACTTTGGAGGGAAAGAATGAATGAACAGAGGGAAAACATGACCAAAGCATCCCCAGGTCCTGCCAAACAGCCAGTCCTAAAGTCACACTCAGGGCTGGCTCAGCAGGTATCTCCCAGAATTTCCCTCTCAATTTCTGCCATGTGGGAAGTCATCAGGCCCCACGTCCTGAAGAACGCCCACCTTCATGTCAGCCACTCCTTGCCTAGAACCTGCAGGTGTGGCACAGGCGGGGTTTTGCCAAGAGCCTCTTACCCTGTACATTCTGTACATGAGGTCGGGGGCAGGTACATGTACAGCCCATATGAGCAAGGGGTCAGCTGGTGCTATAGAAAGAGGGTCACAGGTACCCAACTAGTGGACCTGTGTGCACTTTGGCTCCAATGAGAAAGACTCTTCCCAGGAAAGAGGTTTGTTAATCTGGGCCCCCCTCCCGCTTCCTGGCAGCAGAAAATACAGCTAAGCTGCCAGAAAGACTGCAGTCACCGGGTGATCAGCTTGGATGTTTCACTGCTGTTCCCAGGGTTGACAAGCAGAGAAACACAACTGCCTGTGGTTCCTAACGCAGATGCCAAAACACAGAAGTGATCCGTGCCAGTCCACACTTCCCAGAAATACTGAAGAATGAGGTGGGGCACCCAAAAGACAGCCCCCGACTCGACCAACCCTGCAAACATTCCCTTCATCATACTGGTTATGAGATAAAGTATAATCTCTTTAAGTATGGTGATCAATAAACATTCACCTCTCAATGTTGTGAAGATTACACTGTTTTGCATAATATATGGTTGTCATTATTCTCACCAGTTCCTTATGTGGAGGAATCGGAATGACACCACAATGTCGGTCCATGGTATTTATAAGTCTTTGCCTTTATAGTTAAGTTTGTGTAAAATAAAGTGAATGTAATTTCGACTCCAGTGTTTCCTGAAAGGGCAATACCAAGCTAAGAAGCAACTCTAAAAACTGCTGTATGGTAATGGATTATGGAAGTGTTCTTACATATGAGAGCTCAAGGTTTTCTTTCAGCGATTGGGTCTGGACAGTTAAATCACTCAAGTCTTTTATTATGAGACTTGCTAAGCAGTGTATTGTGTTCATTGAACACAAAACATTTTGGTCTAACAGTCATCTGGTTAAAATAATTAACAGTAAAGCATTCACAAGAGCATTCTTCAGAGTTGACATTCAACTAAGCATTGAATGAATGTTGTTTCCAGTTTTCGGGACAGTCATTAGTATTAAAAAGACTTTTCATAGTTATTTTCAGAACAGAGAGAGAATTTCCTCGCCTAGCTGCTCGGATGCCCAGCCCTGCCACTCCCGACTCCTGCTAGGCATCGTTGCTCAGGACGGGTAGACAAAGGGTAAACTCTGGGCAGAGAACATTCGTGGATATTAGAACGAAAGAAAGTCAATGCTGCAGGGTCTTGCAGACAGCCGAGTTCTACCTTCTACTCCACTGCCGAGCAAAGTGAAGCAGGGAGAGGGCAGGGACTCGCTGAAAGCTAGACACCCAGTCAGTGACAGACCCAGGACTGGGAAGTCCGTTCGAGTTTGAAACAATAAATACTGGGCGTCAGTCCCAACGCGAGCCTGCTCCAGGTCTTCCAGCTCTTTTGGAGCGCTAGGCCCATCTGGCCCCGCGCTGATCTCCGGGCGGACTCTTAGCCGCGCAACTGGCACAACCATGACGAAAGCCTTGCAGCCAGGGTTAAGGTGAGTAACACCGCCTCGGGGCCGAGCAGCTGGGCTGGGAACTGCCTCCCCCCACTGCGCCAGGCCCGAAAGCGAGCGCCTGGGCAAACCCCATCCCTCGCACCCCCCACCCAGGACACCCCTTCCCCGGTCCGTGAGGCAGGACCTACCTGTCTGTGCTGGAGGTTGCGGCTCCCAACTCAGCAAAGCGGGAGGAATTGCAAGGAAGGAGAGCCTCAGGAGGCAAGCTTGCACGCGCCCTTTGTTTTCCCCAGAAACTGTCCGCCCCGCGCTCCCTTCCCCCAGCCTGTTCGGGCCCAGCGACAAGCCTGCAGGCCCCGCCCCTCTCCTTCCGGCAGTGCAGGGTGGGCACCTCGCGCGCCTTGGACTTGGCCTGATGCGGAGGCGTCCTAGAGCCTCTGATCCAGAAGGATCGGAATGGGGCGCTCTAGTCGACAAAGCGCCTTCACGTCACAGATTTGAAGTCACAGGCGCAGAGAGAACAGGCGGACCCCTAAAACCACAGTGCGTGCAAAGCCCGAGTCGTCGTGTTGCCTTTTCAATGCTCCTCCAGAGTCTCGCCACTACGCTCCTATTTATGGCGGCTTACCAAGGTTTGCTGGAACTAAACTTCTTCCATATATTACAAAGGAGTACCAGAAAGGGTGCTAAATTAGTATGTGCAATGGAAACCCAGAGCAGAGGAAAAAGTTGGGAATGAGAACAAACAACATATATAATGTATAAACATTGAAAAGTGGGAAACTGAGTAGTAGTGTAGTTATTAGAGATGAAAAATAGTCTAATGTCAAAAGGGTAATAAAGAAACAGGTCGTAAAAGTAAGGATCAACAAAAAAAAGGTTTCATACCTTTGCCCTGGAATTCTTTCCACCAGACGCTCTGCCCCTACTCGTCTATTTGGTAAACTGCTACTCTTTGTTTTTGACTCAGTTTACATATTACCTCATCTGTGAATCCTTTCCTGTCTTTCCCAAATAAATTGATATTCTCATTTTCCATGGATCCATTATGCCCAATGAAACCAATATAGGCCTCAAATATACCACATCACTGTGGATTTTAATTTCCATCTTTAGAGGCTTGTGTCCTCCAATGAACAAGTACCTTCTTGAGAGCAGAAAATTTGTATGTTTCAAATTTATTTTCCGAGACCCTAGCATAGAACCTAACATAGTATTTGTTTATTTGAATATTTGTTGAAAATGGTCTAGAATCAGTGAGTAGACAGAAAAAAGGGGAGTATAGCTAGGGTGTGAATTAATATACAGAGGAATAACTGAACAAGGTAAGATTCTAGACTCAGGTTAGTATTCATGCAACAAACGTTAATGTGTTCCTACTATACACCAAGTACCGTATTAAGCCCTGGGTGTAAAATAGTAAGCAACACCCAGATGGAGTCCTTGCCCTTATGGAGTGTAAAGGACAAACAAGAATTGGCCAGGCAAATGGGAAAAGAAACATTCCAGACAGAGTGACCAGCATGATCAAAGTTCCCGTGATAGCACAATGTGATATATATATGATGTGGTACAGAATTGTACACCTGAAATCTATGTAACTTTACTAACAATTGTCATACCAATAACTTTAATTAAAAAAAAAGTTCCCGTGATAGGAAAGAGCGTGACAGTAGCAATTAGAATGAATAAGATCAACAAAGGTAAGGTAAAATGAACAGATGGGAAGTACAGAAAG
This sequence comes from Rhinolophus sinicus, assembly GCF_057876585.1. NCBI lineage: Eukaryota > Metazoa > Chordata > Mammalia > Chiroptera > Rhinolophidae > Rhinolophus > Rhinolophus sinicus. The sequence goes on from NC_142518.1 coordinate 112,167,522, forward strand.
AGGCAAGAGGTTGATAGATAAAGCCTGTTTAAGAGCAGGAAAAAGAAGCCAGTCTTCTTAGTAATTGTAACTAACATTTATTAAACCTGCACTGCATACCAAATGCTGGGTTGTTTTATAACAAACACTTAAGGTAGATAATATTATTATTCCAGCTTTAAGAATAATGAAAGTAGGGCATGGAGAAGTTCAGCAATTTTGCCAGGATCATACAGCACTTAAGTTTTAGGACTGAGATTCAAACCTAGGTAATCTGGTCGCAGACCGAAGGGCAGGGACTGTAAGAAAAGCACAAGTAAAAACTACAAAGACCTCTTTCACAAACTATGTTCATTGTTCCCTGATATTTAGCATCTCTGAGAAACCATACTAAGAGCTTCAAGAACCAATCCTCTGGACTTGAATATTAATACTCTAGACCAGTGGTGTCCAAACTTTTTTCAACGTTTTTACCAAGGGCCATATGTGGTAAAATACACAAACAGCCGGGCCACTCACTCGAAGTGAAGTGCGTATTGCCTCACCTGGTTTATTTAAGCAAACTAAATATATTTTTGGAATTTGCTGCGGGCCAATTAATAATGGATTGCAGGCCACAGTTGGCCCAGGGTCCGCAGTTTGGACACCCATGCTCTAGACAGAGGACTTTGCAGTATGGGCGCCTTTGGTAGGTGATGCCATCAAACAGCAATGATCTTAACATTAGGCAGCATCAGCGAGCCAGAACAGAGAAGGGAGAAAATAGTAGATGCCCTGAGTGCTACTTTGTGGAGCATGTATGAGACCTTGGGCCAAGGACTTCACTTCTCTGACCTTTAATTTCCTATTTTACAACTGAGCATAATAATGGTATCTATATCACAGGGTTGTGATAATTAAATGAGACAACATGTGTAAAGTACCTGGCTGTATCTGTCACACAGTAAATGCTCAATGAGTATTAGCTGCTATGATGATGATTATTGCTATTATGATGATCGATGATGCATTTTAGTGACTGAAGTAGGGGAGGCATGACCAACCAGGGAAGATGTGATTCAAATACAATTGGAGGAAAACTACGTGGAATATCAGACACATATTGAGTGGATGGTGAGACAAGAGTTTATTGCCTCTTCTTAGCATCAGTTGCATCCTTTCCCCCTCATTTTTAGTTACTACTTACTATTCTGTGTTGTAATTGTTTACTTGTTGGTTTCCCTTATTATGATTTTTGTGTGTTTGTGTATGTGTGAAGCAGCTGAAAGTGCTGGCACAGAGTGAGAACGAAAAGAATAGTCATTGAATGAGTGAATGATGTCCAAATTGAAAGCAATAGGTGCAAATGTGCTACAAAATCGGGGGGAAAATGATGGTATCTAGGTCGACTTATGGCCTTCCTGTGTTTCCAGAACACACCAGACTTGTTCCTGCTCTGCTTCCAATAATATAACCTGCTCATCTATAATAAAATTAGTCTCCACCTGCACTGATAGCACTAGAGGCCAAGGGTTGGCTATTTTTTTCTGTAAAGGGTCAGATAGTAAATATTTCAGGTTTGTAGGGCACATACAGTCTCTGTTTGCCACTACTAAATTCTGCGTTCACTGAGCAAAAGCAGCCACAGACAATACTGAAATGATGAGTGTGGATGTGTTCCAATAAAACTCTATTTACAAAAACAGGCAGGTGGCAGAATTTGGCCTAAGGGCTTATAATTTGTCAACCCCTGCCCTAGAGCAAATTACCACCATCTCTTGCATGGACTATTGTATATGAATGATGTGTGGGAGCCATCATCTTTGACCAACATCTACATCTTGGTTTTATCAGCATCTCAATGAAGATTTTATGCTCTCTAATCTTGTTTATAACCGTAAGAGTTTGGTGAAAAGTGATTAAAACTGTGTTGTAAAAAAAAAAAAAAACTGTTGTAATTATGAATTTTTTTTCAAGGTTTCGTGTTTGTTGTTGTTGTTGTTTTTTAACTTTTTTTAAGTGTGTTTTCCCCGGACCCATCAGCTCCAAGTCAAGTAGTTGTTTCAATCTAGTTGTGGAGGGCGCAGCTCACAGTGGCCCTTGTGGGGATCGAACAGGCAACCTTGTTGTTAAGAGCATCACGCTCTAACCAAATGAGCTAAGCAGCTGCCCTGTAATTTTGAGTTTTGATTTGTCAAAATGATACTAAAAGCCAACTACTAGTGATCTTTGAAAAGGTAAAAAATGCAGGAAACTGAGAAAGAAATGAAGATTTATTATAAAATTAACTTTGATTATGTAACTTATGTAACTAAAAGTGACTTTTAGCCAGAAAATAAATATTCTGGACACAGTGCAATGTTGAACTTGGCAGAGGCTTTGGTCTATGACAATTCTACTACATACTCTGTACAGAAACAAATAAATGCTAAAATTTTAAAGAAATCATTTAGCCCATGCAATATTTTCCTCATCTACTGATGGACAAAATTTGTTAAAAGTGGAAAGTGTATTAATTTGTGTCTGAGGATATGAACAGGATGTGAACATTTCCGACTCTCAACAGACATACGATTCAGCACAAACTCAGTAGCCTTTGGAATGATGACAATGTTGTATGTCTTGATTGTGATGTTGGCTACGCAGTGTCTACATTTGTGAAAATTCATTGGTCTGTATGGTTAAGATTTGTACACTTAACTGTGTATAAAATACACCTTGAAAAAAATTAAGTTGAAAGAAAGGCTAGTTGGTAGCTCACAGAATCATCATGAGGTACGGAGAACTAGGCAAGGGGCTAAGATTCCAGGTTCAACAATCAAAAATTCACTGCGCCACTGGTGTCGTGAGGAAACCTCTTTTCATATCACAAAACACTATGAATACCACTGCTACTAATGCTACAGGAACTTACTGAAGTCAATAATATTGATGATTGCCACTTCTATGTCAATCTGGCAATTATTATGGCTGCTCACAGACAGCATGAATGTAAGAGTATTTTGTGATCAAACACAATCATTGTCAGTTTAGTTATTCTTATATTATGTGATTCTAAATAGTTTTTAACCTTATTTGAGAAGATTTATTCCATGTGTACACTGCATTAGAAATGGCTTTGAATCCATTTTGGATTTGAGTCAAGAAATGCATAAAACAATGAAAGGATATATTCTAGTCACCAAATCATATTAATTTTTCTCTTATTACTTACTACTTTCTTTCCAGTTTTACTGCTGGTAAGGCAAAGACACTGGAGTCTGACAAACCTAGGTTTTGATCCTGGGCCCCATGCATTGCCCACCTTAACCCTTCTTAGATTTTCCTTTGTTTTGCCACTTCCCAACTTCCATGAGTCTTCCCTAGATTAAATATGCCCTATTGCTTCAACTGTTTCTCATAAAATGAGTTGGAGTACCATCACATGCCAACTGGAAAAATTGTGTCTTCAAGAGTCTGGAGGCCAAGTTCCCAAATGGTATCCTGTACACTTGGGAGTCAGGTTGATGTCAGCCAAGGTCCTCTCCTTCCAGTATAGCCACAGATTTACTTGGGCTTCATAGGGTATTACCAGTATGCTGGGCCCAACTTCTCCAGTATCACTGACTTTGTGGGCAAGAGACTCAGGGTCTCTGGAGTTCCAGGGCATTCCAAGTACTCAGGGTGCTCTTCATTTATACCCCATTTTATCCCACAGCATCTGTACATCTGAGAGTGGGACCTCTCCAACAGAGCAGTGCAAGAGACCCCTGCCCTGTCCGTGCTCTGCCCATACTTTTACTACAAAGTCTCAGCAGTCAAAGGCCACCCCCAAAGTGAAGGTGGGTGGTCCCCATTATAAAGTCAGCCTCTCTGGGGGTGTAGGGTCATCACATCCAGCTTCCGGCATTTTCCTATTTAAAAAATTTTTATTAATGGAAAATTTCAAACCTGCACCAAAGAAGAAAGAATGTTATAATGATCCCCATTTACCTTTCACCCAGCTTCAACTATTCCATTCATGCTAAGTCTTGTTTCATGTAGATATTTTGAAGCAAGTCTCTTATATTTTATCATTTCATCTGTAAATTTTTCAGTATGTAGCTATTAAATATGAGGACTTTTATTTGACATAACCACAATACCATTGTCACGCCAAACAATATAATCCTTAATATCATTGAATAGTCAGTCAGTATCCTAATTTCCAATTGTCTCATACATTTGATGAATGTGTTCTCTTTTTTAGTTTGCTTGATTTGACCCCAATAATATCCAGAATTTGAAACTGGTCAGTTTGTCTTTTAAATCTCTTTGAATATAGATTTCTTCTTCCTCTCTCTCTCTCTCTCTCTCTCTCTCTCTCTCTCTCTCTCTCTCTCTCTCTCTCTCCTGTTTTAATTTTTTCTTCCCATTTGTTTGTTGATGGATGTTTATCTGTATTTTTCCAGAGTCTCAATTTTGCTGATTATTTGTGGGCATGTTTTAAAAACAGATCTATTGAGATATAATTCCCATACAGTTCACACACATAATACTTAAAGTATACAATTCAATGAATTTTAGTATGTTCACAGAGTTGTGCATCGACCATCGCAATCAAGTTTAGAACATTTTCATTACCCCAGAAAGAAACCCCACACCCCATAGCCATGATTTCCCAACACCCAACCCCACTGCTGGCAACCACTAATCCACTTTCTGTCTCTACAGATTTGCCTATACTGATTATTTCGTATAAATCAAACCATACAATGTGTGGTCCTTGTGACTGGATTATTTCACTTAGCCTAATGTTTTTAAGGTCAATTCATGTTGTAGCACGTATCAATACTTCATTTCTTTATATGACTGAATAATGTTCTATTGTATGAATACAACCACATTTTGTTTATCCATTTGTCAGTTGACGGACATTTATGTTGTTTCCACTTTTTGGCTTTTGTGAATAATGCTGCTATGAACATGTGGGTACAAGTTTTTATGTGGAGATATGTTCTCATTTCTCTAATAATGGAATTTCTGAGCCATGTGGAAACACTGTTTACCCATTTGAGGAACTGCCAGACTGTTTTCTACAGCAGCTGCACCATTTTACATTCTCACTAGCAATATATGAGGGTTCCAATTTCTTCACATCCTTGCCAACACTTGTTATTACTATTTTTTAAAAAATTATGGCCATCCTAGTAGGGGCGAAGTGGTATCACATTGTGGTTTGGATTTGCAGTTCCCCAAGGACTAATAATGTTGAGATCTTTTATGTGCTTATTGGCTATTTGTAAATCTTCTTTGGAGAAATTTCTATTCAAATCCTTTGCCCATTTTAAAATTGGGTTATTTGTCGTTTTATTATTGAGCTGTAAGAATGCTTTACATATTCTGGATACAATATTTTAGTAGATGTATGATTAGCAAAAATGTTGTCCCATTCTGAGAGTACTCTTTTCACAGTCTTGATGGTGTCCTTGGAAGCACCAACGTTTTAATTTTGATGATGCCTAGTTTGTTTCTTTTGTTGCTTGTGCTTTTGTTTTTCATATTTATGAAACTATTGCCTCAACCAAAGTCATGAAGATTGATACCTATGTTTTCTTCTAAGGATTTTATAGTTTTAGCTCTTACATTTAGATCTTTGGTCCATTTTGAGTTAATTTTTGTATGTGGTGTGATGTAGGCATCCAACTTCATTATTTTGCATTGTGGACATGTTTTTAATGTCTTGTTTTTAAGCCAAAAATGATCATATAAGCAAGTTCTCCCTCAGTTCAGTTCCTCATCTCAAAGTAATGGGAGATGTCATTAATATTTGGTGGGAAGCCAAAGCTTCATGATTATTCTACCCCAAAGATCTTCCATCAGAAGCCACAGCAGGCATCCCTGACTTTCAGAAAATATTTTTTTTACTCTTCTTTTGGTTCCTTCTTTTTACAAAAATTGAGTTTTATTGAGGTATAATTGACATATAACATGATATTAGTTTCAAGTGTACAGTGTAATGATTCCATATTTGTATATATTGTGAAATGAGTACTACAATGAGTCTAGTTAACATTGATCACCTATACATAGTTACAAATTAGTTTTCTTGTGATGAGAACTTTTAAGATCTATTCTTTTAGCAACTTTGAAATATACAATACAGTATTATTAACTGTAGTCACTATGCTGTATATTACATCCCCAGGATTTATTTATCTTTTTTTAAATTTATTTTTTAAATTTATTGGGGTGACAATTGTTAGCAAAATTACATACATTTCAGGTGTACAATTCTGTATTACATCATCTATAAATCCCATTGTGTGTTCACCACCCAGAGTCAGTTCTCCTTCCATCACCATATATTTGATCCCCTTACCCTCATCTCCCACCCCTCACCCCCCTTACCCTCTGGTAACCACTAAACTATTGTCTGTGTCTATGAGTTTCTGTTTCTCATTTGTTTGTCTTGTTCTTTTGTTGTTTTTGGTTTATATACCACATATCAGTGAAATCACATGGTTCTCTGCTTTTTCTGTCTGACTTATTTCGCTCAGCATTACACTCTCAAGATCCATCCATGTTGTTACAAATGTTCCTATATCATCTTTTCTTTTCTTTTTTTGTAATTGAAAATTTTTATTTATTTTTTATTTATTTATTTTTATTAAATTTATTGAGGTGACAATTGTTAGTAAAATTACATAGATTTCAGGTGTACAATTCTGTATTACATCATCTATAAATCCCATTGTGTGTTCATCACCCAGAGTCAGTTCTCCTTCCATCACCATATATTCGATCACCCTTACCCTCATCTCCCACCCCCCACCCCCCACCCCCCTTACCCTCTGGTAACCACCAAACCATTGTCTGTGTCTATGAGTTTCTGTTTCTCATTTGTTTGTCTTGTTCTTTTGTTGCTTTTGGTTTATATACCACATATCAGTGAAATCACATGGTTCTCTGCTTTTTCTGTCTGACTTATTTCGCTCAGCATTACACTCTCAAGGTCCATCCATGTTGTCACAAATGTTCCTATATCATCTTTTCTTACCGCCGAATAGTATTCCATTGTGTATGTATACAACAACTTCTTTATCCATTCATCTATCTAAGGACATTTTGGTTGTTTCCATGTCTTGGCCACCGTAAACAAAGCTGCAGTGAACATTGGAGCACACGTGTCTTTATGTATAAATGTTTTCAGATTTTTTGGGTAGATACCCAGGAGAGGGATTGCTGGGTCATATGGCAATTCTATTCGTAATTCTTTGAGGAACCTCCACACTGCTTTCCATAGCAGCTGCACCAGTCTGCATTCCCACCAACGGTGTATGAGGGTTCCTTTTTCTCCACAGCCTCTCCAACACTTGTTACTATTTGTCTTGTTGATGATAGCTATTCTGACTGGGGTGAGGTGATATCTCATTGTGGTTTTTATTTGCATTTCTCTGATGATTAGTGATGTTGAGCATTTTTTTATATGTCTACTTGTCATTTGTATGTCCTCTTTGTTGAAATGTCCCTTCAGGTCCTCTGCCCATTTTTCAATTGGGTTGTTTGCTTTTGTTGTTCAGTTTCATGAGTTCCTTGTATATTTTGGATATTAGCCCCTTATGAGAAGCACTGTTTGCAAAAATCTTCTCCCGTTCAGTTGGTTGCCTCTCTATTTTGTCGAAATATGCTAACTATCTTGATGTTCCACAAAATAGTATGCTGCTCTTCTACACTGATGGCATTTCAGTGATTATACTTGGTGAGAAGGAAGCAGTAAGGACTTTAGATACCTTAGTAAAACATGGGAAACAAAACTGCCTCAGTGAAGTTTCTGGGGGTCCACTGGTTAGGAGTATTTTGAGATATCTTCTCACAAGTCTTACCTGGATATTGTTACAGATGAGTACCTAAACTGCCAAGAGAAAAGTGGAACATTTAGCTCCATTCCGTTGGAAGGGAAAAGGCAGCCTCCTGGTGGTAGGTTGACTACATAGGATTGCTTCTCTCAGGGAAGTGGAAGCAATTTGTCCTCACTGGAATGGACACTTGCCTTGGGTATGAATTCACTCCACTGCTTCTGCTAGCTCTGCCACGTGTGCACTTGTGGAATGTCGTATTCACCATCATGGCTTTCTAATGACTGATTCTGAATAAGGAATTGATTTCACAGCAAAACAAGTATATTATAAGTGGGCTCATGTCGTGGAATTCATTTGTCTTACTTCATGCCACATCACCTACAGACAGCTGGCCTGACTGAGTAGTGGATGTGCTGCCAAAGACTCAGTTGTGGCACTAGTTGGGAGACAATATGCGTGTATCTGGGAATCAAGGGACGGGAGTGGAAGTGGCTCCCTAATAAACCACTTGCAGAATTTTTGTTTTTTTACTGATCACTTTGGGCTTTGTTGGCTTAGAGGCCTTATTTCCCAAGTGAAAAATGCATTCAGGAGGGGACACACCTTTGGTTCCATTGAATTGGAAGTTGAGACTGCTATCTGCTATTGGATATTTGGAGATGTTTATTCCACTGAACCAACAGACAGGAAAGGGGAGATACTCTACTAGCTGGAGTGATTGATCCTGATCTCCAAGGGAAATTGGGTTGCTGTCATACAATGGTGTCAAGGAAGATTATGGTTGGCACCTGGGAGATTCTCTGGGGGTAACTCTACAGTACTGCTGTGCCCAATAGTAACAATTAATAGAAAACTACATCAAACAGAATATCAGCAAGATCATTAAGGATTTAAACCTTTCAGGAATAAAACTGTGGGTCTCCCCACCAGGTGACACAAGCTGGGGCAGAGGATATACGAATGAGTAGTGGAAGAAGGATGCTTTAGATATTCACTACAGCCTCAGAACCGGAAGCTGTATGTATAGAAATGAGACATAGTTTCTTTGTTAGTTTGTTATGTATGCATTTTATATATATATATATATATATATATATATATATATATACACATACATATACATATGTATATATACATATATATGAATTATATGCAAATATTTGACTGATTTCTTTTGCTTTCTCCGGTTCTTATTATTTTAGGTAAAGATTGTTGGTGGAGGTTAACTTTACAATTTAGTCTTTAGGTAACAGAATTTTCAGATGGGGCTGTAACTAAATTTTAGGACAAATCAACATAATCCAGACATGTATACAATGACTATTCAGACTTTGTTACTCTTCATTTGGGGGAGACTGTGACAGTATTTTGATTGTGTGAGGGACAATTACATATTGTTAAAAAATACAAAGAGAATAGAAAATACATGTACAGGGTACATATGGATGCCTACTAGCCAAATGGTTTGACTATAATGGTTGTTAAGAAATTGTCTCTGAGATTCAAGCCCACACTAAGTATTATGCCTTGTGATGTTGGGGCTCATAGTATGGACACCACATTTATTTGCCTGCTGGCACCCTGGTAGGCTTTGCCAATAAGGAGTGCTAGAGCAGCGTCAATTCCTGCTGGGAGCAGCTGCTGAATCCAGTTTGCAGTTGTCCTCATGTTTCCAGAGCCAGCCTTGTTGTAACCACCAGCTGGAAGTGCCCCCTCCTCAGAAGTCTCCCATTGGTGACCCCTCTCTGCACTCAGGGACAGGAGCATCAGCAGGCCTTGCCCCTTTCTCAGAGGTCTGAGTTTCATATCTGTAGGACATCTCCTCTAAGCTTCTAGCATGTAGTCATTCCAAACTCTTCTCTTTGTTCCCCAGCCCTAAGGGTGACAGCTGCTTCCTGCCATTATTATATCCATGATAACTCATTGTCCTCTTTTTACCTTTTCATTGGTCTAATGCTTGCTTAACAATTCTTGATATTAATTTGCCTCTGGTCAAACAATTTGGTGTGGTTTCTGTCTCTGGAGTGGACCCTGACTGATAGAAGCAATTCATAGACATACCAACAGTGTAAAGGAATGTTATTTATTCCACAAACCTGACAACAGAATTGTTAGTAATGTCAGGTTTGGATCCTTTAAAAACAATAAAATTTAGCCTTTTTTTGTGAGTATGTATGGTATCTCATTTTTTTTTTTCCTTTTTAAAATTATTTTTATTTTTCAATTACACTTGACATTCAATATTATTTTATATTAGTTTCAGATGCACAGTTTCATGGTTGGACATTTATATAATTTATGCAGTGATCCCTCCAGTAAGTCTAGTACCCACCTGGCACTATACATAGTTATTACTATATTATTGACTACATTTCTTATGTTGTTCTTTATATCTCCGTGACTAACTCATTGGATTTTCATTTAAAATTTCCAGATGATTTATAATGTCAAGCATCTTTTTACATTTTTAGTGGCCATTTGAAGATCTCTTGTAGTAGAGTGTCTGAGTTTCGTATTTGGCTGCCTTGTTTACTTTTCTCATTATAGTCCTTCATATATTCTAGACATGAACACTTCTATTGCATATGCAGCAAAACTCTTCTCTCATTTTGTGATTTGGCTTCCACTCTCTTAATGGTATTTTTGAATGGATAAACATTATTTGTTAATTTAAATGTAATCCAATTTAAAATCCTATTCTTTATGGCTAGATAGTCCTTTTTACGTTCCATTTAAGAACTCATGGTCACAACAGTCCTCCCTCATGTTCTATAAGCTTTATTATTTTGTCTTTCACTTTTAGATATGCGGTCTCCCTATGATTGTTTGTTTTTTTGTGTATTTGGTGTGGCAAGAGGTAGGGCCTCATTTCATTTTCTCCCAAGTGGATATCCCATTGATCTAGCACCATTTATTGAAAAGACCCTCCTTTCCCTGTTGTTCTGTAATAAATCCAGTATCTGTATATGCATGTGTCTGTTTCTGGACTCTCCATTCCATTCCAGTGGCCTATTTGTCTATCCTAGAACTAATACCTCAAGTCTTAATTAACCTAGCTGTATAATCTTCCTTGCTAACCCATATTCCACCTTGTCCTTCTTCAAGGATGGCTTGGCCATGTGCATTTCTATGTAAACCATCAGCTTGTCAAATCTCACAAAATAAACCCGTGGAGATTTTGGTTGGGATTAAATTGCATCTATTGGCTCAATTTGGAGAGAACTAACACTTGTCATATTGTTTTCTAGCCCATCAATATGAGTGCTGGATATATTCTAGTTGCTCTTCCACACCCATCATTATTTTTCACCCTACCCAATGTTCTAGACATATGAACTATGTTAATGGAATTATTTGCCCCCTGGTTTATGATGAGGTTTGGCCAATGAGGATACCCCAGAAGGAGATAACAGTGAGTGAGGAGGGTGAGGTCACAGTATTTAATCCTCTAAGTCTCTCCGTGAACAGTTGTCGAGGTAGGTCTCAAGTGAAGCTTACTGCTTATTTTAAAGCATCTATCTCTGATAACTGCTTCCTCTTTTTCTTTACTGGACTAGGCTTGGTAACTGTACCTCCACTATTATTAGCCCTAGGTCCTATAATATTCTTGTGGTTTCCCTAAAATTTACCTATACCTTTGTAAATAGTTACTTTATAAATACCCCCTCCCAAATTAACCTACCTTAATAATCTTTTTCCCTTGGGAATTCTGACCAATGCAATGGTATATCCTTGCATTTATTCAGATCATCTTTGATTTCTCTCAATAATCTTTTAGGTTTCTGTGTGGAATTCTTGCATATCCTTCATTTGACTTATTCCTATATATTTGATAACTTTTGATTCTGTTGTTCATGGTATGTTTTTAAATTTTCATTTTTATTCCTTTTCTGCAAGTATATAGAAAAACAACTGAGGCTTATATCAATTTCAATACTTACCTTTTTAATTCTAAGAATTAGTAAATTAATTTGGATTTTTCATGTACACAATCATATAGTTACAAATAATGACACTTTTATTTCTTAATTTTCAATTCTTACATTATTTATTACTATTTCTTACTTTATTTAAATGGTTAAGAGTCCAAATACAGTGTTGAATAGGCATGCTGATAGCGTGCACGCTTGTCTCACTTCCAACCTTAGAGGGAACACTTCCAATATTTCACCATTAAGTATAATACACACTATAGGTTTTTGTGGTTACCCTTTATAAGATTAAGGCAGTTTCCTTTCTATTCGTAGTTTGGCAAGGTTTCTAAAAGTTATTAATTTGAATTACTATCTACCATTTTTTGTAACTTTTCCATTTGTTACATTTCTTCTTTGCCCCCCTACCCAATTTTTCTGCCTTCTCTTGTTTTAATTGAGCATTTGATATAATTTGATTTTGTGTCCTTTCTTAGCATGTCAGTTATACTTTTTAAATTTTCTTTAGTGGTTATCCTAGAGTTTGTGATACACATTTTTTTTTGTCTCTTTTTTTTTTAAATTAAATTTATTGGGTGACAATTGTTAGTAAAATTACATAGATTTCAGGTGTACAATTCTGTATTACATCATCTATAAATCCCATTGTGTGTTCATCACCCAGAGTCAGTTCTCCTTCCATCACCATATATTTGATCCCCCTTACCTTCATCTCCCACCCCCCACCCCCCACCCCGCTTACCCTCTGGTAACCACTAAACTATTGTCTGGTGATACACATTTTTTAATTAACCTGAAGCCACCTCCAAATAACACTGTACTTCTTCACATGGAGTGCATGAACCTTGTAATAAGTACCCCAGTTCATTCCTATGATTTTTCTTCTAGCCATCACACTTTCTATTATATACTATAATCACCAACACATTCTTACTTTTATCACTTTAAACAACAGTTTTTAGAGCAATTAAGAATAAGAACACTTTTTACAAATTGTTTTACCTTTATCTGTTCCTTTTCTGATGCTTTCCTTCTGGGTGGAGACCCAAGTTTCTGATGTATGTCATTCTTCTTCTCCCTGAAGAACTTCTTTTAACATTTATTACAGGGCATATCTGCTGGTGATGAATTCCCTCAGTTTTTGTTTCTCTGAAAAAGTATTTATTTCTCCTTTACTTTCACAGGATAATTTTACTAGATATTGAATTCTAAGTGATGGGTTTTTCTCTTTCAATACTTTAAATATTTAATTCCTCCCTCTTCCTCCTTTTGTGGTGACTGATGAGAAGTTCTCTGTAATTTTTATCCTTATTCTTCTAAAGTTACAGTGTTTATCCTCCATGGCTTCTTGAATATTGAATATATATATATATATATATATATATATATATATATACACACACACATATACATATATATATATATATATATATACACACACATATACATATATATATATATATATATATATATATATATATATATATATATAATGTTTTGCTCTGATCTATTTTGGTGATTGTCCATAATTTTTGAAAATTTTCAGCCATTATTATCTCAGATATTTCTTCAGATCCTTTCTTTCTTTACTTTCTGCTAACCAATTAAGTGTATGTTACACCTCTTGAAATTAACCCATAGTTCATAGTTTTTAAAATTATGTTCAGTTCTGAGTTTTTAAAATTCTTTTTTTATTTTTGCATTTCAGTTTGGTGTTCAGTTCTGAGTTTTTAAAATTCTTTTTTTATTTTTGCATTTCAGTTTGGGAGGTTTCTCTTGACCTATCTTTACATTCACTTATTCTTTCATTGGCCATGTTTGTTACAGTGGTTTTGATTTCTAGAATTTCCTTTTGATACTTTGTAGAGTTTCCACTTCTCTGTTTACATTTGTCATCTATTTAAGAGATATTGTCTACTTGTTCCATTAGAGCCCTTAACATATTAATCATGTCTGTTAATTCCAATTTGTTTTTCATGTCTAAGTCTGGTTCTGATGCTTGTTTTGTATCTTCAGATGGTTTTTTATCTTGCCTTTTAGCATGCCTTATATTTTTTCTCTCGAAAGCCAGGCATGATATATTGGGTAATACTACTGAGATAAATAGCCTTTAGTGTGAAGTTTTGTTTTAATCTGGCTAAGAGTTGAGTTTAATGGTTGCAGTATCTATAGGTGTCAAAGGCTTCAAATTCTTCTTGATCAAGTGTCCTTGGTTTTTCTCTCCCCTGTGTCTGGTATGACCTAAGAACTACTCATCAGATAGAGTCTGCATCTTACAGATCTTTCATCTGTAATCTTCTCTTATTTTACTGGAGCCTGTTGGTATGGTGGTAAGGTGTGAAATAGGGGATGCATTCTGTAATCTTATGATTAAGTCTCAGTTTTTTAGTGAGCCTGTGCCCCTGCACTGTGATCTTAACAACATTTGATAGCTTCCCTCTGTTGGCGAGACAGGAAGGCATGAGAGGGCTGAAATCAGACAAATGGCCTTTCCCAAGATTGGATAATAAAGTCTTTTCCCCTGGAGAGCAGATCTTTGTTATAGAGACAGCTCTTTTTGGAGAACACTCTTCTGTGGACATGCAATGTTTACTCTCCCTTCCCCTGCCAGAACCATGTGGAAATTGTTTTGGCTCTTTACTATATTAACCTGTTGCAATTCACGGAGGTAAAAACCCGTTGAAAGTCTGAGTTCCCCCTTAAGACTGTGGCCCCCAAAAGACTTCTCCCTGTCAAGGTAGTCCATACTCAACCTCCACCAATTCGTCGAAATTACGATTTAGGTAAATGGGTTTCTGCTCCAGGTAAATAGATCTTGACTGTGCCTCTCTGGATTTGCCAGTCTGTCCAGATTTGGGGGTGGCAGTTTGCCCTGCAACCTAAGTTGTCTGATGTGTCCAAGGAAAGTCACTGCTTTTCAATTTGGTCAGTATTTACTTGTTGTAAGGAGGGGAATGACAACTTTCAAGCTATTTACATGCCAGAGCTGAAACCAAAATATCTGCTGAGTTTTTAAAATGATGATCTTGTAGCTTATCTGGGTGACATTCACTTTTAGGGCAAGTAAAAGAGTCTTTTGTAACTGTCTTCAATGTAACCAGAAGAGGAAGCTCCAGGCTTCAGTGTTAATGCTTCAGAAGACTGGAAATGATGCCTTGGGTCCTTGCAAAGCATAGAACTGAGATGCGGAATCTCAGAGGTCTGTACACTTTGTGAACATACGGTTTGTGGGACAAAAATCCACCAACAAAAGAGCGGCACATTGAAGAAAATGTTCTATCTTGGCCTGGGCTATGGGTAGGCCTTAATTAGGGTGTAGATTCAAATGCCTGTAAAAGAGACCAAGACGGGAAGGGGAAGTGGAAAAGGGGAAAGTGGGAAAGTGGAAGAAATGAAGCCCTGAGTGCACTGTGGTGGTCTCACCTAGTTCCCCATGGAGTCTCCAGTTTTGAAAGGCTCTGGGTAGAATAAAGGTTGATGCCATATATATACGTATGTATGTGTGTGTGTGTGTATATATATATATATCCAAAAAACGTATACACATTTTAGGGAAGGAAAACTCTATTAAAATTGTAATACTCAATATATACCGATAACAAAAGATGAACACAAGTCACGTGTGACTTCTGCAATGACAAGAGGTGCTCAAAGTGGTTCCCATCAGCGTCCAGATACTTCTGATGACGGCAAACTACTGCTTGAGCAATGTTGACCGAAGTGTCCACTTGTATACATTTTTTTGGCACCCCTGGTATATATATCAATTGTATATATATATATATCATGTATAATATATATTTATAATACATATGCCACATATATATACCATATATGGTAGATATATATATATATATATATATATATATATATATATATATATATAACGTATATAATGTGGTATGTGTGTTTGTGTATGTATGAATAATCTTAGAGAAAAAGCGTTCCAGGAGAAACTTTCTCAGATAAATCTGCAAAAGTTGTGATGTTGGAAAACTACTTGTTGTAAATGAGATGACTAAACAACAGAAAGATGGGAGTCAAAGATTTTACATCCAAAAAAATTAAGTTTCAGGTGTAAATACAAGCTAAACGAACAGGCTAGAATTCAGGAAATATTATTTCCATGATGCTTTCCTAAGGAATTTAATAGGAAAAAAACTTCAGGTAACCAGTAAATCACAGAAGTTTGGCATATGTTTGATGGTGAGCAGTAACTATATTTACCTTTAAAACTAAGAATAAATGATGGAGATGGAATGACAGAATAGAAGAAAATATTAAATATTCTGAAATGTAGATATGATGTAAACAACAAACATGGATGTAGAAGGAGGATAGCCTTATAGACATTAACTAGGAGTAAGAAGTTATAAGTTTAACTCTGAGGCTGGATCAGGAGGAGAGAGGCAGAAAGAGGTTACTAGGAAATTTCATTGTGACTCATGAAGGACATCAGTAGACACTATTTTTTAAAGGGGGATCAAATTATTCTGTGTAGATATTAGTATGAAATAACAGTTCTTCAAGTGTGGTACTAGACCAGTAGGCCCATATCACTTAGAAAGTTGTTAGAAATACAATTTCTCATGTCCTACCCCAGACCTCTTGAATCAGAAACCCTGCAATTGAGGCTCAGTAATCTGTGTTGTAACAGCCCTCCAGGGGATTCTGATACATGCCAAAGTTTGAAAACCACTAAAATAAAAATATCATTAGAACAAAAATGAAATCTTTCTAAATAGCAAAAGATACACCACAAAGTTAAGAGCAATGTAAACGGATCACATAGTGAAATACTTTATGTGTGTAAAACACACTCACACATATACATATGAAAAAACTGAGAACCCCCTCCCGAAGGTACTATTTATGATAGCAACAAAAATTACACGGTATATTAAAGTAAATATCATAAAGGATATAATACTTTTAAGAAGAAAATTACAAAACTTTAATTTAAAATATTTTAAAGGCCTAATTGAATATAGTTATACTATGTTCATAAAGGGAATATTCATTATCATTAACGTGATTATTCTCTTCAAATTATTCTGTACATTAAATGGAAATATAATCAAGATATAATCAATATATGGATTTTATTTTTACAGAAATTGGCATGCTGATACTAAAATTCATATTATAATTTATATAGAAAATAGAATAGATAAGAATAGTCATGACAGTTTTGAAGAATAAGTATAAAGAACTTGCACACCTAGATGGCAGAATTTACTACAAAACTATAATAATCACAATAGTATAGCATTATGGCATAAATAGACAAATGATGGACAAAAGTAATGAACTTATAAACAGAACCATGTGTAAATGTAATCTCGATATATGACACAGAGAGAATAATAAATCAGAGGGTGAAATAATTGACTTTTCAATGAATGGTGTTAGGATAACTGGCTATCCTATAGAAATAGATCAATTTAAATCAATACTTCACACTGGTTATAAACATTTAAAAATTTAATTCCTGGTGAGTTAAACCCTAAGTAAGAAAAAAGAGAACAGCATATACGAGTATACAGTTGACCCCTGAACAGTGAGGAGGTTAGGGGCACTGACTCCTGCCCAGTTGAAAATCTGCTCATAACTTTTGACTCTCCAAAAACTTACCTACAGTCATCCCTCAGCATCCACAGGGGATTGGGTCAAGGAACCACCATGGATACCAAAATCTGTGGATGCTCAAGTCCCCTATATAAAATGTCATAGAAATCCAAGAATTCCCAACTGCGCATGGGAAGTACTGTTTTCCATCCCTAGTTGGTTGAATTCTCAGATGCCAAACCTAGAGATACGGAGGGCTTACTGTATATTTATTGAAAAAAATACATGCATAAGTGGATCCCAGTGGTTCAAACTGTTGTTCAAGGGTCAACTGT
Organism: Rhinolophus sinicus; assembly: GCF_057876585.1. Taxonomy (NCBI): domain Eukaryota; kingdom Metazoa; phylum Chordata; class Mammalia; order Chiroptera; family Rhinolophidae; genus Rhinolophus; species Rhinolophus sinicus. The sequence goes on from NC_142518.1 coordinate 112,185,135, forward strand.
ATATAGTTAAAGTGAATGAACTAGATCTATGTGTAACAATGCAGACAAATCTTAAAAATATATTGAGTGATAAAACTTAAGTTTCAAAAGGTATGTACGATATGAAATCATCTGTATATAAAGTTATATATACATTATATATTAATCATATATATAAATTAAGGAAAAGAGAACAGTAGAATATCTTTATGATATCTAGGTAAGGGAGGAATTATTTAATAAGACATAAAAATAAACCATAAGACATAAAAATATAAACCGTAAAGGGAAAGATTGATAAATTTAATTACATTAACATTTAAAATATCTCAGAATAAACAAAGATAAAGGCAAGTTACAAACAGCCAGAAAATATTTATCACCTTATATCTGACAAAGTTTTAAAATTATGAATACGTAAAGAATTTCTACAAACAAAAAGGACAAACAGACCAAAAACATGGGCACAATATGAGCCAGCAGCTACTAGAGGAAGAATCTTGGATGACCAGTAAACATAGTAAAAGAAAATCTACCCCATCAGTATACAAGGAAACACATCACAATGAGCTATTATTTCATATTCACCTAATTGATTAAATTTAGTCTGATAACACCAAGTGTTGAGGAGAATTAGGAAATTTTAAATTGCTGGTAATTGTAAGTTGGTGGAACTGCTTTGGAAATAATTTGACAGTATCTAGTAAATATTGAAGCTGTACAGATCCACTTCTAGGCATATACCCTGTAGAAAACTGTACATATGCATAAAGAGATAAGGTGAGGGAAATTCATTGCAAAGCATTTGTATAGGTAAAGGTTGGAATGTACTTAACTCTAATACACCATGATTCATTTATTCAAAGAATACTTTGAAGCAGTTAAAGTGAATGAACTAGATCTATGTGTACCAATATTGATAAGAAATAATGGGTGTTTATTTGTTGTTTTCTTCAAAAGGGAGAGATAGGAAAGTATTTAAATACTAATGAGGAGGAGCCAATTCAAGGTAGAGTTTGAAGGTACAGAACAAATAGGGGGCAATTGATAGTGTCTAGTTCCTAACATGATAAGATTCTATGGGATTCAAAGCATAGAGGAAGAGATTGACCTTAGCTAGGAGGAAGAACAACTCCTGTATTATAATGAGTTGAAAAGAATATAGAATGGGGACAGAAGTATCAAGTGTAGGGTTGGTGGCAAGAAAATGAAGAAAATCCTGTCTGGTGGCTTTTGTTATCCCTGTAAAGTAGGAAGTAAGTTTTTCTGCTGTAGGAGGATGGTAGTGGTGGTGTGTATTAGTTCTGTTCATCAAAAGATACCATTAGTAAAGGGGAAAGGATAACCACAGAATAGGAGATGATTGCAATACATATATATGGCAAAGGCTCATGTTCAGAATATATGAAGAACTCTTATAAATCAATTACAAAGGACAATAGCCCAATTAAAAATGGGCACAAGACCTGACAAGACACATCACAGAAGAGGATACCCAAATGATCAATATAAGCATATGAAAAGATGCTTAACGTCATTACCCGTCAGGAAATGCACATTAAACCCACCGTGTGTATACCGCTCACCCACCTGAATGGCTTAAATTAAACAGTAGACAATACCAAGTGTTGCCAACATTGTTAAACAATTGGAATTTTATACATTGCTGGTGGGAGTATAAACTGGAACAATCTATTTTTAAAAATTGACGGTATCTACTGAAGCTGAAAGTATGAATACCCTAAGACCTAGCGATTTCACTCCTAAATATATATCCAACAGAACAGATGTGTATGTATATGACTGATTACTTCTAATAGCCCCAAACTGGAACCAATCCAGAAGTCCATCAATATTGGAATGAATAAAATTTTCATTTGAATACCATTACAAACTACTGACACATATAACAGTATGAATGAATCTCAAAAACAGTTTGCTCAGCAAAATAGGCAGACACAAAAGAGTACATATTGTATTGTCCCATTTATACCAATTTTTAGAAAAAGCAAATCTAATCTGTGATAATAAAAAGTCAGAATAGGGGTTACCTCCTGGGAAGGGACAGATGGAATATAGAATCAGAAAGGACCAGAGGGAACTTTCTCAGGTGCTAGATGTATTCTATATCTTTGTCTCTATGGAGGTTATGCAGGCATGTATACATATATACAATTCTATTTAGCTGTACACTTAAGGTGATTGCTCTGTGCATTTTTATGCATGTGGTATTTTAATAAAATTTTTAAGCTCCTGAGGTAATTCTTATATCTCTCCTCACTCCTTTGTTTTGGGCCTCTTCTTTAAACCATGAAACTCCACACTATCCTGGGGTTTCCAGAGTAACTAACTCTCCTTAGGGCCCATATTGTCACTGTGCCTTCTCTGTTCTATTGCTGGTCCTCTTTCCCCTTCCTCTCCTGCTTAGGCCAATCTTATAGAATATTCCAGTCAATATGTTTCGAGCCATAACTATCAGCTCTAGGATAGTCTATTTCTGTCCTCTTCCCTGTTCCATGATTTAGGACTGTCCATGATATGAAGGTCCAAGGGCTCACGGGTACTTAGGGAAGATTTGTTCTTTAAGTGTCTTTCAAATAAAAAAAGTAGGCCATCATAGACAGTGAGCCATTAGTAACCCTAATGCAATACTGGCCCCATTCCAATGATTTGCTTTTGGAGATAAACAACCTAGAGTAGACAAGTAATAAAGGGATTCTTTCTTGGCTTTAAGTACCCACTGAATAATTTCTAATGTGTCTCTAAATAATCATCAATGGCTTTTATAGAGTTACCTTTAAGCTAATTCTCCTTTGCCCTCTTTTCTCATCCTTCTTCTATCCTTATGTTCTTATTCCTTCACACCATGCTATCCATTTTAAATACTTATACTATTGTATTCCTCAGTCATCTTCCACAAAGCTTTTCAAAAATTTATCCTTGAACTTCTCATCCCTCATAGTCTAAACATTGAACTATGTAAGGTGTACAACACGTATAAGTCAAATTAATTTCTCATATTATTACCTATATCTCTAAGAAACTGACCTTAAACTGAAAATCTCACACCTTCCAGAAAGATGAATCATAAGCATATTTCTAATCCCTATGCTGATACAGTATTTACTACTCAGAACACAGATCACAGTATTGTTTCAATTAATGGCTAGACATGTTTACCATTACATTTTTTTTCTAAATTAAAATCCATAGAAAATACCTAAATCTACAGTGACAATATCTAGATATTCCTCAGGAAGTTTCATTGCAGTGTGAATGCAAATGTGTAGATTAGTATTCTAAATGATTTAGACACCCTTTACCTGCATGCTCAGTTAATTGAGTGCTCACATGTCCCAAGTTAGTGAAGAAGGTAAAATGGTGTAGTGGAGAAAGCACTTGACTAGGAGTCAGGAGAATGAGTTCTTATTTGGCTCTGCTACTAAGTACCTATATATCTCGGAGTAAGTACTACAATATCTCTTGGCTTCAGAATTGTCTGTTCTGTGAAGTAAAGAGCTTAGAGGAGAAAAATTCCTTTTATTTGTAGTCTGCTGTATAGTTGTAAAATTTATTAAGAACTGTCTTGTCTGATCTCATAACAACCTGTGAGTTATGCAAATTAGATATTATTCTTTGCTATTTTACAAATTAGGCCCAGGTTGGCAAAAGGACATGTTGAAGGTCACACAGGGCAGAACCAGAGCTAGAACTTCTCTATTGCAGTGTTCTCTCCATACTACCGTACTGGCCTGTTCAAACCTCTTACGGGCCAGAACCACTGATCATCCTGAGTTCCCTGAGAAAAGCCACACCAATGACTAGTTCTTGACCTTCCCTTGTCTTCAGACGTGAGCTCGTGGTAACCTTTTCCATTCATATAGCATACTTGGCACACTCTGTGCCGTTTACCTTTTTTCTCATTCAACTTTGTTTTAATGGGTCTCAAAATTCTGTCACAGATTTTTGGTCAAGTTGTTTCCTTTGAACGATTGTACTCCCACTTTCTGAGGCCTTTGGAAGGTGCTGAGGCAATGTGCTACAATGTGTGATACTTTATTGTAGAGATAATGAGGAAGCCGGGGTCTTGAGGATGAAGAACTAGGAGACATGGGGGAATGATGGACTGTAAAGAGGAAGACGATTCCTTATTTTAAATTGTTTTTCTTCCAGACTGCTCATGATTTAAACAGTAATCTTTCAGCCTGATAACATTTTTGTTAATCACACTCTCTCTCCCCTGAGTCATTCTGATCCCTGAGGCAAGGAGCCAGTTTTCTTCTGCAGGAAGGTTATTGCTTCTCCTAATGTTGGGGGGATGGGGATATCTTGAGGGTTGGTGTTTGGGCCTGGTGAGGAAGCAGGAAGGGCGTGCCAAGGGCTAGGACAAATCATTCTCACTCTTATGGATGCCATTCCAACTCTTAACAATTATCCAATTATTTCATGAAACTTGTTTTGAGCAGTTATTCATAGTATATCTATCTATCATCTAATCTATCTATCCATCCATCTAATCATCATATCTATCCATCCATCCATCCATCCATCCATCCATCCATCCATCCATCCATCATCTAACTACCCATCCATCTATCTAATCATCTAATCTATCTATCTATCTATCTATCTATCTATCTATCTATCTATCTATCTATCTATCTATCTGCTCTGTTTGGCACTGGAATACAAATAGAAAAGCTCAAAATAGTTTCTGTCTTTAAGGACCTCATATCATGAGCACAAAATATGACTATGAGTGTGATATGCTTTAAAACTACTATATGTATATAACACTTTTTTCTACTTTGTTCACTAAATATGAAGTAGATTTGAAAACATGTTGGTATTGCATTTGTTGTGAAAAGCATCTGTTGGTTTTAGCAAATCCTTCCTGGTATTCTCAAAAGGGGACATTGCAGTGGGACAGGTTCCTGGCTGAAGTTTGTCAGAAATGCTGCCAAAGTGTGAAATCAGCCAAGGTTTCTTTGGTGACCTTCCAACCTCCCTGACTACTGGCTCTCGAATCTCTACTGCCTTCAAACTGTCCCCCAGCTTTCCAAGCCCTCTTCTTATTACATCTCACCCAGATCTTCCTTACTTGGGCAGTTCATACTTGGAGTTTTTATATTTAGTCTTTTGCTGGGTAAAATGTATCAATACTCTTTTTCAGAAGGCCATGGACTTGGAGAAACTAACCCTATGGAAAGAGGTACTGATTCAGGATACCCTTAAATAGAGGGAAGTCCTATTCACCTCTGGTCTATTCTATCAACATACTGAGGATGGGATTTCTCCTCCTTGTAGTATACTGGTAGAACTGTGGCCTGTCCCACTTGCCTTCTTTACCATCTTTCTCTAAGTCACATTCCACAGAAGCTATCTTAATTTTGCTTCAATTCAAGATTCTATAGATGTTTTACTCTCTATTACGAGTGCTATAATTCAGAAAGAACCCTGGACTAATTTCTGTTGACAACTCTATCGCTAACTTGGACAATTCAGTCACCATATTTGAAAGGAACCCAAAGTTCATTTTCGACATTGGTTCCCAATCTTTTTCACATCGTGACACAAAGAGAAAATGTGTAGTGTTTGTATATCTCACTGGGACAAACAGGCAAGGCTGCTTGTAGCCAGAGGCAACTGGCCTGGAATTTCCAGCCACCCAAAGTCCTGTCTGTTCACTGTGAAGGCTGAAGGAAGCAATATCTTATTGCTTCTTTATAGTCCATTTGTGGAGAACCAGTGTGCCAAAGACAGCACACCAATTGGGAGATTCCAAGATTTCCTTTTTTTTTTCTTCACCATCCTCTTATATTGAAGACAAATTTCTTGTACAAAGTCTTTTCAATTATATTTCCATTCTCTGCTTGAAAACGTCCAGTGTTGAAAAACTCACTGCCTCTCAAAGGATGAAGTTGGTTCCGTTGTTGGCTAAATCTAATGGTTACACACTTCTACTTGTTATCAAACTAAAATTGGCCCCTCAGAACATAGCGCATTCCTTCAGGTGTGATTTCATCAGAGCAAACTTCAGTAAATTTTTTACACCTTCCTTGCTCTGTATACTATACTTTTATTAATAACGACTGAGATTTTACTCACTTTTTTTAGTAACTACACATTGTTGACTCATAGGCTTACTGTCAACTAAGTCCCCTAAGTCTTTTTTCACATCTGAAGTTCTTAAGCCAAGTCTGCTCCATCCTGTGTATTTGAAGGATATTTCCATCGATCATTATCACGTTTCATTTTTTAAAAATACTAAGTCCATTTCAGCTCTCTTCATCCTTATCCAAGTCATCAGCAAAAATATTGACTAGGCCAGGAACTACAGATCTCCCTATGTTTGATACCTTTTATCCCTTCACTTAACATTTCTTGAGCACCTTTTATGTAAAGGACAAAATACCTGCAGTTTCCATCCTCATGGAGCTTATGATTAGTAAGCAGAACTGTTTGATTGTAATTGTTCAATTAGTTGTGAGTCCATCTAATTGTATTGGCATTCTGTTGATTTCATAAGTATATCATATGAAACTTTGTCAAATGCCCACATTGTTCAATCCAGATACACTATGTACACAGCATTCACATTATCTACTAACCTAGTAACCCTAGGAAGGAAATGTAACATGTCTGTAAATGGACATGACATTGTGAGTTGGAAGCTTAGCTGTCGCTTGCTGGTAAGTACACAACAATTTATGTAGCTGTATCTCAGACTTACTTGAGGAGAAAGGCTTCAAGAGAAACCTGAAATATGTCTCTGCATGGAAAGAAGAGAGGGAAATCTGGAGGGTCATGGAACGAGAAGGGAGATGTATCTAAGTGACCAGCACATAGCTTAAAGATATGCCAGTACGTCGAAAAGTAAGTAAAGTAGTCCACTAGGGTGGGAGGGACAAGATTTTAGGGTTAGGAGACACATGGCAAAGGTGTTGGTTCCCAAAGAGGAATATTCTCTACAATTTTGATCATTATATGTGAGACAAAGGACACCCCAAAGACTCTGAATTAAGCAGTGTGGCAAAGGTGTGGCTCGCCAGCTACATCCATCTGCCAGCTACTGACAATGTTGTTATATATTGTTTTCTGTTAATTGAGCTTCTTAATGTAATATCATGCCAAGGGTGTAAAATATGCAAAATATGATGCTTAGGGGAAAAGAAAGCTGCTTGCCTCATTACAACAGATGTTTCTAGCTGTACCATATACTAAAATAGAGTATTTACAGTAACTGAATTTGGGCCTTTTGTTCTATCAAAAATCAGCTTGGAGTTTTCAGCAAGAAATTAGAGTATTCTATCAAAACTGTTGGTCATACATGTTAGCTCCTGGTGATCACCACTTTTTTTTCTTCTCATCAATAATTCTTTTTTGGTAATCAGTTCTAAAGCTCTGACTAAACTTTACATTGAGATCACATTTTATAAATTCTTAAATTTCCTCTTATTCTTTTGAAACTAAGGGCCATATTTTTTTCAGCCTCTATTTTTAATAGACTTTATATTTTTAGGGCAGTTTTATATTCACAGCAAGTACAGAAAGTACAGAGAATTTCTATATACCACCTACCCTTGCACATGCACAGCCTCCCCTACTATGAACATCCCCACCATAGTGGGACATTTGTTACAGTCAATGAACCTACATTGACTCACCATTATCACCCAAAGTCCATAGTTTACATTAGGGTTCACTCTTGGTGGTGTACATTCTATATGGGTTTAAACAAATGTGTAATGACATGGATCCACCATTATAGCATCATAAATCTGCCCTAAAAATCTTCTATGCTCCACCTATTCATCTCTCCCTACCCCCAACCCCTGAAAGCTACTGACCTTCTAATTGCCTCCATTGTTTTGCCTTTTCCAGAAAGTCATAGACATGGAATTGTATACTTTGTAGCCTTTTCAGATTGGCTTCTTTCACTTAGTGTATGCATTTAAGGTTCCTCCGTGTCTTTTCATGGCTTGCTAGCTCATTTCTTTTTAGTGCTGAAGAATATTCCATTATCCGGATGGACCACAGTTTATTTATCCATCTACTCACTTGAGCACATCTTGGTTGCTTCCATGTTTTGGAAATGATGAGTAAAGCTGCTATAAATATCTCTGTGTGGGTTTTCATGTGGAAATAAATTTTCAACTCATCTGGGTAAATACCAAGGAGTGTGCTTGCTGGATTGTATGGTATGAGTATGTTTAGTTTTTAAGAAACTGCCAAACTGTCTTTCAAAGTGTCTGCACTCTTTTTGCATTGCCACCAGCAATGAGAGTTCCTGTTGCTCCACATCCTTGTTGCCTTTTTATCGTTCTAATAGATGTGTAGTGGTATCTGTTTGTTTTTCAATATGCAATTCCTGATGGCATCTGATGTTGAGCATCTTTTCACATGCTTATTTGCTGTCTATGTATCTTCTTTGCTTAGGTATCTGTTCAGATCTTTTGCCCATTAAAAAAAATTGTGATAAGAACAAATAACATGAGACCTACCCTTGTAACAAAATTTTAAGTGTACAATACAGTATTTCTAACTATAGGTATTACGTTACATGGCTGATCTCTAGAACTTATTCATCCTGCATAACTAAAACTTTATGCCCATTGAACAACAATTCTCATTTCTCCCTCCCCCTGGCAACCAACATTCTATTCCTTGCTTCTATTAGTTTGGCTATTTGAGATTCCTCATTATAAGTGGAATCATGCAGTATTTGTCCTTTTATGACTGGCTTATTTCACTTAGCATAATATCTTCAAGATTTATCCATGTTGTTGCATAGGGCAGGATTTCCTTCTCCTTAAGGCTGAATAATATTGAAATGTATGTATGTACCACATTTTATTTTTCTATTAATCTGTCAATGGACATTCAAGTTGTTTCCATGTCTTGTCTATTATAAACGATACCACAACGAAGATGTAAGTATAGATAAATCATTTCAGTTATGTTAATATCCTCATTTCAGTTATTTTGGTTATATACCCAGAGTGGGATTGCTGAATCATATAGTAGTTCTGTTTTTAACTTTTGGAGGAACCTCCATATGTTTTCCATAGCAGCTGCACCATTTTACATTCCCACCAACAATGTATAAGTATTCCAATTTTTCAACATCCTGGCCAACTCTTGTTAACTTTTGATAATAGCCATCCTAACAGATGTGAGGTGACGTCTCATTGTGGGTTAGATTTCGATTTTCCTGATAATTAATGATGTTGAGCACTTTTAGAGTTCCTCTCCCATACTCTGTAAGTCTTCAAAGATTGCCAAGAAGGATATCATCCATAACTTTTCTCAATATAAATATGATTCATCTGGTCGTAAGAATTGAACCTATTGAGTGAACTACATACTTTCCTCTGTTTCATCACTTGCATTGGGTTTAAAATATTCTTTTTCTAAAGTTTTAATATGACCTGTGTAAAAATCATTATCTTCGACAAGGAGGATGGGGAAAAAATGGTACCTGGGTAATTCGTATCTTTTATTTTCCCCATCAGATGTTAACATAATATATGGCCCAAGCATTGTCTCCGCATAAATCAGCATATGTGAGTGGTACTCAAAGGATAAATCTTGGTGATATATCTTGTAATGCAAATCAGAAGACCTGAATTTTAGTTCCACTTTCCTCCCTATGCTCACATTTGTTGTTATGATTTTTTGGCAAGTTGCTTCCTCTCTATGGATAGTGTCAAATGAGTCAGGGCAAATGATGCCCAAGATCTTTTACAGATTCTGTGGTTCTAAGGGTCTATTAGAATATGAAACTTCTATAGTCATGGATGCTCACTGCTTTTATATTATCCATTGTCCCTTCAGACACGTTAGGCTCCTTTTGTGTTCTTGCTATGTTTTTATTTCATCCTGTCCATTTTTAGTTGTTTTTTTAGCCAATTCAGATCAATGATTATAGATGATAATTGAATCATAGAATTGTATATCTCTCTCAAAATGTTCACAGTGAGAAATATCAAGAAATTACAGTCATTTGCAAAGGTACCATTTGCAAAGATAAATCAAGTTAAAAATAAATACTCATCAATAAAAGATACTAATGTAAAGTTTGGAAATATCTATTTACTCTATCTGTAGACATAGATTTTTGAATATAAATGTTGCAGGTGAAAAACTAGTCTAGGAGGTGGAGACCAACTTTTCCACTTTCCTCTGGTTTCCATGAGGAAAGACTTTCCCTACACTCTCCTCCTCACCTACTAACTCTGGTGACTTACCTGACTGGTGAATTTGGAAGCATGAACTGAGCATGTGTGACTGAACCTCTTCCTCCTTTTGTTCCTTTGGTTGCCATCTGACTGCAAGGAAGTATATGGTCCTGTCTGCTTCTTTGCTCCATATGTTTTACAGGATCAGGCTTTCACATAACCATACCTATGGTTGTATAGTGTTGTCCGTGAATGGATGGGTAAGTCTGACTAATTATTTGGTGCAATATTAAGAAAGCCACATTTTCTAAATTAGCTTTATCAGTAATAAAGTTGAGGTTTTGATCTCCATGTGCATAACTTCTCTATCTTTCAGTTGGGGCCAAACACAGGCAAAGAAAGGAGGAGTTATATTTTGGCCCCCTTAGACCCTTATAATCAGAAAGTAGAACTCCTACAAACCTAGAAAACACATGAAATCTCTGTGGACTTCAATCATGCTCCATTGTGTATCTGAAAAGTCATTCCAAGAAATGTCTTGTCAGAGCAGATAGGTTATCTATTTTCCTGGTCAAGGCTTTGTGGATCTCCTGATGGAATACCCTTTCATTAACAGACTGAAATGTCTACTGAGTAACTATTTGGTACTTGACACTCCAGTAACATTGGAAAACTCCCACCGGAAAGACAATACACAAGATCTTGTTCTTATGAAAAACCTTGGACTTGTGCTTGACTATACTGGCGCCTTCCACATAAGCTTATAGGGTTTTTGAATAAGGCAGAGATACCTCCAGGAGTATATCAGCACTGTCACGCTGAATGAGATGGTCTGGATTGAAATATGAGGATCCCTACAGACTCTAATGGACTATTACTTCTAGACCGAATGGGCTTGTTGTCAAAGGGGATTTCTCCCAGTGTAACAGAAATTCTTCTCTCCTTACTTTTATTGTCTGTACTCTGAATTTGGGAGGAAACCATTCTATCCCTAACTTCCTAAAATGCAGTTAGGAGAAAGATCCTATAATCTTATTTCAGGAGACAAAAAACAACAACAACTCTGATGCCTGCGGTAGAATGACTCCAGTACCCTTCAGAAGGGACAGGAAAAACCATGCTGAGTAAGATACTGGCCTGTCTACTTGTGATTCTGTTATGTTAATCTATAAAGTATCCAATTTTAATGTCCTATTTTTCTGGCTGGAGAAACCCCTTAGCAAATACTTAGCAAATTAACAGTCTGTGTACCTTTGCCAGAGCTCCCAAATCAACCCTGTCCCTTGAAGCAAAAAAGGGACTAAAAGTGGGAGAGAAGAAATGGCTGTACTGTTAAAGAACTGAAAAGAGTGACTTTTCGATGGTGTCTTTTAAATACTTTATTGAGGTAAGGGAAAGAAATAGGAAATTGCAATGCCTTGCAAATGGTGCAAGCCAAGTCAGTCTAGGCTAGATTTTATTTAAATGTGGATGAGAAACTTGTAATCTATAATCCCCCTTATTACTATGTGTTTTATTTTCCCTTATTTTCTTAGCAAAGTTTAATTTTGAAAAATTGTAAGTTTTTTCTTTTTAAACTGAAATCAGAGTGTAGTGAGTTCTCTCACACTCAAATAAATACTGAGAGAGGATAGATTCACAGATATTTTTGAGTGCCTTCTATATGCCAGGTACATATAAAGCACTGACGTTTTTATTATGAGCAAGCAATAGATATGGTCCCTATCATTGTAGAGCTTTCAAAAATACTACGAAGAGCTAATCATTAAATAATCACATAATAGCAGTCTGTACTAGCATTTATAAAGAAAAAAAATACAGAGAAATCTGAGAGCGTATACACTTGACTTTGTCTGAGTTGAACAACCAGCAAAGATTTACCTATGAATGGGATTGTTTACATTGAAAACTAAAGAATTAATAAATGTGAGGTAAGCAAAAGGTAGGTGAAGACATTCAAGGCAATGGGAACAACACATGAAGAGTCCCAGAGTCGTGAATTTCTGGATTTATAGAATAATCAAAAGAAAGGTAATGTGACTAAAAAGTGAAAACCAAAGAAGAGCCAAAAAGTGAGACCAAAATGAGAGATATGGGACAGATCCTGCAGGGTTTATAAGCCAAGTTAAAGATTTTTCACATTGGACTTTAAGGGCAATGGAGAGCTACTAAGTGGTTTTAAGCTGTACATGTGTGTGTGTGTGTGTGTGTGTGCGTGTGTGCGTGTGTGTGTGTGTGTGTGTGTGTGTGTGTGTGGTGGGGAGGGAAGTGTCAGATTTTTATTTTATACAGAGACTATTCTGTCCCTAGTATGAAGACTAGTATATAAAAGGACTAACAAAGAGAACAGGGACACCAGTCTGGGAACTATTAAAATCACCATGTGAGAAGTGATGGTGACTTGAGTTAGAGTAGAAATGAGAAATTGTGGAGATGGGAAAAGGTGGTCAAATTTGAGCGACTTTTGCGAACTAAAATACAACAGGACTTGGTACTAGATTGAATGTAAGTTATAGGGTATTCCCCATAGCCATTTTGACTTGGTTGACTGGATGGACGGCAGGATCATTTGCTGAAATACAAAATACTGAAATAGTTGCATTCATTTATTTTTGGCAGAAGAGAGATGAGTTCTATTTGAACATTCAGTTTGAGACACTTGTGGAATATCCAAATAGAGATAGTAAAATAGCAGCTGGGTATATAGACCTGGCACAAGAGAGAGGACTGGGCTAGAAATATACATTTAGGAGTCATTGGCATATAGATTGTGACTTTGGCAATGGGAATGGATGAGGTGATCCTTGGAAATTGTATAGAGGGAGATGAGAAGGCAGCCTGGGACAGAAGTCTAGCTTTTCAGGGGAGGGCAGAGGAGGACGATCCAAGCAGGGAGGATGAGGAGTGTCCAGATAGGGTCAGAGTGTGCTGTCCTGGAAGCCAGTGGACAACTGTTTCCAACAGGAGGGCCTAGGCCGTTAACGGAGATGTCAAGGAAGATCAGGGCTCACAGGTGACCTGGGGAGTTGACACCAAGAAGGTCCTAGGTGGCCTTGGCAACAAGCTGTTTCGGTGGGGTGATAGAGGCAGTGCCAGGTTGGAGTAGGTTGAGAGAGAGTGGAAGGTGAGATTATGGAAAGAGGCAGCATAGATGACTTTGGAGGTGCTGACGGAAAAGAAAAAGGGAGGGGAGAGAGCTCAGTGGATGGGATGTGATTCTGAAGGAGGCCTTTTCCTTCTGTGCTGTCTTACGTGGGGGGATGTTGAAAATAGAAGAGACAGAGTGAGATGGAATGATGGCTGTTACAAGGAACCTGGGCGGAGAGGAGAGCTCAGGGTCCTGTTCACAGCAGGACTGGCTTTAAAAGGAGTAGGGTCCTTCTCCTATGTCACAACAGAAGAAAAAGGGGACAGGATGGATGGGACACGAATACATCGGCAGCCTCAGAGGCAGGAAGTTAGGGGGCCCCTGAGCGAGTGCTGGAGCCCTCTTGAACAGTGAGCTCAGGAAGGCCCCTCCACACTTGCCAAGGAGAAGCAAGCCAAGAGCCTTGCAGTTGGAAATCAGATTCCTTCTTCTGCCTGCCAGGAGCTCGAGTCCCCCTCTCGGGCCTGGTGGATGGCAACAGGTCTGCCCCTTCCTGTCCTCCAGTCACTTCTTCCTGAGTAGACGGGGAGATGTGGTCATGAGAGGCCCTCGGGTTATTTGGAGCTCACTGGCATCGGAGTGACCTTACCTTGTGTGTCCTGCCTCCAGGCCCCTTCCGAATCGTGGCCCTGGTTGTCACTGTGGGTCTCACCTGGATCGTGGCCAGCATCCTCCTGGTGGGCCTGGCAGTGGCTTTCCTCGCATCCAGCAACTCTTTATCAGTGAGTGTGAAACTCTGGTCCTTGCCTCGCCATGGCGGTCATCAGGGTGGCCACCTGGGCCTGCAGGCTGAAGCTCAGGGTGGGGATGGGTGAAGCCTGGGTTGTCTGTCTCTTCATGGCTGGCCACATGTAGCTGCCTTCAGTTTGTCTCCTGGCACCCAGCACAGCCTTTCCCCTATCACCCAGTTGATTCAGCTGGGAAAGCCGATCCCCACTGATTAGAATTCTAGGCCCAGTTGGAGTAGGTGGGGCTCAAGTGAGGGGCAGGGGGACATCTGGTAAACATTAAGGTCAATGTCCTGATTGCTCCTTGCCAGCTTTCCACTAAGCTCTGAGATGGGGAGGGACTCTACACACATCACTGGTGACAGGTCACCTAAGTCCTTTTACAAATCCAGTTTGCCCTTTTCCTGGAGCAGGGAGCTTTGCATCTGCACATCATTTAGACTTGAGCAATAATGTGACAAGGTCAGCCAAGACTCTACACGTTGTTATTGGTGATACTTCACCTGAATACTTTTTTTTCATTTTATGAATAAAAATTTCAGTATTTACTTATATGTGTTCATGAAAGATATGTTTGTCTCTATAAAAGACTTAAAAAATAACCACACCTAAAAATAATTGATGAACTTAATACAGTTAAATATACAGCAAGTGTTCAAATTTAAAATTGTCTCATGAATGTAAAAAACATTTTATATAGTTTTTTTTTTTTAAATCAGTATCCAAATAAGGTTCACATATTGTGAGTAGTTGTTTTTTTACTTTTTTTTTTTTTCTTTTTTCATAGACACAGACAATAGTTTAGTGGTTGACAGAGGGTAAGGGGGCGGGGGGTGGGGGGTGGGAGATGAGGGTAAGGGGGATCGAATATATGGTGATGGAAGGAGAACTGACTCTGGGTGATGAACACACAATGGGATTTATAGATGATGTAATACAGAATTGTACACCTGAAATCTATGTAATTTTACTAACAATTGTCACCCCAATAAATTTAATTTAAAAAAAAAGTTGTTTTTTTAGATTTTTATTTTTATAATTATCATACACTAATGACAGTTTTACTTCTTCCTTTCCAATTTGGATGCCTTTTATTTCTTTTTCTTGTCTGATTGCTGTGTCTAGGACTTCTAGTACTGTGTTGAATGAAAGTGGTGAAAGTGGACATCCTTGTCTTGTTCCTGATCTTAAGGAAAACACTTACTTTTTCACCATTTAGTACGATGTTAGCTCTGGGTTTGTCATATATGGCCTTTATTATGTTGAGGTGTGTTCCCTCTATTCCCACTTTGCTAAGAGTTTTTATCATTTAATGAATGCTGGATTTTGTCAGACACTTTTTCTGTATCTATTGATATGATCCTATGATTTTTATCCTGCATTTTCTTTATGTGAGGTATCATGTTAATTGATTTGTGGATATTGAACCAGATTTGCATCCCAAGAATAAATCCCACTTGATTGTAGTATATGATCTTCTTGATGTATTGCTGAATTCGGTTTGCTAATATTTTGTTGAGGGATTTTGCATCAGGGATATCAGCCTATAATTTCCTTTTTTCATAATGTCTTTGTCTGGTTTTGGAATCAGGGTCATGACAGCCTTGTAAAATGAGCTTGGGAGCCTTTCCTGCTCTTGAATTTTTTGGAAAATTTGAGAAGGATAGGTGTTAATTCTTCTTGAATGTTTGGTAAAATTCACCTGTGAAGCCACCTGGTGCAAAACTTTTGTTGGTAGTTTTTTGTTGTACTTTTATTTTTCATTCAGAGTACTGAAATATATTCAAGAATGGTACCTCCAGAAACATAGGTACAGCGTGATAGATTTTTTTTTTTTTATATATAGAGTCTACATTATTTGGTCATAACAGTGATAGCTCTCAATCTCAGCTGAACTTACCCAAGTAAGCAATAATTTTCATGAGTAAATGTTGACATGGAAGTGGTCTATTTCAACTAAACTATCAAATTTGTGGGCTAGTGCTGTTCGTATTACTTTATTATTCTTTTTTTATTGGGGAAAGGGTACAGTACTTTATTGGGGAACAGTGTGTACTTCCAGGCCTTTTTTCCAAGTCAAGTTGCTGTCCTTTCAGTCTTAGTTGTGGAGGGCGCAGCTCAGCTCCAGGTCCAGTTACCACTGCTAGTTGCAGGGGGTGCAGCCCACCATCCCTTGTGGGAGTTGAACCGGAAACCTTGTGGTTGAGAGGATGCGCTCCAACCAACTGAGCCATCTGGGAGCTCAGCGGTAGCTCAGCTCAAGGTGCCATGTTCAATTTTAGTTGCAGGGGGCGCTGCCCACCATCCCTTGTGGAAGTCGAGGAATTGAACTGGCAACCTTGTGGTTGAGAGCCCACTGGCCCATGTGGGAATCGAACCGGCAGCCTTCGGAGTTAGGAGCATGGAGCTCTAACCACCTGAGCCACCGGGCCGGCCCCTTTATTATTCTTTTAATGTTCATCAGATCAGTTGTGATCACCCATCTTTCATTTCCAATAATACTAATTTCTGTTTTCTCTCTTTTTTTTTCTTGGTTAGCCTGGGAAGAGTTTTTTATATTTTGTTGGTTTTTCAAAGGACTGGCTTTGGCTTCATTGATTTTTCTCCTTTAGTATCCTATTTTCAGTTTCACTAATTTCTGTCTGATTTTCATTATTTCATTTCTTCTGCTTAACTAGTAATATATGCATTTAACACTATAAATTTAGCTGTAAGCACTACTTTTCTTACATCCCACAAATTTTAATAAGTTGTATTTTCATTTTTGTTTAGTTCAAAACAAGTTTTTTTTATTTCTGTTGAGATTTCATCTTATACCCATATGCTATTTAGAAGTGTGCTGTTTTATTTCCAAAAGCTTTGGCATTTTCTAGTTATCTTTCTGTTTAATTCTGTCGTGGTCTAAGAGCACACATTGTATGATTCTTATTCTTTTAAACTTGTTAAGATGAGTTTTATGGCCTAGAATTTAGTCTGTCTTGGTGAATATTCCATGTGAGCTTGAGAAAAATGTGTATTCTGTTGTTGTTGGATGAAACATTCTATAAATGACAATTAGATCCAGTTAATTAATGGTGCTATTAAGTTCAATTATATGCTTATTTTTTCTGCCTTCTAAGTATGTTAATTTCTGAGAGAGGGGTGTTGAAGTCTCCAAATATAATAATGGATTTATCTATTTCTCCTTGCAGTTCTGTCAGTTTTTGCCTCATGTATTTTGATGCTCTGCTTTTAGGCATGTATACATTAAGGATTGTTGTATCTTAGAGTATTGACCCCTGTATCATTATGCAATACCTCCCTTTATCCCCAAAACTTCCTTGCCCCAAAAATCTGCTCTGTCTGAAATTCATATAGCTACTCCAGCTTTCTTTTGATTGGTATTAGCATGGTATATCATTCTCCATCACTTTACCTTTAATATATATGTATGTTTATATTTAAAGTAGGTTTCTTGTAGACAACATATAGTTAGGTCTTGGTTTTTAATAAACTCTGAGTCTCTTTTTTTCAATTAGTGTATTTAAAGCGTTTACATTTAAAGTCATTATTGATATAGAGGATTAATATCTACCTTATTTGTAACTGTTTTCTATTCATTGTCCTGGTTCTTTGTTTCTTGTTTGTTTCCACTCGTCCTGCTTTCTTTCATTTTTTAATTGTGCATTTTATATGATTCCATTTTCTTTCTCCCCTCTTAGCATATTAATTATGTATACTTCTTTAAAATTTTAAATGGTTGCCCTAGAGTTTATAATATACACTTATAACTAATCTAAGTCCACGTTCAAACAACACTGTATTACTTCACAGGTAACACAAGTACCTTATGATAAAAAATAATTTGAATTCCTTTTTTTCCATGACTTATAACACTGCTGTCATACATTTCACTTATTCCTTAGCTATAATCATCCAACATATTATTGATGTTATTTTTTATAATCTTTCCTGATAGGTTATTTAAGAACAACAAATATGAAGAATATTATTTTACCTTCATTTATGCATTCTCAAACACTCTTCCTTTCTTTATGTAGCTCCAAGTTTCTGACCTATATCATTTTCCTTCTCCCTGAAGAACTTCTTTTAGCATTTCTTGGAGGGCAGGTCTACTGATGACACACTCCCTAATTTTTGTTTTTATGAGAAAATATTTCTCCTTTACTTTTATAGGATAATTTCACTGGATTTAGAATTCTAGGTTGGTGTGTTTTTTTCTTTTGAAACTTGAAATGTTTCACTCCATTCTCTTCTTGCTTTCATGCTGTCTGATGAGAAGTCTGTAATTCTTATCTTTGTTCTTCTAAAAGTAAGGTTTCTTTTTTCCTCTGGATTCTTTCAAGATTTTCTCTTTACTTTTAATTTTCTGCAGTGTGAATATGACATGCTTAAGTGTAGATTTTTTGTCATTTATCTTGCTTGGTGTTCACTGAGCTTCTTGGATCTGCTGTGTTTTGGTATCTGTTAATAATTTTGGAATATTCTTAGCCATTATTACTTCAAATATTTATTATAGTCTGTGTATTATATTTCTTTGTTTCTTTCTTCTCCTTCTGGTATTCCTGTTATATGTATGTTACACCTTTTATGGTTGTCCCCACAGTTCTCGGACATTCTATTCAGCTTTCTTTTCAGTCATTTTTCTCTTTGCCTTTTAGTTTGGGACGTTTCTATTAACATATTTTCAAGCTCACTATTTTTTTTCCTCAGCTTTGTTCAGACTACTGTTGAGGCCATCAAAGACATTTTTTTATTTCTATATTTTAAAAAAAATTTCTAGTATTTCCTTTTGGAAATGCTAGAATTTCCATATCTCTGCTTATATTACCCATCTATTCTTGCATGTTGTTCACTTTTTTCATTAGAGCTCAGCATATTAATCACAGTTCTTTTAAATTCTTCGTCTTATCATTCCAAAACCTCTACCATATCTGATTCTGGTTCTGATGCTTGCTGTGTCTCTCCAGACTGTGGTTGTGTTTTGGTTTGTTTGTTTTGCCTTTTAGCATGTGTTATCATTGTTCCTTGAAAGATGAACATGATATAATGGATAAAAGTAACTAAGGTAAATAGGCCTTTAGTGTGAGGCTTTAATTTTATCTGTTTAGGAAACTGTGTTTACTCTTTGATGTAGCTATAGACATCAGAGGCTAAAATTTCCCATAGTATCCTCGTTTTTGTCTCTCCTGTTGTTTTGAATTTTCCTAGAGACTTCTTTTTTACAAATAGGGTCTGAGCCTTATAGTTCTTTGCAGCTGTAATCACCCTGTTATTATATCGGAGCTAGATTAATGTGGGAAGGAGAAGGGATCTATAGTGCTATTATTATTTCTCAGTCCTTTAGTGAGTTTGTGCTTTGGGGCTATGACCTCACAAGTGCTTCAGACTAGAATCGGGTATTTGTCTCCCCCAATCTGGAACAATAGAGGAGTCTGGATTTGGGTATTTCCCTCCCACCAAATCATTTAGACTCTGGTAAAACCCACACTTGTTAGGCTCTGGTAAAGAGTTTCTCTTGAATGCAGGGCTTTGTTAAGGAAAATAGAATACTCTAGATGTGTGTCAAAATGGTTACTTTTCCCCTTCCTCTACTATTAGGTCGGTGCAAAAGTAATTGTGGTTTAAAAAGTTAAAAATAATTGCAAAAACCACAATTACTTTTGCCCCAAACTAATAGAAGCATGAGGGGATTTTTTTCTGATCTCCACCCTGAGAACATGGTGGGGTTTCCAGAGGTAAAAGTCATAAATGTGTGTGCCCTTCCCTAAGGCTGTACCTCCAGGATGTTTTAATCTCTCAGTTTATCCACCTCAGTCCCCAATAGCGAGCCAATTACCCATTAAGTGTTTCTATCCAATACTGGCTTCAGTGTAGTTTCTGTTCCCACTAAGCCGTGATTCTCTTTATCCACCCATCTTTTTTGCCTCTCTAATTTTTTGTGGAGGTGGATTTCCTTGTGACCTCAGTTCTTTGATGGATATAAGAAGAGTTGTTGATTTTTAGTTTTCAGCTTTTTTCTTGTTGTGAGGACAGGAATGGTGACTTCCAAGCGCTTTCCATGTCAGACCAGAAACCAGAATCAATTTAGTTTAATTTTAATGATTTCTTAACAGTTACCACATTTTAAGAATTGTCTCTGCCCAGTATATTTAAAGTGAAGTTTAAAATTTTCCAAGTATTTGCATTTTGAGTTTTATGTAATCTTTAAATTTAATTTGTATTTTAAGTTGTGGTCAGAGAATTTGTAAGTTCCTTATTTTTAGAAAATTTGAGTTTGTTCTTAGCATATTATACAATTAATTTTATAACTTTTTCATAGACATTTAAAAATAATTTCTAACAATATGCTAAATGTGTTCAACATTGTTGATTAATTATATTATTCAAATAGTTCATGTTCTTCCTATTTATCTATTCATCACGTACTTGTTGAACATCAATTTGATTTAGGCTCTGTTAGTTACTTATGACACAATGACGAGAAAAGTAGAAACAATCCTTTTTCATGTAAGGCTCACAATCTGGAGGTAAGATGCAGACAAGTAAACAAACAACTATAATATAATGTGAAAAATGCTATAATGAAGGTCATACAGAGTTGTATGTAAGAACATAGGAAGGGCACATAATATAGCCTGGGCAGTCAGAGAAGGCTTTCTTGGAAGAAATTATGACCAAGATGATACTTAAAGGATGAGTAGGAGCTAACAACAACAACAAAAAGAAAACAAAAAGGAGAGTTTAAAAATCTTCCACACATGTTTGAAGAACTGGAGTTGATAGTTAGCATTTTTAGGAACTTAGAGAAGTTCACTATGGCTGGATTGTGCAATGTGAATGGTGGGTAGAGAACAAGGTGGCAAAATGAGACTGGAGAGAGTCCAAATTATGTAAAACCTTTTGCTCATATTAAGGAGTTTGGAATTTATCCTAAGATAAGTGAGCAGCCATTTAAGAAATTTAAGCAGGTGAGTTACATGATACGAATTGTATTTTAGAAAGATTCTCTACTTTCAAAGTGTAGAATTGGAATAGAGAAATATAGGAGTGTTTAACCTTGTGTTATCACCTCCTCTAATTTCTATTTTTAATTAAATGTGAATTACCTGTAATATATGAATCCATTGGCCTAAAAAAAGAATTAGGACCTAAACCTCACACCTTATACAAAAATTAATTCAAAATAGGTCACGGACTTAAATGTAAGACTCTAAAATTTTTAATCCAATTAGAAAATGTTCAAGAGACATTAACAGACAGTTAATCAAAGAGGATGAATAATGTATAGATGGCAAATTAAAACATGAAAAGAAATTCAATATTATTAGCCATTATTAAAACCACAATGCAATATCATCACAGACCTAATAGAATTAGTCAAATAAAAAATAATGATAATACTAGATGCTGATGAGGATACACAGAAATTGGATGTCTAACTGGTGGTAATACCAAATGGTAAAGCCACTAGGAAAAACATTGTTGCCATTTCTTATAAAACTAAATATGCAATTGCTATAAAACCAAGTATTTACACTCCTGGACTTTTATTCAGAGAAATAAAGACTTGTGAATGTTAATAGCAGCTTTATTTTATTTTTTAATTGGGGAATATTGGGGGACAGTGTGGTTCTCCAGGGCCCATTAGCTCCAAGTAGTTGTCCTTCAATCTAGTTGTGGAGGGTGCAGCTCAGGTCCAAGTCCAGTCGCTGTTTTCAATCTTCAGTTGCAGGGGGCGCAGCCCACCATCCCATGTGGGAATTGAACTGGCAACCTTGTTGTTGAGAGCTCCCACTCTAACCAACTGAGCCATCTGGCCGCCCCTCCGGAAGCTCAGTGGCAGCTCATTGTCTTCAATCTAGTTGTGGAGGGCGCAGCTCACTGGCCCACGTGGGAATCGAACTGACAACCCTGTTGTTCAGAACTCACACTCTAACCAACTGAGCCATCCGGCTGCCCAGCAGCTTTATTAATAATACAAAAATATTGACAATGACTCAAATGCTATTCAACAGGTGAATCGTTGAGCAAACTGTGCTACATCCATACCATAGAACATTCAGAAATGAAAAGAACTGGACTATTGATATATGCAAAAACTTAGATGGACTTAAAGTGTATTACACTTGATGGGGAAAAAAAGCCAGTCCCCAAAAGTTACACACTGTATGATTCCATGTATATCACATTCTAAAAATGACAAAGCTATAGAAATGAAGAGCAGATTAGTGGTTACCAGGGCGCAAGGATGGAGGTGGGGTGTGTGATCAGAGTGAATGAGAATACAAAGAGGTAGAACAACAGTGTTCCTTTATGGTGATGTAACAGCTCTGTATCTTGATTGTGGTGATGAGTACACAAAACTATACATGGGATCAAACTGCATAGGAGAGAGAGAGAGAGAGAAAGAGAGAGAGAGAGAGAGAGAGAGAGAGAGAGAGAGAGAGAGAGAGAGACAATAATAAAAATGGTGAAAACTGAGTAAAGTCTGTGATCTAGTTCACATAAATGTTCCAACGTCAAATTCCTGGTTTTTATATTGTACTACAGCATATAAGGTGTCATCATTGGGGAAGGGTTCACAGGATTTTATGGACTGTTTTTGCAACTTCCTATTTTAAAATTTAAAAACGCTTTTTTTTCCCAAAGAATTAAGACATTACAGTTAAGTCTAAAATCCCCTTTGGTCACTACCCCTGATTTCATTAATTTCTCCCCACCCCAGAAGTCACTACTGCTATAAGTTTAGTATGTATATTTCCATAATTGTTTTTCTTAATATTTATATTCCTTTATTGGAGCAAGATTCCTGACCAGTATACAGTGATGTGTTTACTAGATAGAGACCTGTGCAGAAATTACATATGATCCATCTATATAGGTTTTCATTACATTTTCCCTGTTGATGGAATAGTTGCATTTAAAAAGTTTTATACATCAAAAAAGCTTTGAATTTGACCAATTGTCCATTAATCCAACTCTGAAAAAGTGGCATTTAATTTTAGTTACTATATTTTACAGCATTCAAAAGCTTAGGCATTGGGTAGCTTCTCAAAGTGTTCTTCTATGCACAATGGCATTTAGCAGACAGACCAGCGTCCATCATCTCACCCAGATTCACACAGATGGGTCTCATTTGAGAACTATATGCTAAATAGCTGGTACTTAGAGACAGAAGTATTCCTCACCTGAGTTAATTACCACCAATGCGGACTTCTTACTCCAAGAGCCTGTCTTCTTGGCCACATTTTATAGTGCGAACGAAGACATGCCAGCAATTGCCCTGGGTGTAACTTGGCATTAGAGCACCAGGTCTATCTGATGGTGGTGGTGGGCACTGTTTTATATCCATGTAAATAAAGGCCTTTTTTAAAAAAAAAAAAATAGCCATTTTGAAATACAAATTAAGGGTACAATATACTCAGAACTGAGTTTTGAACATTCTGGTATCCCAAATGATTTGAAAGTTTTCAGAAACTGATGGCAAATTGTACCCATGATGTTTCCTAGCTATGGAGACATGAATACATTGATTCAAATCCCTTTACTCAATCCACATAGCCCTGAAGTCATCCTGCAAAGTGCAAAGTGAGTATCAAAAAATATGGAGTTAGGGTGACAAAGTTTGACAATAAGTTATATAAGTCAAACCTGTTCTGAGAGAAAAGCATCGAATCCTTTGGGTACACATTTAGTTTTATTGTAACAAAGCAACTTGTACACTTTTAATGTTTAAAACTGAGCATCCTCTTTCCTTTCCAGTGAGACAAAAAGAAAATTTAAAAATAAAGAGGAGCAAAATTACAATAGTGGATGTGAATTCCAAATAAGATTCTACAGCTTCTGCCAATTCTCCCATCAAGTAGCAGGGCTCAAGTCATCACTAGGAGAGAATTTTATTTTAAAAGTGTCATCTTAAACTGCAAGGATGTCCATTAAACATCACAATTAAACATGCCAAAGGAGAAGCCATGTTGTCAAAACGCCCAGTTACCCCCAAACATCTCAAACTCACCCTTTGCTCACCTTCTATAACCCCCCCTTTTTTTTAAACAAGAGAAAGTAGACAGACACATGTTGGTAAATGCTAACTGTCCATACTCACATAGAGGGACAGTGTAATCTCTGAGTCCAATATACAAAGGAGGGAAAAAGCTAGAATTCTATGCACTACTACACAGGGGCCTGGCACCCTCCAGCTTCCAGCAGAGCTAAGGGAGCAGAAGGTTTTTTGTTTTTATTTTTTCCCCATAGAGCACAGAGGTGTTGATTCCATAAAGTTTTGTTGGGACAGGAAAGGATATAAGTGAATTTGGAATAGAAATGGGCAGAGATTCTTTTCCCACTGTATTTTGCTCAAGGTATTCTCCACCCTACCCCCCAAAACAAAGTGAGAACCATGATGTAAGGGAGTGAAGAGACCTCAGAAACAGGGCAACTGAACCCAAGAGGGGGGGAAAAAAGACTGCAACTTGCTTCAGATACTGGAGAAAATTTTAAAAAGAAGGTTGGAATCCATCAGTGTTTCAGGAGTCATCTCATCCTTCATCTTCCTCTCCTTCCTCCCCCTCATCACCTTCATCTTCTTCGACTTCATCCCTCTCCCCTTCTTCATCAGTATCTTCTGATCCTTGTTCATCATCATCTTCTTCTTTCTATTCTTCTTCTCATTCCCCTTCATCATCCAAGTCAGGAACCAAGTCGTACTGTAGCGGATTTGGCCAAATATCATCTTTGATGACTTCTCCTAACTCATCTGCACCTGCATGAGAATGGTGCTTAAACCAGGTAAAGAAGCTCTCAGGTTCCTCGCGCTGTCTTTTCCTGCGGGCTTTATTCTGCATTTCACTTGAACATTTCATCACACCCTTTCCAGATTTCCATTTGATTTCAGTGGACTTTGAAGATGGATACCACTCTCATTCAGATGAAATTCTTTGGAGAGAACTTTATTTTCGAAGTGAAGATTTTCATCAAAATAAAAATCTGTTCTGTAACCTAATTTAACATCTTCAAATTCTGTCACTTCAACTCTTGTCAAATAATGCAGTGCCTCTTCATCCTCTTCCCCAAGCAGTGCAGACACTTGTGGATGGTTGACACGTTTCCCCAAAATTTGGTATTTTGGGGCAATCAATTCTGACCTCGTCTGAAAAAAAAAATGGTTGGCAGAGTTTGTTACATTTCTGTTCTATTTTCCAAATCTCCTCACTGGCTTGTTCATTAAGTCTGTTTCATTTTGTACTTCATCACTATGTTTAGTTGCTTCTCACTGTTCTTTTTCTGAGATCGATCTCATTCACCTCATCGTGGTTGGAGTTGACCTCCTTTTTACTGACTTTGGCCGCCAGCGTAGATGGGGTGCTGCTCACGGTGGCGGTGGGGGTGGGAACAGGGAGAGAAGGGAAGCGAAGAGGATGGGCAATGGCTTCCCCTTCTGCCACACACACGTGTGGGCAGCCTGGCTGCCTCCTCACAGTGCCCGTTGGCTTTCCCTCCCCCTGGCTCTTGCGCGCACTGCCACCGCAGCCTGACCGCGAGGTAGGGAGTGGGGCAGTGTGCCACCCTGCCTGGGCTCCTGCTTGTGGAGGAGGGACCTCTGGGCTCCCTCACTCACGCTCCACTCTCCAGCACTCTGCTCATTCTCCCAGAGCCACCTCCACCTCCCTCCCCATAATTCTTTTTTTTTTTTTTGGTTTTTGTGGGTTTTTGTTTTAATTTTATGCACACCTATGTGTATTCATAAAAACACATGTAAATATATAGGATTATTTTTGTGTACTTCTTTCTACGTAAGCGTTGTCATATGGTGTGTGTCATTCTGTAACTTCCTTTTTGTCACTCAGTGTTATATTCTGAAGATATATTCATATTGATACATATAGCTTTAATTATTTTGACTGCTCTGTTGCATTCCACTGAATATGCCATTTTTAAATTAAATTTATTGAGATAGCATTGGTTAATGACATTATATAAAATTTAGGTGTACAACACTATAATTTGATATTAGTATACTATACTCTATTTGTACTCACCACCAAAAGTCTAATTTCCTTCCAGTTACCATTTGTTTGACTCCGTTTACCCAATTCACCCTCCCCCACTCTTTCCCCCTCTGGTAATCATTGTTCTGTTGTCAGTATATATGACTTTTTTTGTTTGTTTGTTTGTTATGTTTTTGTTTTATATTCCACATGTGAGTGAAAACATACTTTTTTTGTTCTTTGCCATGTGACTTATTTTGCTTAGCATAATACCCTCAAGATCCATCCATATTGTCTCCAATTGCAATATTTCATCTTGTTTTGGCTGAGTAGTATTCCGTTCTCTATCTATCTATCTATCTATCTATCTATCTGTCATCTATCATCTTCCTATATTACATCTTCCTAATCCATTCATCCATCAATGGACACTTAGGTTGTTTCCATATCTTGGCTATTGTAAATAATACTGCAGTGAACATAGGGGTACTTACATATATGTTTATGAATTATTGTTTTCATTTTTCAGGTAAATACTCAGAAGAGGAATTGCTGGGTCATAAAGCAATTCTATTTTTATTTGTTTGAGGAACATCCATACTGTTTTCCATAGTGGCTACACCAATTCACATTCTCACCAAATATGCACAAGGGTTCCCTTTTCTCCACATCCTCGTCAACACTTATTTCTCATATTTTTCTCCTCTCTCATCTTTTAAATATTTTTATTTTTAAATTACAATTGACATACAATATTGTATTAGCTTCAGGTGTGCAACATAGTGATTAGACATTTATATATTTATATAACTTACAAAGTGAATCACCCAAATAAATCTAGTTCCCATCTGACACCATACATATTTATTACAATAGTATTGACTGTATTTCCTATGCTATACTTTATAATAGGCATTCTAACAGGTGTAAAGTGATATCTCGTTGTAGTTTTGATTTGCATTTCCCTAATAACTAGTGATGTTGGGCATCTTTTCATGTGCCTGTTGGCCATCTGTGTATCTTCCTTGGAAAAATGTCCATTCAGATCCTCTGCCAATTTGTTAATCAGATTGTTTTATTGTTGAGTTATATGAGCTCTTTATATATATTGATATTAACCCCTTATTGGAGGTATCATTTGCTAATATCTTCTCCCATTTGATTGGTTGCCTTTTCATTTTGTTGATGGTTTGTTTTGCTGTGCAGATTTTTAGTTTGATGTAGTCCCATTCATTTATTTTTGCTTTTATTTCCCTGATTTTTGGAGTCAAATTTACAAAAACACCTTTGAGACCAATGTCCAGAAGCTATGTACCTATATTTTCTTCTATGTATTTTATGGTTTCAGGTCTTATATAAAAGTCTTTAATCCATTTTGAGTTCATTTTTGTGTATGGAGTACTATAGTGGTCTAGTTTCATTCTTTTGCATATGGTTGTCCAGTTTTTCCAACACCATTTATTGAAGAATCTTTTTTTCTCCATTGTATATTCCCGGCTCTGTTGTCATAAATCAGTTCCCCATAAATCTGTGAGTTTATTTCTAGGCTCTCAATTCTGTTCCGTTGGTTTGTATGTCTGTTTTCCTTCCAGTACCATACTGTTTTCATTACTATAGCTTCAAATATAGTTTGAAATTGGGAAGTGTGGTACCTCTGGCTTTGTTCTTTTTTCTTGGCATGCTTTGGCTATTTGGGGTCTTTGGTGGTTCCATGCAAACTTTAAGATTTTTTTTGGTCTATTTCTGTGAAAAATGCCATTGGGATTTTGATACAGATTGCATTGAATCTGAAAATTGCTCTAAGTAATATGGACATTGTACCAATGGTAGTTCTTCTAATCCATGAACATAGAATATCTTTCCATTTCTTTGTGTCTTCTTCAATCTCTTTCAATGATGTCTTCAATGTAGTTTTGTTTCAATGTAGTTTTCAGCATACTGGTCTTTCAACTCCTTTGTTAAGTTTATTCCTAGGTATTTTATTCTTTCTGTTTCAATTATAAATGGGATTTTTTTCTTCATTTCTCTTTGTGATATTTTGTTAGTATGTAGAAGCACAACAAACATTTGTATATTGATTGTATGTCTTTCAACTTTGTTGTATTTGTTTATTATTTTTAATAATTTTTTGGTATAATCTTTAGGGTTTTCTATATATGAAATAATGTCATCTACAAATAGTGATAGTTTTACTTTTTCCTTTCCAATTTGGATGCTTTTTTTTCTTTTTCTTTTTCATGCCTAATTGCTCTGGCTATGACTTCCAGTATTATGTTGAATAACAGTGGCTAGAGTGGGCATTATTGTCTTGTTCTCGATCTTAGAGAAAATATTTCACTTTCTCACCATTGAGTATGGTGTTAGGTGAGGGTTTGTCATATATGGCCTTTATTATATTGAGGTACTTTCCTTCTATACCCATTTTATTGAGAGTTTTTATCATAAATGGATGTTGTATCTTGTCTAATGCTTTTTATGCATCTACCATGTTTCCCTGAAAATAAGACCTGGCCAGACAATCAGCTCTAATGCGTCTTTTGGAGCAAAAATTAATATAAGACCCAGTATTATATTATATTAATTACATTATATTATATTATATTATATTATATTACATAATATTACGTAAGACCCGGTCTTATATTATATTATAATATTATGTTATATTACATTATATTATATTATAAGACACGGTCTTATATTATAGTAAAATAAGACCAGGTCTTACATTAATATTTGCTCCAAAAGACACATTAGAGCTGATTGTCTAGCTAGGCCTTATTTTGGGGGAAACACGGTATTAAGATGACTGTGTGATTTTTTTTTTGTTTCATTTTGCTAATGTGGTGTATCACATTGAGTGATTTGAGGATGTTGAACCATCCTAGAGTCCCTGGAATAAATCCCACTTGATCGTGGTGTATAATCATCTTAATGTATTGTTGCATCTGGTTTACAAGTATTTTGTTGAGGATTTTTGCATCTGTGCTCATCAGAGACATTGGCCTATAATTTCCTTTTCTTGTGATGTCCTTGCCTGGTTTTGCTATTAAGGTAGTGTTGGCCTCATCAAATGAGCTAGGAAGCCTTCCCTCATCTTCAACTTTTTGGAAGAGTTTGAGAAGGACAAGTATTAAATCTTTTTTGAATATTTGGTAGAATTCACCAATGAAGCCATCTGGTCCTGGGCTTTTTTTTTTTTTTTTTAGGAGGTTTTTTATTACTGTTTCAGTTTCCTTACTAGTGATCACTCTGTAAACCAAAATTAATTATAGGCTGTAATAAAGAGTGAAAAGCATTTATTTGAGCAAAAGTAGCTATAGCCTGGGAGACACAGATTCAGGTAGCAACCTAAATGGTGTTCCCCCGAGGCTAAGAGGCTGTGGATTTTTATAGTAAAAGTTTCCACCCAGGTTCTCAATTAGGTCCATTTTATGTAAATGAGGTATTTGCATTATGCAGTTCTGATTGGACAAGGCAGGTCTCAGTCCATGGGTAGAAAGATGAAACCAGTGTTTCCCTGCAATGGTTGACTCAGACAGCATAAACAAATGGGGCATAGCACAGGAAGCCAAGAGTTCAGTCTGAGGTTCTTCCCAGGATACAGAGTATGTGTGGAACCCCTGTGAGCAACTGACCATTAGACTCTAATTCTTTATAAAATTTGGGGCCTCAGTTCACCATGGGGAGTCCATCTCAGTAGATGAATTCTTTTTCAGGGTTCACATCAAATAAATCTTTCTTCTCGGGGTCCAAAGCTATATTCAGGATTTCTAATTCTTCATAATTCAGTCTAGGAAGGTTGTATGCTTCTAAGAATTTGTCCATTTCTTCTAGCTTGTCCAATTTGGTGGCATATAGCCTTTAATAGCATTCTTTTTTTTTTTTTTTTTTTTGCTATGTGAATTTTTAATAGTATTCTTGTATAATCCTTTGTATTTCTGTCGTGTCTACTGTGAGTTCTTCTCTTACATTTCTGATTTTGAGTCTTCTCTCTTTTTTCCTTAGTGATTCTAGCTAAAGGTTTGTCAATTTTGTTTATCTTTTTAAAGAAGCAGCTCTTTGTTTCACTAATTTTTCCTATTGTCTCTTTATTCTCTATTTCATTTATTTCTGCTCTGATTTTTATAATTTCCTTTCTTCTACTGAGTTTGGGCTTTATTTTTTCTTCCTTTCCTAGTTCCTTAAGGTGTAATGATAGATATTTATTGGGGGGGGGTGTTCTTCCTTCTGGAGGTAGGCTTATAGTGCTATAGACTTTCTTCTGAGTACACCACTTTTGCTACATCCCAAAGATTTTGGTATGTCATATATCCATTTTTATTTGTCTCTATGTATCTTTTGATTTCTTCTCTTATTTCTCCATTGACCTAATAGTTGTTCAGTAACATGTTGTTTAATCTCCACAGGTTTTTGATTTTCAAGCTTTCTTCTTATAGTTCATTTCTAGTTTCATACCATTATGGTTGGAGAGGATGCTTGGTATGATTTCAGTCTTCTTAAATTTATTGATACTTGTTTTGTGTCCCAATATATGGTCTGTCCTTGAGAATATTCCATGTGCACTTGAGAAGATTGTGTATTCTGTTGTTTGGAGATGGAAATCTCTATGAATATCAATTAAGTCCATCTGATCTCATGTATCATTTAAGGCCAATATTTCCTTATTGACTTTTGTTCTGGATGAGCTATCCGTTGAGGTTAGTTGGGTATTAAAGTTCCTATTATTATTGTATTACTGTCAATTTTTTCCTTTAGGTCTTTTAATAATTGCTTTATATATTTTGGTGCTCCTAGGTTGGGTGCATATATGTTGACATCTGTTATGTTTTCTTGATGGATTTCCCCTTTTTCATTATAAAATATCTGTTTTTGTCTCTTGTTACTTTTTTGTCTTGAAATCTATTTTGTCTGATGTAAGTATGGCTACACCAGCTTTTTTTCTCTGGATACCATTTACTTGGAGTATCATCTTCCACCCTTTCACTTTGAGCCTATATTTGTCTTTGGAGCTGAGATGGGTCTTCTGAAGGCAACATACAGTTGGGTCTTGTTTGTTAATCCATCCAGCTACTACCATGTTTCCCCCAAAATAAGACCTAGCCAGACAATCAGCTCTAATGCGTCTTTTGAAGCAAAAATTAAATAAGGCCCAGTCTTATATTATATAAGACCCGGTCTTATCCGGTCTTATATTAAAATAAGACCGGGCCTTATATTAATTTTTGCTCCAAAAGACGCATTAGAGCTGGTTTCCGGCTAGGTCTTATTTTTAGGGAAACACAGTATGTGCCTTTTAATTGGTGAGTTCAACCCATTTACATTTCAGGTGATTATTGATATATCAGGACTTACTACAGCCATTTTTAGCTTTTGTTTTCTGATTGTTCTGTGTTTCCACTGTTTCTTTTCTCTTGTTTTTCTACCTGTTATTTTAGTTTGCTAGTTTTTTGTGTTTTTTTTCATTTTTTTACGATATTTGCCTCCATTTCTTCTTTTTTATGTTTTGTGTCTCCGTTTTAGATTTTTCTTTTGTGGTTACCATGAGGTTTATAAAGATGTCTGGTAGATATAATAGTCCTTTTTCTTCTGATAGCATCTTATCTTTATTTGCCCTTACAAGTTCAGTCCTTTTCCTCCTCTCCTTTTATGTTTGTTGTCACAAATTATCCCTTTTTTTGTTGCACATTAATTACCAAATTGTAGTTGCTACAGTTATTTTAATGTTTTTTCCCTTTAGCCATTTTTTTGTAATTGTTTATTACCCTATTCTGAAATAGGGTTGTATTTTCTTGCTTCTTTCTGTCTGTTTATCAACTTACTCATAGTATTGTGTACTTTTGTCTTTTTGTTTCAGGTAGAAGAGCTCCTTTCAACATTTCTTATAATGCAAATCTTGTGCTGGTAAATTCCTGCAGCTTTTGTTTATCTGGGTAAGTATTTATTTCTCCTTCATATCTAAAGGATAACTTCACTGTATATATTGTTCTTGGTTGGTGTTTTCTCTCTTTCAATATTTTGAATTATCATTCCAGTCTCTTCTGGCCTATAGGGTTTCTGTTGAGAAATCTGATGATAATCTGATGAGATTTGCATTGTAGGTTACTGTATTTTTGCCCTGGGCGCCTTGAGAAGTCTTCCTTTATCATTAACTTTAGATAGTTTTAATATAATGTGTTTTGGAGAAGGTCTTTTGGCTTTGAAATAATTAGGTGTTCTGTTAGCTTCTTGCACTTGAATGACCAGTTCATTCCCTAGGTTTGGGAAGTTCTCATCAATTGTTTCTTTCAAGAGGCTCTCTGTTCCCTTCTCCCTCTCTTCTCCTTATGGGATATCCATTATCCTTATGTTCTTTTTAATGGAGTCAGATCTCATAGAATTCTTTCATTTAAAAAAAAATTAGTTCTCTCTTATTTCACCTGAGTCGTTTCTAGATTTCTGTCTTCAAGTTTGATAATTCTCTCTTCCATATGGGCTGCTCTACTTCCAATACTCTAATGCGTTCTTCACCTCATTCATTGTGTTCTTCAGCTTCAGAATTTCTATTTGGCTACTTTTTTATTGTTTCAATCTCTTTAGTAAAGTACTCCTTTTGTTCATTAATCTTATTTCTGAGTTCATTGAATGGCCTTTTTGGGTTTTCTTGTATCTTGTTGAGTTTTCTCATAACTGCTATCTTGAATTCCCTGACATTTAAATCACAGTCTTCCATGACTTGGAGTTTGGTTTCTGGAGACTTGTCATTATCTTTCTGTGTTACCATGTTACCTTGGTTCATGTTACTTGATGTATTGTTCCCCTGCCAGGGCATTTGAAGTACTGGGATCTTTTGTTATTTAGGTACTGTTTTGATCCTAACAATTCAGCAGGTCTTTCTTTTGTTTTCCAGTAGGTGGTGCTATAGCACAAGTTTTTACTTCTCTTACCTGTGCTACTTGCACCTCTGGGGTCCTGATGGGGGGGTGTCGTGGTTATCATGGAAATTGACTCCTGGGTGACAAGGGTGCTGAGTGTCCCCACTGTGTCTGAGTTGCCTCAGCCTTGGGGCACCACCATTGTGGTGGGGGGTGGTGTGGTGGGCGGGAGTGGGAAGAGCAGTACTGCCTCCTTGTTACTAATGGCTGTAGGTACTGCTTTGTTGTTAGAGGCCTCTTCACTGCTTCTACCAGGTTCTGCTGCAGTGGGGGTAGCCAGCTTCTCAGGCACCAAAGCTGCTTTTGCCCCTGTTACCCTCCACTGGACCATAGTGTGGGGGCTGCACCCTGACCCTTCCATGGCTACCACATTGACTGGGGTTACAGCAGCACTGAACTGTGTCTGTGGATACTATCTTTGTCCTTCTGCCATCCCACCTCCCTTATGCATTCCAATATGCCCACCTTCAGATGTACTGATACATGGATCTCTCGGGCATGTTTGTGTGTTGAGCAGAGGAACATTTGTTGAATTATAGTTGTCCGACTTGTTGTAAATTTAAGGGGAGATACAAAGGGGTCTTCTCACTCTGCCGTGATGCTGGCATCAGAAAAGCCAAATATACAATGTTTATTGAACTATTTCTCTATTATTGGACATTCAGGCTGTTTTCAAATTTTTGCAGTGTTGTAGAAAATTTTCTTGTACATGTCTCCTAATACAAGTGTGTGTTTTTCTCCAGGGAAAAAATGGAATTGGTGTGTCATAGGTTATTAGTATTTTAAATTTTATAAAAACTGCCAGATTATACCCCAAAGTTGCTGTACCAATTTAGACTCTCTCACGCTTGCTAAAATTAGACCTTAACTTCTAATTGCAACCTATATAAAATCAATCCACCTCATCAATCCATCTCATCATGATGTCAATGTCCAAATAAATAATTGTCTAAAATCCAAAAAGAAATGTAAAAAAAATTACGTTTTATTTTTCTCTCTTAATATGCCTTTCACAACACACAGCAAACTATGTTTTAAAAAATAATTTTCACCCATTTACTTCCCAACATGCTCATTCATTGTGGCATAGCAGATCCTATAATCTCTTTCTATCTTTCGCAATTACCTAAAACACTCATATCTAGCCTAAGTTAATTTTTTTCTTCTTTTAGTAATGTCTACCCTTTCCAATGTAAATCAAACAAATCCTGGCTTGTTTCATTTCTCTTAACCATTATCCTGATCTTTGGAACAAAGTCCAGGAACAGAGTGTGCAAGGACAGAATTCTCTTTAGTGGATGTGTGAGGAGTAGAGGTTGTAAATACTTCTTGTAATTCTTTTTCCTATCATACATGCTTGTGCATAAGGCAAGATTAGTTTTAAGTTTGAACTTTAAGCAGGAAGAATGTCTTCTCACAAGAGGAGTTTTAAAATTCCTCTCTTATGTACACAGTACACAGAAGAATGTAGATAGTGAAGAAAAGAAAACATAGCTTCCAGGGAGAAAACAGATAAGAAGTGCTCAGAACAGCTGCAGCAAGTTGTGTTAATAAAGCCCTTTCTACTTATGATTACTCTATTCATAGTTTCTGTTTTAATAATTCTGAGCCCTTCAAACAGGGCTTTCAATATTCCCATGATTGGTTAACAGATATTTCTGAGTTCCTCCTGTGTGTAAAGTCCAATATTGTCTAGCTTGTGAGAGAAGTAGAGCAAGCATAGAAGACACAGGAGATATGGTATCTGCTCTTTAAGACCTTTTAGTTTAGTGTCCTTGTGTCATTGTGGTTAAGAGTACAGAGGTCAAACTGCATGGGTGACATGACTTCCCCACCTCTTTGCGTGACCTTGGATAAGTTCTAGCTCTCTGAATCTCAGTTTCCTCATTTACAAAAGTAATAATCATACATATCTCATAGATCTTTTCTGAGAGAAGCAGTTTTTCCTATTCCTGGTATATCTCATGTGAAGAGAAAACAAAAACAGGATATTTTCTCTCATCCTCACTCGCTCCTTCATCAGGGAAATACAGATATCATTTCACACACACTAGGATGGCCATAATAAAAGTTTTAAAAATGGAAAATAACAAGTGTTGGCAAAGCTGTGGAGAAATTGGAACCATTGTACACTGCTGGTGGGAGTGTAAAATGCTGCAATCACTGTGGAAAACATTTTGACGTTCCTCAAAATGTTAAACATAGAGTTACCATATGATACAACAATTTGCGCTCCTAACTATATCTACAAAAGAAGGTAAAACAGGTTTTCAAGCAAAACCTTGTGCGTGAAGGTTCATAAGATTACTATTCACAGTAGCCAAAAGTGGGAGACAACCTAAGATGGACATCAATAGACAATGGATAAGCAAAATGTGGTCTAGCCAAACAATGGCATATTATTCAGCTTTAAAAAGGAATATAATTCTGATACATACTACACTATGGATGAACCTTGAAAACATTACGCTAAGTGAAATAAGCCAGACACAAAAGGACAAATATTGTATGATTCCACTTATATTCTATATTTTATATGTTTATGTTATATTAAGAAAACAGTGTGTTTACATAGCCCGATTTTCTCTTCTCTCCTTGAGAGCTAGACTGCCCCCGGGAAGCATGCAACACAGCAAGGCATGCAACTTGGTGTAGCCTGGGGACTTTGGCAGGAGAGGGTACAGAGGAGAGAAGGAAGCGGGAAGGGAGCTTAGGACTGAAGGCATCTTGCCACTGTAGGACTTTGGAGGTAAGCCCACCTATAAACCAGGTGGAGGTTTGGGAAAATTAATTCTGAATGTTCAAAAGTGTAGTTCAATGCAACTCTGAAACCCTGTTTGTGTGGGGGTGTATATGTGTATTCCATGGTAATCCTACAGTAGAAATTCCAGCCAAATGCTAACAATAAGCAAGAGTCTTGGAGAAACAAGAACAGCACGAACAGGTGACATTGTAACATAATATATGCTCTTGTAGAGCAGACACAATGCTATCTAAAAAATCTCCTGAGATATTTTGTGTGAAAGGAGCCAACCTGTCACAGTAACGGGCAAGAAGTGGTTAAGCAGCAACAAAAGGGCTCCTGCTTCCTGGGGCAATTGGGGTTACATTTCCCTGCAACAATCCTACCATCTATAACTCTGCAAAGTGTGGTGTTGATTTCACTTTGGATTCCAAGGAGAAGGGACTTTTCCTGGCAAATGCGGTTTAAAATGTTTCTCTCAGTGTCGTGTTATATAGAAAAACACTAATCCCACAGAGACAATTAGACACACACACACAGAGGAAGAGAAGAAATAAGTATGATGTGAACACATACCCAGGACACTAAAGTCAGAAAGACAGAGCCACAGACTCACGCAGCCCTTCCTCACACTTCACAGAGCATTACTAGAGAGAAACAAGGTCTTCCACAGAAAACCTGCTACATCACTCTTAGCAATAGACTTCTTTGGCTTGGCCTAGGGTCGCTCTATCTGCCAATTATTTTGTAGCAGCTTTTCCAGGTGATGCCTAGATTTTCAGTCTCCCCCAATTCATTGGATTGAGCCTCAGTGACCCTTTCTGATATCTGATATGTATTCTGATTCAAATTGTGTTTTCGAAAAACATGGAATCAAGGAAGAATAGGATGGTAAAGTACCGAGTGCAAAGCCCCTTTACTAACGTGCAATAATGTCTGAACTCATGTCTAAGGAACACAGAAACACCTTTCAGTTCCTAGTCTCTTCCTGCCACTCAAACGTTTCTTATGGAGAACAGACATTCAATGTGACTCCATTCTCAGGAACGGCTCTAGAGAAAACCACCTTTCTCCAAGATGAAGAAACTCACCTCATCCCACACCAATTTTAATTCCTTAGATTTTGTTTAAATCAAAGATAGGCAATTAGAATGGATAAGCTAGTTGGTGTTTTATAGGGTGGTTTCCTTGAAGCAGAGGTAAAGGTCTTTGGCTTTTTACTTAACTGTTTCTGTTACTAAGGGTGTATCAGAGATCTTGTAGTAATATTGTTACATCGCTACTGAGGAGCCCATAAGACTGGGGGCTGGTACAGGACTGTCATGAAGCACAGCTACTAAGAGCCACTGACAACTTTTTAGAGGTGTGGCTGAAAGCAACCCACAGGAATAACAGACAACTTCTGTTGATGGGACTCACCTGTGAGGGCAACAGCTAAATATTCAGGGTTGGGAGACTTTACTATTGTTCTAAGATACCTGGTCTTGTCTAAAAGAAACCATTCTTGATATCAGGAGAGACTACTGATATTTCAATAGACTCCTAAATGAGCAGATGAAACAATTTGACTTTGATCAATTTTTCTTAACCTCATTGATCATCAATATCCCCATCTGAAAAGAAGAGTGCTTTCCTCATAGGTTTGTTGTGAGACGTAATTGAGATAAAATATGTAATTTACCTTGCATAATGCTTGGTACACATTAAGCACCAATGATTATTACTATTATTATTTTTACTAACAAATTTAGTAAGGCTGAAGGCTCTGAAACACTGGGTAGGAACTTGAGCCAGCCATAGAGACCTTGAATTGTAACCTGGCCTTCTGATTCCTCATCAGGAGGGTGGGACCAGGAATAAGAGCGTTACACTTGGCACAAGTCCAAACTGCATGACTGCACAAACACTGTAACTGTTCTGTATTCAGACACATTTGAAAGATTTTTCCAGCATAAATTTCTAAATGTGCTGCTTGTTTTGTAATTTAATCTAGGGCAGCGGCAGCAGTGCTATCATTATTTACATTTCTGCCTTTCAGTCCTGGATCCAAGATATTTACAGCAGTATGAATTGGCTCATAACAAAATTCTTCTCTTTTCTTAAAAACGCATTTCACGCTACTTTCTTTTATACCTGTAAGCAAATAAATATTAATAATCTTTTGCATTGATTTTTTTCTAAGACACTAGGTCAAAAATAATTTATAAAAAAGATTCAGACCCTATAGGTAGTTTGACATTAAATTCTTCCTATTGCTTTGATTTTTTAAGAAACGATTTCAGTAGAGGAGAGCCTCATTAGCAACATATTAACTTTCTAATATTGATATTACACTTTTTATTTGAATAAACAAAAGGAATACAAAGGCCTAATAAACAATTGGAAAATCTTCTCACACTCAATTAACTTTTCTATTCTCCAGGATGTCATACCTCCAACCATAACTTGGATACAAATCCTCAATTCATAACTGTAAAGGGGATACAAACTTTTAATTTCTCTGTTAGTCAAGTCTTAGCATGGTTCTAATAGTGACCAGTTACTTTTCACTCTTTGCTTTACCCTGGTTGTGTTTGGAGTCTTACATTCTCTACCATTAATAAGTAACTTGGTATCTGCACGAGTCTTTCTTCACTTGGGTGCCCTCAAATTCTGGAAGGACTAACCTGGCTGAACTGCAATGGACTGCTGCATGAGAGTAAATAGTTTTTGAAAGATGAATGATTTAATAGTCAGGGTTGTTCTATGTTAGAATTCTACTGGAAGTGTTCACTTTACACACAAGGGTTCCAGGTACTATATTTCTGTACTTCTGCCTATATTTCCATTTACTCCTTTCTTTGAATCTCACTGTCTCCTCATGGCTCCAAACTGTAGATCTGGGACCCTATATATCTCTAAGCAAACTTTCAGCCCTCAGTTGCCCTCAGTATTACATCCTTTCTGAAGCAAAACAGAATTTTTCTCTAAATTAAAGGGCGAATCACAGGGCCTCATAGTTAATGGCTCCTGATTTAAAGTTAATTTTCCTTCCTTAGATGCCTAAATTACCCCAGCTCATAATTACAGAATCTTGCTTTGGAAAGGGCCCTAGAGCTTAATCTAATTTTCTTTTTTTTTTTAATTAAAATTTATTGGGGTGACAATGGTTAGTAAAATTACATAGGTTTCAAGTGTACAGTTCCGTAATACATCATCTATATATCACATTGTGGGTTCAACACCCAGAGTCAGTTCTCCTTCTATTACCATGCATTGGGCCCCATTTACCCTCTTCTACCACCCCCTGCCCCCTTACCCTCTGGTAACCACTAAACTATTGTCTGCGTCTATGAGTTTTTGTTTCTTCATTTGTTTGTCTTGTTCCTTTGTTGCTTTTGGCTTTATATCCCAGATATCAGTGGTCATATGGCTCTCGACTTTTTCTATCTGACTTATTTTGCTTTACCATAATAATCTCAAGATCCATCCATATTGTCATAAATGGCACTATTACATCTTTCCTCACCGCCGAATAGTATTCCATTGTGTATATATACCACAACTTCTTTATCCATTCATCTATTGAAGAACACTGTGGTTATTTCCATATCTTGGCCACCATAAACAAAGCTGTAATGAACATTGGAGCACACGTGCCTTCATGGATAAATGTTTTCAGATTTTTTGGGTAGATACCCAGGAGAGGGATTGCTGGGTCGTATGGTAATTCTATTCGTAATTTTTTTATTATTATTAAATTTATTGGGGTGACAATTGTTAGTAAAATTACATAGATTTCAGGTGTACAATTCTGTATTACATCACCTATAAATCCCATTGTGTGTTCATCACCCAGAGTCAGTTCTCCTTCCATCACCATATATTCGATCCCCCTTACCCTCATACACTGTTGGTGGGAATGCAGACTGGTGCAGCCGTTATGGAAGGCAGTGTGGAGGTTCCTCAAAAAATTACGAATAGAATTGCCATATGACCCAGCAATCCCTCTCCTGGGTATCTACCCAAAAAATCTGAAAACATTTATATGTAATTTTTTGAGGAACCTCCACACTGCCTTCCATAATGGCTGTACCAGTCTACATTCCCACCAACAGTGCATGAGGGTTCCTTTTTCTCCACAGCCTCTCCAACACTTGTTATTATTTGTCTTGTTGATGATAGCCATTCTGACTGGGGTGAGGTGATATCTTGTTGTGGTTTTTATTTGCATTTCTCTGATGATTGGTGATGTTGAACATCTTTTCATATGTCTATTGACTATCTGTATGTTCTCTTTGGAGAAATGTCCATTCAGGTCCTCTGCCCAATTTTTAATTGGATTGTTTGTTTTGTTGTTCTTGAGTTGTATGAATTCCTTATATATTTTGGATATTAGCCCCTTATCAGAGGCATTGTTTGCAAATATCTCCTCCCATTCGTTTGGTCACCTCTTTACTTTGTCGATGGTTTCTTTTGCTGTGCAGAAGGTTTTAAGTTTCATATAGTCACATTCATTTATTTCAGCTTTTACTTTCCTTGGCTTTGAAGTCAAATTCATAAAATGCTCTTTGAACCCAAGGTCCATAAGTTTAGTACCTATGTTTACTTCTATGCAGTTAATTGTTTCAGGTCTTATGCTTAGGTCTTTGATTCATTTTGAGTTAATTTTGGTACATGGTGATAGATAGTAATCTAGTGTCATTCTTTTGCCCAGGCTTTCCAATTCTCCCAGCACCATTTATTGAAGAGGCTGTCTTTTCTCCATTATATGTTTATGGCTCCTTTGTCAAAAATTATCTGTCCATATTTATGGGGGTTTATTTCTGGGTTTTCAGTTCTATTCCATTGGTCTATGTGTCTGTTTTTCTGCCAATACCATGCTGTTTTGATTATTGTTGCTCTGTAGTACAAGCTGAAGTCAGGGAGTGTGGTACTTCCAGCATTATTCTTTTTTCTTACAATTGCTTTCGCTATTCGGGGTCTTTTGTGGTTCCATACAAATTGAATGATTCTTTTGTTCTATTTCTTTAAAAAATGCCATTGAGATTTCGATGGGGATTGTATTAAATCTGTATATTGCTTTGGGTAATACGGCCAATTTCAACTCATTGCAGGATTCATTATTACAGAATCAGTGATAGTTCATAAATCAGTCTCTGATTGAGTACTTGCCTGATTAAAAAGACCACTGCAGTAGTTGTTAGAAAAGTATTTATTAAAATGAATTAAGAGTCACCTCCCTAAAATTTTCTTTGAGCAAAGGTTCATGGTCCCATATAAGAAAAGATTTCTCTATTTTCATTTAAAATGTTTTCCTATCAAATTATCTCTAAATGGATCAAATGTAGCATGTTTTAACAGGAAGTATTCTTAGTGGTTTTATCTCCGTTAATCCACAGTCCAAAATATTGTCCACTCTTTCAAGCTACCAGCCCTGATGCAGCATCCCAAACATCAGTGCCAAAACCAGAAGTGCATTCTCCTATTACATTAATAATAATTTTACAGTATGGTGGCAGGAAATGCACTTTCAGTTCACTGGCTATAGCTATTATACTATGCGGAAACGACTGTTTGGAAGGCAGCCAGGTCCTTTGGCTTAAAGGCCAACCCTGAGGAAGACAAAGGTAATACAAGAAGGGAAACTATGCCACCTGACCAAAAGCATTATTGAAACACTCTAAAGCAGGGCTTCTCAATTCTCTGTGGTGAAGGATCATTTAAAAAAAG
The DNA here is from genome assembly GCF_057876585.1 of Rhinolophus sinicus. NCBI lineage: Eukaryota > Metazoa > Chordata > Mammalia > Chiroptera > Rhinolophidae > Rhinolophus > Rhinolophus sinicus. Next base: position 112,226,530 of record NC_142518.1, read on the forward strand.
ATTCCAATCTGCTATAAACTTTTGTAAAATAGGAAATCATGCACTTGGATGTAACAGCAATGTCAAAATGCTCTAAATATGTCTAAATACTAACCATCTGTGTATTTTATCGCTATGCTTATCATACATGTATGATTTATATATTTATCATACTTATCCCATGAGAAATTGATAACAAATAGTCTTAGGACTGATATTGGTGTATGGACACATGCTGAATAATCCTGTAAGTATAGTTCAAGTGACATGCTTGTTCAGCCATCCTTGCTGCTGGCAAGCACCAGATTTGTGTGTGTTAAATACTAATTGGTGGCCATGCTTAAGGAGTTAGTGAACATCTCATTATACAGAGCATATCAATGAAACCAATTGCCGTTTATAAATCATGTTTGAAGTAGTTTAACAATGAAATCTTGGCTAATCACATGCATATGGAAAAAATATGTTTGCCACACATTTGTAAGTTGTATCAAATATGTTTTCATCATTAAGTAATTACCAGAAATAAAGTTTAGGTAGTGGCACAGCCACACAGGCAAAAAAGAGACCACCAAAAAAGTAATTTTGCTAGTAGAACCCTGGAATATCCCTAGTCAGAGGTAGCAAGGAGAGAAAGGGAATGGGACATAGGATGACAGATGGTAGATTGAACTAAAAGACTGAGGAATAGTTATATGAACTCCCCCACCCCCGTCACTGGTGTTTGCCCCGGGATGAAGACTTTAAATGAAGAATTCTGACATTGAAGACTATCAGATTGGGCATTAGGGATGTCTGGCTGGTACGTGGACTTGGAAGACTGATTCTAAGTGCACCATCCACCATGAATGGTGGACTTCCTGTTTTTACCCTGCTCCCACGTGCAATGAACTGGGCATAGAGCAATCAGATTCTGCACTAACTGCCAAGAGAACAAGGATTTTCACGTCTATGGAGGATATGAATTCCAGCCACAGACACTTTTTAATCTAGGTCTTCATATGTACATATAAACAGGCAACCAAGAATCACCAAATATTTACTGAAAAGTAAAAACTTTAAAGGGAGTCACCACACTCAACCAACATAATAACTAAGTCTCAAGAAATAATAAATGGAGAAAACAGAAAAAACTATAAATACGGATAAACAGTATGTAAAGAAAGACTCACGTAATGGCTGTGTGCGATGTCAGAGGGATAGTGCATGGAAGGAGGGGGGTTGTCACTGTGTGAGGGATATAAATGATAAATGTCTAACTATTACATTGTTTTGTGCACCGGAAACTAATAAGAAAAATAATAAAGTGTAGAATTTTTTTAAAAAAGAAAGACTCACCATACTCCTATCATTAATACCTCACGTTCATAAAATAAAAAATAAGCTATCCAAAAAAGGAAAGTAAGGTACTCATTTGCAAACAATATAATTCACGCAGGCTAGTCTAAACATAAGCAAGTATTTATTGAGTGGCTACTGTGTTCCAGCTACTCTTTTAGACGTTGGGGATCCAGCAGCAAGCAAAACAGACCAAGTTCCTGTCCTTAAGGAGTTTATATTTCAGCAGGAGGCTAGAGACAACAAAGAAATATATGATTCAGGTAGTGATATCAAGCACAGTAAAGGACGCAGCAAATGACAGGGGTGTGTGTGTGTGTGTCTCTGTGCACACACATGTGTGTTATTGTAAGTGGTGTGGTCAGAGAAGGTCTCTTTGACAAAGTAATATTTGAGCTAGGAGTTAAAGGAAGTGATGAGGTGAGCCAAGAGGATAGAGGAAGAATGTTCCAAGCCAAGTAAAAGAAGTGTTTTAAGAACGAGAGAGTAACTAGCTGTGTAAATAATACTGACAGATCAAGTAAGATGAAGACTGAAGTCATTGGTAACCTTCACAAGGGTGGCTTATTCAACATGGTCATCAGTTGAGAGTGAGAATGGAGTGTATACTAGGTATTAGAGGACTAAAGGGACAGTAGATGGTATTAAAAAAAAAGTCGTCTAGAGAATGGGTATGAAAATGTCATAGCATTCCCAGGCAGCACTAAAGGCCCTCTGAAATTTATGGTCATGAATTTTCAGACAAAACTAAATGGATCAAGCCATTTAACATGGAAACAGAATAAGTGGTGAGTTGAATTTAATCAGGTTTGGGGTTTTTTCCAGGTGAGTAGCATGAATGGAAAGAAAGGCAAAGGATTTAATCGTATATGCCTGGGAGTGATTATAATGATGGCCCATGAAATATAAAGTCAAGTGAGAAGGAAAGTAGCAGTAAAAAGAAGCAGGGTCAATGGATCGGAGGTCCCACTGGGGTCAAGAAAATATTTGGATTCTGGCATTAGAAGCAGTGAGCAGAAAAGATAGGGAGAAATGGTTTAGAGAAGGGGATGCTGAAACTGAGATTATATACATAGTGGTTATTTATTAAGGAAAGTCCGCAAAACCAATCTTGAGGCTCAGTTTCCAGAAACAATTGCATAGGACCAATGCCACAGAACTTGCCTGATAAGAAAAACTGTTGCTCCCGCATTAGATGCCAAGAAATTGACTTTACTGCAATAGCTACTGCTGCCAGCACTGATGCCACTACTTTATTAAGAACTTGACCTTGCAATCTCTGCCATTGTTCAAAGCCAGGTTCCTTCACTACTACCTATTCCAGCAAAATGAAAACCACACAGGACCACTTTATGCATGTCTTCAATTCCAAATCAAAGTGTCATGTCTGGGCATCTGATTGCTGGCCCTAAATCACATTCCTACATCTTAGGTTCAGCACAGATTAGAAGTTTGAGTTTTGACTTCTACATTTAAGAGGTAAAAATTATAATGTAAGAATTTCCCAAATATGGAAAGGCAGTTTATGGTATGTTGGTCAGACTCAAATATGACAAATGTCTACCATAGAGGTTTTAGAAATTAAAAACATAATTGCCAAAACGTTACTCATCACTAAAGGGGTAACCAGCAGTATGCTAAAACCAGAATCACTGAATTGAAGATTGAATACAGAGATTCTCCCAGAATACACCACAAAAACCAAAGAAAAGACAAGAAAAATTAAAAGATACTCCAATCTTTATGAGCAACACAGTATCTATTTAATGAGAGTTCCAGAAAGGAAAGGAAGAGAAGAGAAGGGAGACACAAAGACAGAGAGAGAGGGAAGAGAGAGAGAGAGAGAGAGAGAGAGAGAGAGAGAGAGAGATAGAGAGAGAGAGAGAGAGAGAGAGAGAGAGAGAGAGAGAGAGAGAGAAAGGGATGGAGGAAGGGAGGGAGGAAAGAAAAGAATCAAAGGAACATTGAACTAAAATTTCCATAAATTAAAGAATGACTTAAGTCTTTAGATTTGAAGAGCCCACTAAGTCTCAAGCAGGAATAATGCAAAGAATGGCACGTGCCTAGGTAGATCTTAGGAAAAAATGTAAGGTTTCAAGTCAAGAAAAATATCCTCTTCAAGGCACCTTTGTGCAGCGCATAAGTTACACGTCGCTATGGAGTAATTCTGCTGGATTATGTACTCATCCCTACACTAGAAATAAACTCAAATGGATAAAAAAAATTATCAAAAAAAAAGAAAGAAATCATCAAAATATAAAAAGTACTAGAAGAAAACATGGGGAGGAAAGGCACAAAACCTAGATGTCAATCCCATAATGGAAGATTGATCAATTTGACTGCATAACAATTTAAAACATTTGCAAAGCATGAAGTACTACAAATCAAGTCAAAAGGCCAATAGCAAAGTGATAAAAAAAGCAATGTTTCTGCCAGAGGTCTAATTGCCTTAATGCTTATAAATTAATACTGATATTTAAATGTATATCTTAAGTTCTTATAGGTCCATAATGAAATGCAATTCAATACAAAAATGGACAAAGAACATGAAAATACAGTTCTCAAAATGAGACATATATGTAGCCAATATTTATATGAAAAATATTGAATCTCACTCATATTTTTAAAAACTCAAGATATAATTTTCTACTTTTCAGGTGGAAAAAGGTCAAGGCATTTGATAATATACTTAGCAAGAATGTGAGAAAATGAACATTCTCCTAAAATTTTGGTGGCAGTGTAAATTGGTGCAAGTATTTTTGAGAGCCATTTGATAATATTAAGCAAAATTAAAATACATATATTCTTTGTCCCAGCATTTTCACTTTAGAAATTTATTCTACACATAGACTAGCACAAATATTTCAAAACATATGTGAAAAATATTTATTGCAGCATTGTTTGTAATACAAAAAAATCTGAAAACATTCTAAATGTCCATCAGTCTGAGATTAGATTTAGCACACATGTCATGAGGAGGCACACATGACAGGAGTCTATTTTCATGAGGAGAGCCTCCCAAATGTATTCTCTAAAAAAAAAATAGCTTTACTGAGATGTAATTCACACATAATAAACCCACCCATTCAAAGTGAATGAGTCGTGCAACCATCACAACTATCTAATCCCAGAACATTTTCATCAACATGAAAAGAAACCACATACTCATTAGCAGTCACTCGCCATTTCTCTTTCTTCCCAACTCCTGAATTCACTGGTCTACTTTCTGTCTTTATGGATTTCCTTATTCTGGATATTTCATATAAATGGAATCATACAATATGTGACCTTTTGTTTCTGGCTTCTTTCACTTATTGTGATGTTTTCAAGGTTCATCCATGTGGTAGCATGAATCAGTACTGTATTTCTTTTCATGGCTGAGTAATATTCCACTGTGTGGATAGACAGCGTTTTATTTATCCAGTCATCAGAATGGTGGATATTTTGATTGTTTCTAACATTGGACTATACTGAATAATGCTGTTATGAATATTTGTGTGCATGTTTTTGTGTGGACATACATTTTCAATTCTTTTGGATATATATTTTAGAATGGAATTGCCAAATCACATGGTAACTTCATGTTTAACATTTTGAAGAATTTTCAAACTGCTTCCCAAAGTGGCTATACCATTTTACAATCTCACCAGCAGTATATATGGCTTCCAGTTTCTCCATATTCTTGTCAACACTTATTATTGTGTGTTGCTTTGATTTTAGCTATCCTAGTGGTATGAAGTAATATCTAATTGTGTTTTGCTTTGCATTTTCCTAATAACAAATGATGTCGAGTATCTTTTCAAGCACACGTTGGCCATTTGTATGTCTTCTTTGGGGAAATATCTATTCACATCCTTTGCCCACTTTTCCATTCAGTTACTTGTTTTTGTTGTTGTTGAGTTTAAAGATGTCTCTATTATGGATACAAGTTCCTTATCGGATACATGATTTGGGAACATTTTCACCCATTCTCTGTGTTTTCACTTTCTTGATGATATGCTTGGCAGCAAAAAAAGGTATTGATTTTGAAGAAGTACAATTTATCTGTTTTTCAATTGTGTCATGTGTGCTTTTGTTATTGTTTCTAAGAAGGTTTTGCCTAATCCAAGTTTGCAAAGATTTACTCCTATCCTTTCTTCCAAGAATTTTGTAGTTTTAGCTCATACATTGGGTCTATGATCCATTTTGAGTTAATTTGTGTATATGGTTTGAAATAAAGGCCCAGCTTCCTTCTTTTGCCTGTGGCTATCCAGTTGTCCCAGTACTGCTGTTTGAAAGACTATTTTTTCCCGTATTACACTGTCCTGACACTCTTCCGATCCATGAACATGAATATTTTTCCATTTATTTAGGTCTTATTTAATTTCTTTCAACATTTTATACTTTTCAGTCTACAAGTGTTGTACTTCTTTTGTTAAATTTAATCCTCAGCATTTTATCTTTTATGATGCAGTTGCCAATGAAATAGTTTTCTTCATTTCATTTTCAGATAGTACATAGTAGCTAGTGTATAGAAGTACAATTTATTTTTGTATATTGATCTTATATTTTGCCATCTAGCTGAGTGTGTGTGTGTGTGTGTGTTTTAGAGAAGTTGCTCGAGAAGTTTGCTACAAATAATAATCATGGGCTGTTGGGTAATAGTAGTGGAATACAACAAGTCATTTGTATTGTTGAGTAGTACTCTATTGTATGGATACAACCACGCCACCACTCATCCCGTGCAATGGGTGCAAAATTTGCAATATATCTGTAGAAAGTGTTTGGGTCCTGATGAACTCACGTAGTCTAACTGGAGAATAAAGAGGTTATGAGTCAGTCATTCTAGCAGGTATAAAGTGACTCCTCATTGTAGCTTTGATTGGCATTTACTTAGTCATTAATAATGCTGAGCATCTTCTCATGTGCTTATTGGTCAGCTGTATATCTTTTTTGGAACCAATGAGTTGTACGCTGTAAAAAGAAAGAGGTTATCAGTGCCTAAAAGTCAGAATTATAATACAAAACATACCGTAGAAAGCAAAACCCTTTCCAATTCTTTCATATTTTACCCCAGTTTCTCCAAATTCCTTCACATTTTGCTTTAGTAAAAGCAAAAGTTAACAAGAGTACAATCTTCTCTGTCAGCTGGAAGCTATTGTAGATGTTGCTGCCGTTTCCATTCTTCCTTCCCCTGTAAGTGCTCCTGGTTTATCTGGTGGGCACACACCAGGCATTAGTCCTACTATGGAGAAACACATGACATGGGGCTAAAGGTGTGGGCTCGGGAGTCAGACTGCCGAAATTCAAATTCCACGTCTGCTATATATTATACTCACTGTTTGGCCTAAGGTAACTAACTTACCTTTACCTCTCTTCGCTCCATTTTTCCCCATCCTAAAATGGGGGTGATTTTAGTGCCTTACTTGGAGGATGAACTTTATTAGGATTATATGTATAAAGCACTTAGTACAATACAGTGTTAATGCTCAATAAATGCTAGCGTGTCACTAATATTACATGTCAGTCAGTCGGCATATAGGAGACAGACATAGCTATCCCCAGCCCGGGAAGATTTAAAAATAAACAAATAAAATATCTCATTTTAGTCTTGAGGCATCTGTATTCTCTTGACCTGTTGGGGGAGCGGGTTCCTCAGAGATTCTCTTTTTAAAAATTGGAGAAATCAAGAGAAAAGTGCCCAGAGGAGATAGTGAAGGACACCAAGAAAGCAGAGGAGAGAAATAGGAAAGATAAGAAACTTAAAAGGAGAAGAAACCAAGGAGGCCAGGGAAAGTAGGTGGTAGGGGAGAGGGAGTATAACAATAATGTTTCATAAAAGTAGTGGGGGGAAGGAAGGTGGGAGGGAGGGAGACTGACTTTGTAATACAGAGCTAAGAGCTTTATTGAAGTTTAACAGAAAAGAAACCCTTGTTTGAAAGGAAGAGACTGGCTATATTTAGTACTGGGTAGGATGTCAGTTCTGAAAATAAACTGCTCCCAGAACCCGATGTAATCCTCTGTGCTGTTGTCACCTGTAGCAGGCTGTCCTCCCTTGTAGGGGAGTGCGGAACACGGACACATCAGCTAGCTCAGAGCTGCTGACATTCCCAAGGACTTGCCCCGCTTTGTCTCTTCACCTCATTGCTAAGGTTTAAAACTTCTCATTAATGTGAAGAGAAAGTTACATAGCTGAAGAAAGTGAAGTGTATGCCGATACACATGTGAAGCAGGGAAGTATCCAGCTAAGCAAATACCGGAATCTAAACACCATGTGGCCAGATGCTTTCATACACTATTCACAACGTCTATGGTACACGAATGTGGACACAGGGGCCCAGCAGGAAGTGTGACGGGCCGTATGAAAAGATGTACTTGAATCATACTAGAAGTGGCCAAGAGGTAAGTCCTGAGGAGACGGCATGCCTGTGCAAGTTAGGGAGCTCACATAGGGTATGCAGACAGGCCAAAGTTAGAGTATGTTAGCAAAAGACAGAGACTTAAGGTACATTTATACGCATGCAGGCACGCACACACACATGCACGTACACACACGCACACGTGCATGCACGCTTTGTGTTGGGAAAATATAGGTGATGCCTTTCACGGAAATGGGGGAAAAATAGAAAAGAAAAAAACACGTATTTTAACGGAAGAAAATATTACCATAGTTCCAGAATTATAACTTCCAATTCTATCTTATCATCACTTCCACTGTTACTCTTCTCTCATCTGAATTGTTACAGTAACTTCCTAATTGTTCTCCCTGCTCCCACCCTGAGTACCTCTCCCAAATATATATTCCAGAGGGCAACCAGAGTGATCTTTTAAAAATTACAAGTCACATTGTATCAGTGCTCTGGACAAAAACCTATAATATCTCCTTCAAATGCAAACTCTTTAACACAATCTGCAAGGTTCCACATGATCCACTTCTCTGCTACCTGCCTGCTTTCACTTGCTGCCAGTATCTCCTCACTCCTTTCTCTCTAGGCTGCTCATCCTACAACATCCCAAGCACATCCTGGCCTCAGGGATTTGCATACTGTTCCCTCCATGTGGGACTTGCTGGCTCTATATAGCTGAATGGCTTGCTATCTCACTTTATTCAAGACTCAACTCAAATGTCATCTAATGAGAGAGACTGTCCATAACCACCATACATAAAATAACAGTCCCTTTTACCCTACATCACCTTTGATGGCTAAATGAAGATGATGGCTGGAAATGTCTGATGGGCTGTGGGATAGTTGGGTCTAGAGTTCAGCTAAGAGGTCTGGACCAGAGATGTATATTTGCGAGTTTCCATGACTCCAGGCAAGGAAAATAGTGTTTGTAGTGGTCTAGAGGTAAGAGAAAGCATGATGCATTCATGGACCATGTGGGACTTTTTGTAAGTGCAGATTCTCTGGAACTCACCCAATATCTCCTGAATAAGAATCCCTGGCGGTGAGGCTTAGGAATATGGAGACTCATGAAGTTCAACATGCAACGCTGATGTGCAGCCCTGCTTGACAAGCACTGTTTGAAAGATACATGCACCTCCACTGAATTTACTAGTAATCTTCGAATTGCCAAACCAGTAGATAGGTACTTTACATACCTCATGTATCTCAGTGGACCACTCTGTTGGAATTGATAGTGGATCATTCAACTTCAAATATCATACTTCCTTGGCTGCCAGGCACCACACACTCATAATTCTCCTGTCTCCTTTCTGTTCATCCCATCTCAGTCTATTTTATGGACATTTATCCTGCCAACCCCTTAAATATCTGTGCTCTTCAGGGTTTTGACCTCTACCTTTCTGTCACTCTAACATTTCATACAATCTCTCTGTCTAGGCTCATCCATTCACATGATTTAAATCTGTGCACTACTGGTGCTCATGTTTCTATGGCTTGGTCCATATCCTTTTTTTTTTTAATTTTATTTTATTAAATTTATTGGGGTGACAATTGTTAGTAAAATTACATAGATTTCAGGTGTACAATTCTGTATTACATCATCTATAAATCCCATTGTGTGTTCATCACCCAGAGTCAGTTCTCCTTCTACCCAAAAAATCTGAAAACATTTAGAGATAAAGACACGTGTGCTCCAATGTTCATTGCAGCTTTGTTTATGGTGGCCAAGACATGGAAACAACCAAAAGGTCCATATCCTTTTCTAGGCTCAAATCCCATGTATAATATTGCCTAGATTACCATTTGCATATTACGTGGGCACCTTAAACCCAATGTACTCAATGCTTGTTTTTTCAGTGTTCCCTCCATATCTCAGAAAATGACACAATTAACACCCCACATCTAGTAAGTCATTAAGTCTTATGTATTCTACCTTCCACCAACCATCACTTTCCTTCATCCACACTGTCCCTATTTTGGTTCAGGCCACAAATACTTCTCATCTGATTTAGTGACAGATTGTATTGCACTTTATGCATTTATATGTATATTTATTCTACTAGACTGTGAGTAATGAGAGCATAGGACCACTCATTTATTCATTCCACTACCGTGTTTCCCCAAAAATAAGACCTAGCTGGGCCATCAGCTCTAATGTGTCTTTTGGAGCAAAACTTAATATAAGACCCGATATTATTACATTATATTATATCATGTTATGTTGTGTTATGTTATGTTATATGATTATATTGTATAAGACTGGGTCTTATAGTAGAATAAGACCGGGCCTTATATTAATTTTTGCTCCAAAGACACATTAGAGCTGATGGTCCAGCTAGGTCTTATTTTCGGGGAAACACGGTAGTATGTACTGAGGGCCTACTATGTGGCATATTGTGTCACATTCATCTCTGTGTCTTTCACATCAAGTATATTGCCTGATATTAAGTAGGTACACAATATGTTTGTTTTATTGAATTACATTGAAACTTGCTATGTTACAGATGAGAAATGACCTACCAAACTTACACAGCAGGCTAGGATACTGGAATTTACATTTTCTTACTCTTAGTCCAGCTTTCTTTCCACAGGACCACCTTGTCCCTCCCTTGTACCCCTCTATACTCTCCCAGGTTATTTTTTTTTTCTCTGACTTTTCTATACCATTCTCTCATTATTGGTGATATTAGTCCTATATTAGTTTGCCAGCTCCTGTAGAATAGACAATAATTATCGCCATCCCTGTAGGCTTCTTGGTTAAGAATCTATATTTCCTTGGCATTGCGTCCTTCTTCTGGCATCATCACTGCTGAATCAGGATGACCACAGGTCAGCTTTTCATCTGGCACTTCTAAAGAGCTCCTCTTGACTTCAGTGGAATATGGCTAGAGCTGGTCTCATATAGGAACTTACAGGCTCTCAAACAGATTTGGGCTGTATTCTGGGAAAAAGAGAATGAGGACATATTGTCAGCATTTATACAGAATATGTGTTCTATGCAGACGAGAGTATGGGTTATAGTTATAAACTGAGCGAATTTGATATTTGACTCCGTTTGTGGATGAAGATTCTGATAATGATTATTTTAGACACGGTATTGGACTATCATACAAAGTTGGTTTTTCATGTATAGTCTATTTCCACTTGCTACAATTTAGGGAAACCTAAATGAGCTTAGTACATTCTAGGAAAGTGAATAAAACATATGGGTGGTGCCTTCTAGAGAACATTTCTGCTCCTAACTTGTTTAGGCTGTAAGTGTAGGAAACCCTCTTAGAATGGTTTATAAAACATGTTGTTTTCACATCTTTGTATCTTTGCTCATTCTGTTATCTCTGCATGCAATGGTTTTTATTCATTATTCTATTTATCAAATATTTTCTGAGCATTATACTGAGTTTGGGAGATTCAGTGATGGTTCCTTTTGCAGTTCATCCTGTCATCATTTCTGTTACCTCTTGGCTTTTGTACATGCTATTCCTTCTGGCTGTGATGCCATTCTCATCCTTCAAATGTGTATTTTCATATTACCTTTTCTAGGAGGCATTCCATAACTCCCTCAATACTGGATTAGGTGCATTTCTTCTCTGCTCCCTTCCATAGCACTTATTCTATATTACATTTGTCTATTTGCTATATTCCCTACTAAATTATGAGCCTCTTGAGAGTAAGGATTCATTTGTTAATTATGTGTTAATTAATAATATAATTATTATACAGTTGACCCATGAACGATGCAGGGCTTAGGGGCACAGACTCCCTGCACAGTTGAAAAATCTATATTATAACTTTTGACTCCCCAAAGACTTGAGTTGCCCTCGGTCTCTACAGGAGCTTGGTTCCAGGAACCCCCGTGGATACCAAAATCCACAGATGCTCAAGTCCCCTGTATAAAATGGCATAGAACATTGTGTACAGTCAGCTCTCCACATCCGCAGATGCCCAACCATGGATCAAAAACAGTACAGGTGTTTATTGAAACATTCAACCTGTCTTATGTTAAGAGAAGTGGAAGCAGTATAGAGTTGAAGAAGAACTTGATGGGCAGACAGAGTAATTTAGACTTAATGCTCTAGAAATTAGAAATAAGTTTTTGAACAGAGGAATAAAGTGTGAAAATAAGTCACATTTAAGGAAAATATATTTGGTATATATCTGTTCAAATTTAAAGTGGGACTTTAAAAAACAATAAAAGGATTTCGAATTGAAATTATCTCTTACCTCTCCTAGAGGCTACATTAGGGTGAGACAAATTTCTTAACATTCATTATCTACTGTTCATTGAACACTCACTCTATTCCAGACATATGATATACCTTTTAAAAGACCTTATTCAATCTACAGTTACCTATCATGTAGGTATCTCCATTTTAAAGATGAAGAAATGGGCTCAGAGAGATGAAGTGAGTTGCCCAGAGTCAGATAGCTCATAAAATGAGAAATAAAAATTTTAAGTCTGATCTGTTTGACCTGAATCTAGTAAGTACAGTGCTTGGTACATGGTTGATGTGCAATGAATACCTGTTGAATAAATGGTGAATGAATATATCAGTAAATCTATCCTCTGCTGTGGATGAATTTACAGATTAGCTTTAATGGTTTCCATGATCTTGATAAGATCAAGTCAATGCTTAAGAGTAAGGAAGAGGTTCGAGCCACAAAGGATAATTTACATAGGAAAATCTTTTGACTGGAAATTCTGATTGGGAAGAGGTGTGAATTTGTTCAGAAATTATATATATAATACATATACACACATATACATACACATCAACATAACAATTTGACACACATACACAAGTGCATGCAGACCCACACACGCATACTTGTTTTTAATCTCATGTTTTCCTTTGTTTTCTTAACCCCCCTGAGAGGGTGTAAATAGAATGTCAGAGCTAGAAGAAACCTTAGCAATTACCTAATCACATCCCCTCATGTAAACGTAGAAATTGAGGCACTAGAGGAAAAGTAAATTGCAAAGGTCACACAAGGAGTTAGAGTAAGATTAAGAATCTGAGTTTCCTGACTCACAGGTTTGTTTTACTCTGAACTGTCACCATTTACCATCTCAATTTTATCGATGGGGTAACCAAAGCATCCTAAGAATGTTGATGGTCAAGCTCCTGCTACTTTTCCATTGAAGCAGGACTTGAAATCATATCTCTTTTATTTTAAATATGAGGCTTGTTTTCATCCAAGTGCTTTTGTCTGGATGCCCAGAAGGAAGACCCCTTTGTACTGAATTAAATAGTGGACTGAGGATAATTTACAGGAAGCTTTGGCCTTCGCTTTAAGTGAAAATGTCCAAAGCTGCTTTATTTTCAGAAGCCTGGCAGTCCCAAGGAGGCTCCCTGGAGGCAGGGATTCTGTCTGTCTTCCTTATTGAATCCACAACACCTAGCACAAAGGAAGGCACTCAAAAATATTTGTTGAATATATGACATATTAAAGACAGAAAGGGAAAGTAGGTTGGTTAATGGTTTCCCAATGGATGATGGATGGATAATCATTATTAGTGCTGAAAAAGTGGGAATGAATGTAGAAAGGAGGTGGGAGAAACCCTTAAACAAAGGAGAAGCTCTGTCTCCATCTGATTGAAGCGGCAATCACTCAGCAAGGGCTGAGTGGCTTGGTAGGACTGTGATTGGCAGAGATATTTAAATGAGGCCTCCTTAAAATTGTTACTCTCCACCCCACCCCCATTCCTCTTTAAATTCTGTTTCAGTCATTACCCTGGGACCGGATACAGAGATTCCTATGGGGAGTTCTAATGGGTCGATTCAATTTCAACTGGATGACGCCACTTAGCCAAGCATTAAGAGCTACAGCTCCGGGAAAACAAACGACACAGAGAGAGGGAGAGAAAGAAATTATAACAGGGAGCAATAAATCCCTTCCCTCCCATCCTCCCCTGTAACCCATTCACAAGACCTCCCGAAATCATGTACATTCACAAAATAGCCAGCTAGCTGAGCTGAATACACTGCAATGTCAGCCCCTCCCCCGCTCTCTGCGGATTATATACCGACACACCCTGAGCTATGTAAATAATCACACGCTATCAGTATCTATTGCTCTGCTGAGATACCCTGTGTCTACAACTGCAGTTTCTGCTTCTTCGCTTCATCTGTCAGATTGGAGGAGACAGAGTTCGGAGGTGGAGGCGGAGGCAAAAGAGGAGGGGGAGGAGGTAAAGGAGGAGGAAGGGGAGGAGGGAAGGGGGAGGGGAAGAGGAGGGGGAAGGAAAATGCTGGAGGAGGAGGGGAAAAAGAAAGACAAGGAGGAGGAGAAGGGGGAGGAGAAAGAGGCGGAGGAGGAGGAGGAGGAGAAATAGGAGAAGGAGGAGGAGAAAGAAGAGGAGGAGGAGGAGGAGGAGGAGGAGGTGAACAACTTACCCTGCTGAGCTTTCTTTGGGGAATACGGGCATCAAGACTGAGATCTGCATGGAAAATCTATACAAAGTATCTGCCACTACAGGACTGACTCTCCTCCCCCCACCACCGTTTTTTTTTCCCTTTCCGTTTTCTCTGCTGTGTCAGAAAGACTTAAGACAGAACTATCTCTGTTTCTGGCTCCACTGCCGGTGAAGGAGTTTTCATTCAAGACTTTCCGAGGAGAGGTGGAGAAACCTAAAGACTCAGGAGAAGAGGTCCTTTGAGCCAGATGGGGCATTAGTTCGTCTGCTTTTCTCAGCATGAATAGATCCTTTCCTCAAGGTAAGCCATACAGATTAGCTCTTAAGGACCCCAGAATTCTTTCTATGCACAGATTGCCATTCATTCCAGCCATCGTCTGTGTGTGTGTGTGTGTGTGTGTGTGTGTGTGTGTGCACGCGTGCGCGCGCGTCTATGCGCGCGCACAAACGCAAGCGCATGGGTAAAATAAAATGAAAATCACTTAAATGAGATTTAAATGAATCAGGTCTGGCAGAAAACTATCCTTATTGGATATTTATAAATCAAAACGGAACTGCAAAATCACCCTTTTGTAGCCAAATGTCAATTTAATTTCTGGCCCGTTGACCTTTCAATGCATTTTGGTGCTTGCCTAAACCCCTTATAGCGCAGCCTAACCACGCAAACTGAGGACGTAGGGAGAGCCCGTGCTGAGGCCAGTCTGGCTGCCCAGCGGGCATCCTGTCAGCGTGGGGCTAGTCGGCTATTGGCTCACAAGTCTGGGCTGTGCATCGTTCAGATTTCATCACATCACCTTGCCCTGGGTAGAAATGGCGCAAGCTGACACGGCATAACCCCCTACTTACATTGAGTCAGAGCAATGATTTAGAAATCTCTGGATCCATGCCTGGGTGTGTGTGCACATGTCTCTATGTGGCATATGGAAATTTTGTCAAAAGTGAGAACCTGTGAGCATGTCTAGTTAGCCAATAGGCATTTGATAGGACCTAGGGCAGTGGTTTACACTCCTTTCCATGTGTCTAATTGTAATTATCGCTCACCTCTGATGCTGCAAACCAAGTTGGATGAACAGAAAACAGACCTTGAACTCTTAAACAGAAAAGCTATTTTGAAATGCAAATTATTGTTGCTTTTCTGGGTACATTAAAACTTCACTGTAACATAATGGGCTATCACATGAATTTGGATAGACCAGGTGTTAAATCATGTTCCCAACAAGTCAGTAGCATACATACATACAAATAAGGCACAGGCTAGCAGTTCATCCATAAGGAAGTATTAGTCTTTTTCCCTCTTAATAAACATTGACTAAGACTTTACTGTTAACATTCTATACATTTTGTCTTTTGTGTGTGTGTTCTGTTTTTAGGTCTCTCTAGCTGTGAAACAATCTAGATAGTGATCTGAGTGACTTGGATTTGGAGGTATTTTATTCAGAGTTGAGGAGCTGAGTAGTGAGAAAGTAAAGAGCCTAAAGGAAAGGAGACTAATTCTTCGTGGAAGACTTTTGAGACAGAGAAATGCGACCAACAAAACCCGCATTAAAAATGTAGTGCATCAGGACAAGAAGGGGCTTTTAAAACTCTTCTCGCATACCCCCTCCTTTTGCAGATGAAGACACTGAGGCCTGCAACAGAAGTCACTTGCCCACAGTCACACGGCAAAATAGAGCTAGAGTGAGGACTAGAACTTAACTTTCTTGTCTCCTATAAAAGGATTTGGGGTGCAAAGAAAGGGTCCTGCTTCTTAAATGAACAATTATCATTTTCTTCAGGATCAGAAGTGTGTGAATTCATTTGATATTACAATTTTTCCCTGAATTGCTCATCACTAAAACACCTAGATCTATTAAAGGAATGAATAGGACCAGGGTAGCAAAGTGACAAGTTAAGAGTTAAATGTGGTGAGAACCTGGCAGCTTCAGCAAGATGTATGCGGTAGGAGGGAGGCCCAGTCAGTGGCTGAGAGGTTAGTAATGTAAACTATATACAACTTGGTATTTGTAAGGGGGGAGTGCTGTGATAGACATGCAAATGCTTTTGCACAGAGAGGGATTTTTAGAGAGCAGACTTTGGAACAGTAGAACTAAGAAAACATATAAAGCCATAGCAGAAATTCCCCCTATGTTTGCTTTCAGTTATTCTGAGAAGGAGTGTATATAACAGCAGAGCACAGAAAAAAGCAACACACCCCAGAGCCGTTACACAGTAAAGGCACAAAACAGCATTGAACCCCTGGGAGTAGGAGAAAACAGGAGCCAGGCTCTCCTTCTTCTCTTCCCCCCTCTTCTTTGAAATCGAGATTGAGTCATATTGTATCAGAAAGGATTTATCATAGAAATCAGAACTGTCTTGAGGTGTTTGCATAGAAGGGCTTTAGATAGGAAAGTTTTCAACTTTAGTTTCAACGTGGCAGATTTTCGGTTCCAGAGAGAAAATACATTTTTCTTTCATTAACAAGCAGCATTTCTTGAATGGATTTAGCTTTCTACTCCCTAAATTGGCATAAGAAAAGAAATTTCTGTTTAGGTTGAACATAGCAAATTTCAGGGCTGCAGAAAAACTGTTGAGAAAGCTATGAGCACCTGGCCAGGGGACTGAGATGGGAGTGGGTTTACAATGCATCATTCATTACTGCAGAGGCACTACGTGACAGAAATCACTAGATCCCATCAATGTGCAGCCAAGCCTTGTAATCACCTTGGCTCCTATGTAATAATATGTGATATGTATATTCTGTCTCTCATTTAATAGAATATGGAGTTGACCAACAGCACAGTCAGTTTCTTAACTGTTGCTGCTCACAATGAATGGCCCTTTAATGGGTGGATTTCTAAATCATAAACACGCATGCAGTAGTACTTTTCCCCCTAATCTGTGCACTGCAGCAGTCTTTTGCCTATTTGTTTCTCCACTTTTCCCCCCTCTTACCTTCCCCTACAGTATCTGTTTCAGTTCATCCTGTTAGCCAGATCGGATTCAGCACGTCCAGAATGGCAAACAATTTATTGTCATCCAATCCTGTTTTATCCTGCTCAACACCCTGATTTTACCCAGGTCCTACTGCCCACTGTATTGCAGATCTTCCACAGTCCATTCTAAAGAAGATTTTACAGGGCAGGAAGAAAATTCTGAGTTCGTCCTGTCAATCCCCTTACCTGTAATCAAGACAGCAGTACCTCTTCATCCCAGATTGATGCCCAAAGCTTCCTTTAATCAACCAAGCATCTCAACTCCTCAGTCTTGCAGCAATCTAATCGACATCCAGATATGCGTTCTCACCCTAAACTCCATGTGCCCTTCTGCTAAGACAAGATCCCCTTTGAACGTGATTCTGAGTCATTTTTGTTATGACCTAGATTCCTCCAACTTAGCTATCAACCTTCTGGGCATGTCCCTGAGGTACCTGGTGACATCCCTGGAATCCCATATGATTATCTCCTGTAGCTTTGAGACCTTGTGTGCCTTCCTTTGAGTCTTTGCTTCTTGGAATTTCCAATATGTTTTGAATTCCTCTGGGAAATCAATGAGTCTAACGTATCCAGCATGTATGTTTTTCTAACAGTGTAAAGGACGTGAAGGGCCCCACACGTTCTTTATCTTATCAATGGGTAATAAATCCATTTATTATAAATTTGTCAAAAAACTCTTCCCAATGCAAAGCTCCTACATCTGCATACCCTGCAAGTTAGCTGAACAAGGTGTCCTTGTTTATTTTGGCGTTCGAATGACAACTACCTGTTCTTTCCCAACGCTGAGACGATGAATCTTAATAAAAATGCAGCAAAGGTAGAGTTGGGAGGCTTCAGGAGGCTGTGTGTCCGAGGAAATAAAAGCGACATTTTGCTTTTGAATGCCCCAATAGATAAACAAGGGCACGTTGCCCAGTTTACCCTCAAGGATTGAAGATGTAGAGGGTGTAGATGAAGAGGATTCTTTTGTCAAATATGTAGTTATAGAATTATAGACCATCATGGGGCACAGTCCTTCAAAATCACCTTGTCCGCCCCTATAATTATATAGCTAGTAAAACTGTGGCCCAAACAAAGCAAGTGATTTGACAGAGGTTATATAGATATTTGAGTCTTAGACCCTCCATCCTGTTTGTCTGCATCCTCTGTGCTGTGTTAAATAACAGCAAAACAACTAGCTAAAAAGTGAAATTATAGTCAGGCTGCTTTTTTGATGTGATGTGCCAGAAAAGTTATTTTTAACCAAATTAAATCTTCTTTTTAAAAAATGAACAGATGTAAATTTGACTAAACAGGTTTGCATGGCGATATAGCCTCGAAAGGCAGTGAGTCTGGTCATATTATTAGCCACTGAGTCCTTTATGAGCTGCATCCTCATTTTTCCTGTCATTGAACTTGGAGCACATTTCAGTATCATGTTTGCTTGCTAATCAAGCACTATCCTCTCTCCCTTGTTCATTTCTATTACTCATTCAAGATTTCCATCCCATACAGTACTGTGAGTAATCAATCTATTTTGAGATGGCCTGAAATCTGATGGATTTCAAATATGTACTTTATTCATGCTGGTGTTTCCTAGGTCCTAATGCCTCCAGGATGACTCTTGGATTTGTGTTTAGGTTTCTTCGTGTACGACTTTTTAGCTGTTCAGTCTTCCGGATGGTGCAATACAGCAATCTGTGTGTACAATAGTTTCCTCATGGTCACCATTATCAGTACTAGGCTCAATCAAATCCTTTGGGAAATACCCACCAACTCCTCTTGCTTGTGGTACAATGGAGACACAGGCACATGCTTTCTAGATATTCACCATAGCTTAAATCTGGTGTAAGAACGTTGGTGTCCTTTAAGAGAGCCAGGTTATTGTATTGTGTAATGTAAAGATAGGGAAAAGCACTCCAAACAGTTTCTGCCTAGTAAATCCCATCAATTAAAAACTTCACTTAGGATAGTAATAGGTACAATTATAGGTGATATTTGAAATCAGTCAGGGCTCATCTTGTATGGTTCCCCCATCCCCATTGTTACGCCCACATATACAAAAGTTTGACTCTGGAGCCACACTGCCATCTAGAAAGAGTCACCTCCTCAATAAGTTAAATCGGACTGAAAATGAAGAGAACTGCAGGATGATTAGCTTGGCTTCCTCGCAGTGTTGGGAAGCCTCTTTTCATATTATTCTACAGGCAGCCTAATTTCTGCTCTCTGTGTCTCTGCCACATCTCTGCCAACTGCATCTTGTTCGCTTGCCTATATTTATTGAATCAAGCAATGTCCTTTCTCACCTGTTTATTTATGTTCATCACAATTTTCACTGAAGGGAGAATTCTGATATTTACACGAGCAATTTCTCATGGAAGACTTTTGAGGCTTTCTCTTTCACATTAGCATTGCTTCAAGAAGTGGCCTTTACATTTGATATTCGGGTCCATTTTTATTAGAGTTTGGATGCTCAAGGCCTAGATTTCTCTGTTAGCAAACATGTGGATGAGCTAGCTGCTCCGATGACCCTAGTCATATGATGGAATTCGAAAGCCGTGAACTATCTGATCTTTGTTCCTGCAGTGGTTCATGGTCTGGATGGGATGACCAGACTTGCCTGTAAGGAGGTAGGTGAGGTCAATTACAGAACAAAGGTGTAACATGAAGACTACTGCACAGTGATTTAAGGTAGGGGTTGTGATAGGGCCCGAGCTTTGCTGGTTCCCTGCAAAGTGCTCATGCCTTTGTGTTCTCATTCATTATTTCAATTCCTTCTTTCCTAGGATTTTCTGATGTGCCCTAAGGTCCATGTAACTACAAGGGCTCTTTATCACCGTAAGTGCCACCCTGACGCAAAGCCACTCAGAACTCAAGAATCAAGGCAAAATGGATGCTGCAGTGACAGATGATTTCCAACAAATTCTGCCTATTGAACAGCTGCGCTCTACTCACGCTAGCAATGATTATGTGGAACGGCCTCCAGCACCCTGTAAACAGGCCCTCTCCAGCCCTTCCCTTATCGTGCAAACCCACAAATCTGATTGGTCCCTGGCTACCATGCCTACTGCTCTCCCCCGCAGTCTCAGCCAGTGCCACCAATTGCAGCCCTTGCCTCAGCATCTGAGCCAATCTAGCATTGCCAGCTCAATGTCCCATAGCACCACTGCCTCTGATCAAAGGCTCCTGGCCAGCATTACGCCCTCACCTTCAGGCCAGTCCATCATCCGAACCCAGCCTGGAGCAGGAGCCCACCCAAAGGCTGATGGTGCTCTGAAGGGAGAAGCTGAACAAGCTGCAGTGCACCCCAGTGAGCACCTCTTCATCTGCGAGGAGTGTGGGCGCTGCAAGTGTGTCCTCTGCACAGCAGCTCGCCCTCTCCCCTCCTGCTGGCTGTGCAACCAGCGTTGCCTTTGCTCTGCTGAGAGCCTCCTCGATTATGGCACTTGTCTCTGCTGCGTTAAGGGCCTCTTCTACCACTGCTCCACGGATGACGAAGACAACTGCGCTGATGAGCCCTGCTCCTGTGGGCCTAGCTCTTGCTTTGTCCGCTGGGCAGCCATGAGCCTCATCTCCCTCTTCTTACCCTGCCTGTGCTGCTACCTGCCCACCCGTGGATGCCTCCATCTGTGCCAGCAGGGCTATGATAGCCTCAAGCGACCAGGCTGCCGCTGTAAGAGGCACACCAACACTGTATGCAGAAAGATCTCTTCTGGTAGTGCGCCCTTCCCCAAGGCCCAGGAGAAGTCTGTATGACCTTCCCACAAAATGGATCCAGAGCTTTCTCCTTCTAGTCCCCATCAGTAAAGCGTAGGCCTCATCTTGGAAGAGGGGAAGGAGGAGTAAAGTAGCCAAAGTTAGGGCTTCACCAATTTTGTTCCTGCAGTGTCAGGGGGATGGCCAAGGACATCCTGGCGCAGGATGCCTTGTTCTTTCTCACACTATCTATCCCGCTCCTCTTTAGCCTTTTTACACCCCGCCTTCTCAGCCCTTATGGCTGTCATGGCAAATTCAGGTGATATATAGGCATGAGATTTGAACACTGAGGGCTAACAGAGCCAGCAACGTGGAGGTTTAGGGGCTCCCCAATGTCATGCCTCTGGCTGCAGGCTCTGAGTGTCACTCTGCTTTCCACAGTGCCTTTGGAAGCTTTCTTCTAAGATGGTTTTCACAGGTCCATGTGGAAAAACAGTCACTATTCCAGGGAATCTGACCCTTCTCCCTGTTTACTGCCCTTCTCTTCTTTAGTCTTCTCTCTTTCCTCTCCTCTCCTCTTCTTTCATTACTCTCTTCAGTACTCCTGCCCCCTCCGTTCTCACCCTCTCTACTTTTCCTTTGCCTCTCTTTTCGTCCTCTCTCCCTTCCTTTCTACTCTTGCCCACCCTCTCTCCCATATTAATCCTTTATCTGCCCATGTTTATGTCTTGTTTGATCTCTCTCTCTCTCTCTCTCTCTCTCTCTCTCTCTCTCTCTCTCTCTCTCTCTCTCTCTCTTCCCCTCTCTCTCTCCCTGCCCCTCTTACTCTCTCAAACACGTCCAAAAGTGCTGTTTTTCTGTAGGTGTTTCCTTTGACGCCCAACTTTGCTATGCTATACTATTTACTAATGTTTATTAAGGGAAATTGATTCCTGTAATGAACTGATCACTAGCAATAGCCTATATCCTGACGTGTGTGTGCACTCATAACCACACTTAGCTGTTGGTGAGCAGATGAGACAAAGTTATGTCACATTTCCAGGTTTCATTAGTTGGAGTTTTACTCCCTTTCCCAATAACCAACTTATAGTACTGACAGATTCCACTAGCATGCTGAATAGGGTAGTAAATCAGGATGCTCATAACTTTGTATGTCTGACCCAAGTGCCAAAGGCAGACGTGCTTTATAGCTAAATGAACAAAGCAAAGGATATTACAGAGGTCCGTTCTCTCTTAGAAGCTAACTGCCCTGAGACTGCATGGCTCAGGCCTTAATAATGGACATAAAAAGTCATAAAACTTTAGAGCTGGAAGGAATCTTAACTGCTAATCTAGTTCAATGCCCTTATTTTATAGATGGGAAAACTGAGACCTGGAGATAGGAACGGATTTGCTCAAGGCCGCACACGGAGTTTATAGCAGAGTTGGGACTGGAATACAGGCCTTCTGACTCAGTTCAATACTCTCTACCCTGCATCACATTAAGTCATGGGACTTTTCTTCTAGGACTCTATTAACAATGACAGAAAGCCATTCCCATTCAATGTTCAGGAACCATGCCGAGTTAGTGTGGTGGTCTTTATGCAGTGCATGGCGGGGAGCTAATTAACTATCAGGTGTCAAGGCTGCCCCCAGTGGACATCACCGTTGGCTCTGTCACCTTGTAGAGAAGCTCGTGTGGAAAAGAAAAGCCCTAACCAAGCTGTATCTTCGCCATTGCACCTACCTTTTGCTGCACACACTGTGCTCATTCCTGGCTTTGTCTGCAATGGCAATTGCCTGAGAACCTAAGTTTCAGCAACAGTGGAAAACTGAGATGAAAGATGTATAATGCAGAGAACTGACTTATCTTTTTAAAAATATCAAGAGCCTGTGCTGTGAATACCCTTCATTGGGAAAAGGCTACAGTGGTGATGGCAGGCCCCTAAAGACTGCTACTAAAAGACACAGGAATTAGATACAGTTTCCCTCTGTAAGTGAATCCAAACTTCACTACAGAATTCAGAGATTGAGGGCACTTGCTTGAAATCAAGGTGCTCCAACTTAGTTTAAGACTTCCAGACTCTAACTTTATATATCATCTCTTTGAAAGTGTGCATGGATGTGTATTGCAGGGTGGAGACGTGGGGAGAAATGTATAGTCATACACAGGGGGAAGAAAAAGAAGGGAACATTGATGTCCCTTGGTTGGATATATAGACTATAGAGATATGTGCCACTCGGTCTTTGTTGGTTCTGAATCTTCCTGAAGTGTACTGACATTTGGGCACACAGCCCCACACCTTCACTTTAACCTCCTCTTCTAGAATTGCTTTGCTCTATTTTTGTATATATAAATATGTTATGGTGATTATTAATAATGTTAATGATATTGCTGCAAATAGTGCCATATATAAAGTTTGGCTTCTTGGAACATTTATAAATCTAAACCAATACCTGTAACCTCTTAAGTTGCTTTCAGATCCTTCAATTTTAAGTAATTTTTTTTAAATCTTACAAGTCTGCCTGATTGAACTTTGAATTTATCGACCCCTAAAAGCTGTGCCCAGTTCTCTGGGTCAAGCTGGATGGTGATGAGTAGCAACACACACTTCTCCCTGCTTCTGCCTGAAATTTGCTTAGAGCCAAGATATATAAGGATTCTTTGACACTAGTGCATTGTTCCTGGAGCTAAAGTTATTCTATGGATGTTTGCTTATTAGTTTCAGGGCCCCAAATATCACAAGTCCCTCCTTCTTGATAGCTCCTTGATAACCCAATCCTGCAGTCCTTACTCAGGCAAATTGTGCACTGCCAGAAGGGCTCTGGGCTCTGCCATATACCCAGATGAGCTCTTCTCAGTGGATTTCTAAATGGCCTTACACTTGGTAGAGGAAACTGAAGGGTTACTCAAATGTAGTTGCAATGTGCAATCTGCTGCTGAGTCAGGGCTTTCACTTGTGTCCAAGTTGGCCTGATATGGACTGCATCTGGTTTACGTATAGATGGGTCCTGTTGGGGTATGCGCATGGACGTGGGAGTGAGTGTGCATATGTATCCCTTCTGTGAGATATATATATATATATATATATATATATATATATATATATATATATGTATTTGTAAATATATATTCACACATCTCTATATATTTTAATGTATTGCACATGTATATTTAAAATATATACGAAAGAACTCTAAATCCTGCAGAGAGGCTCTGTTTTCATTATTTTTCTACTTTGTGTCATGTACTGTATAAACAAGAATATTTAGAGGGTGTTTCCTGCTTAGCATTTTTTTGCAGTTAAGTCATCTGTTACCCCCTCACTCTACTGCTTTCTACATATTGGTCCCTTGATACATTTCATATGGCTTTGGCCAAGAGTTTCCCTTTGGTTCCAGCCCATCTTCCCTCACCACGATAGCTATAATAAATATAGTGAGCACTTAATATAGTGCTTACTATGTGCTAAGCATGATTTTAAGCACATTACCTATATTAGCTAATTTAATCCTCACAATAATTCTATGGTGTAGGTACTATTAGAATTGCCATTTTATAGATGAGAAAACTGGAGCACAGGGAGGTTAAGTAACTTGCCCAAGGCAATGAAGCTTGTAAATGGCAGAGCTAAGATTTGAACCTGTGCAGTCTGACTCCGGAGTCCATGCTCCAAGGTCAGATATAGATGTCTGGAGCATAATGTAAACCCTTCTGGTATAACAAGCCTCAGATGGTGAATAGTCCTTTCCCTAACTCCAGTCCACCTGCAGCCTAAGAGCTGAAACAAATGTGCTCCTATGTTGGGAGTGAAGCAACAGTTAGAGACATCGTGGATTAGCTGTCCTGCTTCCCAAGATGGTGACATTACAAACCTCCCCACTACCCCCTTTGAAAATATGCTTGCAGCCAGTTGCCATTTCTCAGACAGCTTATGTTGTAGAGCTAGTAGAGAAGTCTTTTCACTTGTACCAGAAAGGGGAAGATTTATTTGGCCTTCTCTTTATAGACCCAGGAAACCTAAATCTATCTTTCTGCAAAAGTAGAACTAAAGCTATTTTTGGAACTTGAGATTGGTTGGAGCTGTTAACATTCAAGTTTACTGATTATATCAAATGGCATTCTTCTGATTCAGATGTAAGCAATGCACCAATGATCATTGGTCAGTATAATACCTTACCTTTTCCCATCACCTCCTTCATACTGACAGCCTTTTACCCTGGCATTATTTCAGAGCCAGAAAGACCCTTAAAGAACATCTACTACAACGTCAAAATTTTACAGTTGGAGAAAAAGATGCACAGAAAGAGAAAATAACCTGTCAAAACCACACAGTTCTGAATATGGGTGGAATTATGACTTAATTCCAGGCTTCCCAATTTCCATATGTCTTAGTCTGAGTTTCTTAGAAAACAGAGCTTGAAGCTAAAGCTTCTGTGCAATCCCAGAGAAGTAGGAGTAAGGAAAAAGAGTGAGGTAGGGAAGGCAGGAGAGCAGACATAAAGGAGTGTATCACTGTGTTGGCCATAGTCTGTTTCGTCACAAGCTAATTTCTCAAGGACAAGCCTTACTGTATCTCCATACAGCCCATCTCAGGGGAGGAAGGAAGAAGAACGTACTTCCTCTCTCCTATCTCATTAGTCTAATACCTTCCTCGAGGGATATTATTTCCCCTGTCCTTCTGGGTAGTGCATATGTGGGTGCCCAAGCGTGTACCTTGACATCTCCTGCCTCAGCAGCAGTGGGGTAGCATTGTGGCTCCACTGTAGACAGCAGGGCAAGTGTGTGGGTATAGGAAGACGTAGGAACTTAAAGGGGCACACTAGGATGGGGCTTTTCCCTTACATCTTTAATCATATTTATTCAAACTGAGTTAGAGATAACCTACCATCTTTAAAGTACACGAGGCTTTCTTGTGGTACTCAGAAATATACTAAATTTGCCTTCTTGGATCTATGTATTCTCCGACATGCTTTGAAGGGCCTCTTGATACCTGGAAATGAAATCCTAGTTCAAACAGAGGAGTAACAAAGTCTCAAAATGTCCTTCTTCTTAGTATAAATATTACTGAAGACTTCAAAAAGCATGTCTAAGCCAATGCATGTACATGAATGCACATGTGTTCCTTTAGCCTCCATCAGCATAATAGCAGGAAAATGGGTCAAGTTAATAAATTCAGGACAAATTGGCTAAACAAGTTATTTTGCAACATGAAAATAAAACGTTCTGTTGGTTGACTGGGTTTTTTTCTATTTCAGCCACTAATTATGATGACATCACATAGACACATTCCACGAGTTATATTATGCTATCTTCTATTCTCATACACAATAATTCCCCGTGAACTATAGACAATTTTTACATGAAGTCAAAGCATCTAGTTGATAAAAACATCCCATTGATATGGTTTCATACCTATGGGCAAGGTCATAAAAGCACTGAATGCAATCCACTGATTTAATTCTTGCTTTTTCATATAAGAAAAGATGAGCATAAGATAATTCTGAAAAATTTTCAAAGTGAGTAATGAAATCATGCTATCACTCCAAACAATCTACCGAAACTGTTCTCCAGTGACATCCATTTTAGTGAGTTTGTTGATTACTTCTCGGTTCTCATGGTACCTGACGTATAAGCAGCATTTGACACAGTTGCTCATTCTGTCTTCCTAAAAACACTTACCACTTGGCTTCCAGGATAACACACTTTGCTGGTTTTCCTCTTACTTCACTGTCTGCTCCTCTCTATATTCTTTGCTGAATCTCCTCATCTCCGTCACCTCTTCATATTCAAGGATCCCAGGGATTGGTCCTTGGAATCTGTTCTTTGGGTGCCATTTACACAATGACTCTCAAAATTATATCTCTAGCCTGGACTGCGCCCTTAGACTTCCCACTCATATAGTCAACTGCCTATTTCACATCCTTAACTCTGATATCGAGTAGGGATTTCAAACATAACATGTTCAAACCAAGCTCTTGATCTTTCTCTCCTCATACCTGACCTTTGCAGACTTTCCTATCTCCTTTAATGCCAATTATGAACTTCTAGTTGCTCAGATCAAAGCTTTGCAGTAAATCCAGTGGACTTTTTATTAGTTGTGAATGTAGCCAAAATTCTCAACCTCCAAATCCTAAATTAGTCTTCCACTCTGGTAATTTAGGCCTGGCCTAAGGTTTGATGAGACTGAAATCTTTGATCCCTTTATCCTAATCTAGGCCTATATCCTTATCTTGACCATCAAATTTATCATCACAACACGACCAGTATTGCGGCTTTCAAAGGCCAGGATGGTTAAGATACATAGCCCCTCAAGGAAAGACATCTCGGGAATAACACTGTTCATTGTTTAGTGATCTTGCTGTCATTACAGTTAAAATTATATATGTTGCTCCCAAATGTATTTGCTGGCCAGTCCCCTCAGAAAGATAAAGGAGGTAATCCTGACCCACAAGTTGTCATTCTGTAACTTTTCAGGCAATCCTTTTGACTCTGCCAGATAGCGATCATGTCTCTGATGGTGAGAGACACAGATGTAAGCATGTTGAAGCCCCCAAGTCCTTGAAGAACTAACACTGCTGTTCCAGGTTACTAAAGGAAAAGAAAAACACAGATACACTGACTCAGGCAAACACCTTAGTTTTATTAATACAGAGTTTTAACTTAAAGTCACCTGTACGTTCTCCTATTTTGATAAGGTGAGGTGAACCATACGTGCTTCCTGAAGGCTCATTTTGAAGTCTATGTCCTAAAGCCTAAATTAAAGGGAGACTTTAATTTAGGGCTCCCTTGGCCCTTTTGTCCTAGGCCCACACTTTAATCAAACTTTTACCACTCTGATGACAAAAAAAACACTAAAAAGGAAACACAAGGAAAAGAACACTCATTTTTATAATACCAGAGATTAGTTGGCTTAAACAATTTTATTGTCATTTTTTTCCTAATAGGTCCCCTTCCAATTGGGGTGAGGGCCTCCCAAGAAGGAGAAAGCTCTAGGCCCGTCTTAATATATAAGCTATGTTGAAGGACAGAGAGAAAAAAAGTAGCGTGAAGTAATACCAAATGTGGGTCCAGAAAGAAAAACAAAGGTTAAGAAAATGAGCCATGTGAAAGAACAAAGTTCCATAATCAGTTTGTTTCTCTCACCTAAATCTCCACTGCACTAACCTCTTGGCTTAGTTGTATCTTTGAACTCCATTTTGTCCTTGACTTATATCACCCGTCTTTTTTTCAAACTCCTACAGCACTTCCGCTGGAATGATTCTGTGTTTATCTTTCTGTGTGTGTGTGTGTGTGTGTGTGTGTGTGTGTGTGTGTGTGTGTTGAGAGAGAGAGAGAGAGAGAGAGAGAGAGAGAGAGAGAGAGAGAGAGAGGTAGATGGGGCCCTTGAGCTCCCCCTCATAGGTTCCAAGTTTGAGTATGCCTGCTAACACTCTCAGGCTTTCAAACTCCCTTCTAGGACATGCCCCATAGTACTTGGATCTTATACTAAATGACAAGGTTTCTCTCCTTCAGAGAGAAATACCAGACTGGATTTGTGGCTTTCTCTGGATTGGCTTCTTCTGAGTCAATGTAGTGTTGTGGAAATCACAGTACCCTAAGACCAATTAAATCAGAATCTTTGGAGGTGGAGCTGAGGAATGGATTTTTTTAAAGCTCCCAGGTGATTGTAATACTCAAACAGGGTTGAGAAAGCCCAATCACTTCATTCTATAAATGTGGATACTGAGGCTCAGAGAGGGGAAGTGACTTATTCATAACCACACAGTGAGTTAGGGACAAAGTTAGGAGAATGAGAATCCAGGTCTGCTCACTCCTAGGCCAGAGTTCTTGACTTCCTACAAGCTGCTTCTCTCTCTAGCCTGTGCTGCCTCCTGGACCTTTGCTTTCCTCATATGTAAAATGAAGATGACAAAGTCTAGAGATCTTGTGAGAGGCGTTAAAGCAGAGGCATTTTTCATGGACAAGGTTCTGCACAAATGAGAAGCAATGTTGTTATACTTGAGGAAATTAATGTACACCACATATGTGAGGCTGAGTCTCTAAAAGAGCATAATAAAAGTTTTTATTTTAATAAGCCAATAATTTGGGTGTTGTGTCTATGTGATAACATGTATAAGATTTATTTCTAGAATTATAGGAATCCAACCTACTCCTAAGACTTCAAAATTCTCCATGCTAACACTTGTGTGGATTGTATGTACCTTTAAACTGAACTTAGCTTTAGTGACAATCAAATAAATTAGGAGTTGAGGACAGAGGTCATTCTTTTCTTTTTCTTTCCCTCACTGGGATAGGGCTTAAAAGATATATAAAAGCAATGGAATATCTGGACTTCTTATACTCAGTCAATTACAACATGGCCTTGGGACGGAACTAGTCCAGTGTTTCTATAGGACTTGTACATCCCATTCCTGAGGCCTGTCAGGGGTTAGAGGGAGGAAGTCAAAAAGGGATGTCTCTTCTGAAAGGCAGGATGCACAGGAAGCCAGGGGGATGGCTGCTCTTTAGGAGGAGATACTGCTATAGAAGCCAGAAAGGAGGAAAAGAGCTTTCTGACTAGGATAATCTGAGGAAGTAGGTTATTTGGGGATCTGGTACCCCAGAATGATCTGTAACCACAAGGAACACAGTTCCTGATCTCTAAGGCCCCAGAACAGAGTAGCCAGACCCATTCCTGTCCTATCCATCCCAGATATTAGGAATTTCCAGAGGGGGCCACTTCTATTCCCCTAAGAGTCATACATCTGGCTACTTGTTTATTTGGTAAAAATGGAATTCTGTACCATTTATAAAATGGACCTCTTGTGTCTTCCTTATTTTGAAAGTATAATACACATTCCTAATTCATCATTCATTTTTGCCAACGATTTTTAAGTATTTATTTGAAAGTTATTTTTAAATACAAAAATATATTTATTTAACAAAGCACTCCTTTATCCTCTTATCTGAGCCATGTTAATAAATTAAGAGCAAGCCATGATTAAGCTAGGTATTTCTATATGTCACATTACAAGCTAGTTTTTAAAAATCTATTTAGTAAATATATCCTTATTTCATCTTGAAATGCCTCCTTTGTAAGGGGGAGGTACAGAGACAAGGAATTTGTGGCACTCAAGAGGCCTGAAAGTATAGTGGTGGGCACTTATAATCCAGACCTGCCTGAGGTAGGGGTTACCTTTCAGGTAACAATTAAGAGGCGATGACCTATGCTCAGGAAGAATTGGGTTGTTAGATGCCCTGTTTCAGGGGTCTATGATTTCCTAGAAAATATAACCCAAAAGCTCCTTGCTAATAGCTACACTGCCAATGAAGTACTTGTACTTTTCCCAACAACAATTAACCCAAAAGCCTAGAATGAACTGTATAAAATAGCATGTGCATGTAATGAGAAATCAGACTATCTGTAGTTCTAAAAGAAGGGTCAAATTTGGTTGTGATCTCAGCCGTAGGCATTAATAGTAAAGACATTGAAATCTATTTCAAGAGAATTTCAAATAAACAGAATGGAGGTCGGACCTGAGCAAAAGAATATAGGACAACTACTACATAAAAGGCTAGACCATAACCTAAAGTCCAGAAGCAATATTGAACTTACAATCAGAAAACAACTGTAGTAACACACAAGACAGTATGAAATAAGAGGAGCCAGCCTTGATGAGTTTCATCCAACAGATTATAGTTGGCTCTACCATGTGCTAAGCACCTTTGGTATGTTACTTGGGCTTTCTTTGTCTGGTTTTGAACCCAGGAACCACGACTCTAAAAGTTTTGTGCTCTTAACTACTACAATCTGCTTCTTTTCAGTATAAAAATGGCTATATGAATAGAGTCGTAATACATCCCAATTTGCCTGGGACAGTCTCAGTTAAAACCAGATTAATCCCAGAATATTTAATAGTGTCCTCTTACATTCTGAGAATTTATCCTGACGTGACTTGTATATATTTAATAGTATGTTTGATTAGCTAAATTTTTTTTTTTTTTTGCTTTTTAATATTTTACTTTTCAATTACAGTGGACGTACAACACTATATTAGTTTCAGGTGTACAACATAGTGGTTAGACATTTACGTAACTTGCAAAGTGAAGTGATCACCTCAACAAATCCAGCACCCATCTGAAACCATACATAGTTATTCCGATATTATTGACTATATCCCCTATGCTATATTTTACATTCCTGTGACTATTCTGCAACCACCAATTTGTACTTCTTAATCCCTTCCCCTTTTTCACCCATCCCTCCAACATCCCTCCCATCTTTCAACCATCAAAATGTTCTCTGTATCTATGAGTTTGTTTATTTTGTTTGTTTGTTTATCTTGTTCTTTAGATTCCACATATAAGTGAATTTTTTGGTATTTGTCTTTCTCAGTATGACTTGCTCCACTCAGCACAATACCCTCTAGGTCCACCCATGTAGTTGCTGATGGCAAGACTTCATTATTTTTTATGGGTAAGTAACGTTCTATTGTATATGTATACCACCTCTTCTTTCTCCATTCAGCCATTGATGGACACCCATATTGCCTCCATATCTTGGATATTGTAAACAATACTGCAATGAACATATGGATGTACGTGTCCCTTCAAAGTAGTATTTTGGATTTCTTCAGTTAAATACCCAGAATTGGGAATACTGGGACCTTATTTATCTCTTGTTATAGCCTTTGTTTTAAAGTCTATTTTATCTGGTATAAGTATCACTACCCAAGCTGTTTTTTAAATTTCCATTTTCATGAAATATGTTCTTTCATTCCTTTACTTTCAGTCTGTGTGTGTCTTCTGATCTGAAATGAGTCTGTTGTAGGCAGCATATGTGAGGGTCTTCTTTTCTTATCCAATCAATCAACCTATCTTTTGACTGGATCATTTAATCCATTCACATTTAAAGTAATTATTGATAGATATGTAGTTCTTGCCATTTTGTCATTCATATTTGTTATGTTTTTTTCTTCTTCTTCTTAAAGAAGTCCCTTTAACATTTCTTGTAATACTGGTTTGGTGGTGATGAAGTCCTTTAGCCTTTTCTTGTCTGCAAAGCTCTTTATCTCCCCTTCAATTTTAAATGATAGCCTTGCTGAGTAGAATAGTCTTGGTTGTAGGTTCTTGTTTTTCATCACTTTGAATATTTCATGCAAATTCCTTCTAGCCTGCAAAGTTTCTGTTGAGAAATCAGCTGACAGTCTTATGGGAGCTCCCTTGTAAGTAACTAACTGCTTTTCTCTTGCTGCGTTTAAGATTCTCTCTTTGTCTTTAACTTTTGGCATTTTAATTATGCTGTGTCTTGGTGTGGGCCTCTTTGAGTTCATCTTGTTTGGGACGCTCTGTGCTTCTGGGACTTGTATGTCTATTTCCTTTGCTAGGTTAGGAAAGTTTTCAGTCTTTATTTCTTCAAATAAGTTCTCAATTCCTTGCTCTCTCTCTTCTTCTTCTGGTATCACTATGATGCAAATGTTGGTACCCTTGATTTCCCAGAGGCCCCTTAAACTTGGTTGCTGTTTGCACATCAATGGGAGGGATTGGCCCTCAGACTGATTGGTTGTGAGGACAGCTGTGACTACAGTGGAGGAGCTGTTGTGCAGGGGTTGACCCTACAGAGCAGCATTTGCTTTAGCAGGGCTCTGGTGCCTGCCCAGTCTACCCTTTGGGTGTGTCTTTTGTGGAGGTGGTTGGGTGGTGCTGTGGTGTGGTCTGAAGCTGGCCACTGGGTGTGTGGGTTCTGAGGCCTCTTAGGAGGGGTTCTGGTGCAGGTCAAGATCAGCTATTGCCTGTGCCCTGCCTGGGGCCATTTGGTATGGGCTACAAAGTGATTGCAGTTGATTGCCACTTGGGCTGGGCTTGGAGGTGCCTGGGAGAGGCTAAGCTGGGACCGAAGCCAACTGCCCCTAGTGCTGGGCTTGAGGATGGTTCAACAAGAGGTATGGGACAAGCCAAAAGCCAAATGCTGCTTGTTTTGATTTTGTGAACTTTTGAGAAATTTTAGGAAAGTCTGTAGCATGAGCCAAGGCAGGTCGTTTGTATGGAAAAGCCATTGGAAGAGGCTTGGGTGGACCCGCAAATTGGGTGGGGCGAGGACTCAGAGAATCACCAGGGCTGAGCAAGTGAATGGTGTTAGCCAGGTTGATAGCGAGTCAAATATGGTGCCCACCTACGCATGCAGACTAGGTGGGGGTAGGGCTCAACAAAGGAACAACAACTTCTGCCAGGGAGAAAGCTCACCCTAAAGCTAGACAATTCAGTTTCTCCCCATATGTTCCTGGTGCCTTTCGAGATGCTGCCTCAGCGCTGGAGCTCAGAGTGGGTGAGTCTGTCAGCATTTAAGTCTATGCATGGGTCCTTTAAGAGGAACATTAATTGGCTAACTTTGATACACTTATTGCAGGAAAAGAGATCTGGATAATTTCAGTATGGGCCCTTTATTCCTATTATCCTCAAACACTACCCTAAATTGACCCCCCTCAAATATGTTTTATTTGTAATCACCACCTCAGGCCCTTCTTAACCCAACTTACATTACCTGGACCATCAAAACACCCTTGACCTTCTCTCCCTCTAGCACACTTGCCTAACAAAATGTGAACCTTAGTTAAATAAAACCACTGGTTCTATGTTTTCATCTAAACAGATGAATGTGGTTGGAGAAAAACACACAACCACAAATTTCAACCAGGCATTTCTACTTTCTCTGTTCAGTTTATTTTCCAATTATTTAAAAAGGCTATTTCACTCCTCTCTCTCTCAACACACCTCCAATATCCCCACTTTCTCTATATCTCCTCTCTCAGCCTATGACCTTGAAAAAATAGAAGCATTCTCTCTTGAACCCACTCCAGGCAGACGTTTGAACCAATCCTCCACTGAAATGCCTCTTGTCAATGTCACCAGTGTTTCTACCTTGCTAAATGCAGTGGTCAATTCTCAGTCTTCATCTTACTCAAATTAGCAGCATTTGTCCCAGTTGGTCATGCCCTCTATCTTAATTTAGTAGCTTCCTCTCAAAGCCTGGAAGAGCCTGAGGCAAGGACCTGCATGGAGTTAGTTTATTTGGGGAGGTGATTCAGGAAACAGGAGAGAAGGGAACTGAGATGAATGAACCAGGAAAGGAGGGACCGTCAATTCAAAGGTATGTTACTAATCTGTTTACTGCTATAGGCAATCGTGTATTTTTCCCACTGACGACTCTATTTGGAGCTGTGTAGAACATGCCTCAGAATTTTCCACTGTAGAAGAGAAGACTTTTATTCCACCAGATTTCACCTCCCTTTGACCTAGAGTAATCCTAGCGGGTGTTAAATCACTGGCACTTGCAGGTTTGTTTATGATCTAGTATCAGTGAGCAGGCTCCTGCAGGTGTCCCACCTGGTGGTAGGAGAGAAGCCCCAGGGCAAGAACCAAGGGTATTAGATACAGCTGAATGGGGTAGCATCAAGAGACACCTGTATACAGCTGCTGCAGCAATATTCTGAACATAAAGGTGCTCCAGGAGCATGTGAAATGGGGCATAAAAGATATTTGATACACTCTCCTTCTTGAAATATGTTCTTTACTTGGCACTCAGCGCACCATACTCTCCTAGTTCTCTTCTTACCTCATTTCTCTCTCTTTCTCCAAGTCCTTTAATGGTACTTCCTCATTGCCCGGAACTCTAAATATCAGAGGTTTCAGATCTTAGTCTTCTTATTTTCTTTGCACTCACTCTCTTGGTGCTCTCATCTAGTCTCCTGAATTTAAATACCATTTATATACTCACAACTCCTAAATTTATATGTCTAGCCCTAATTTCTCCCCTGAATTCCAGAATGCTGACTTAAAATCTCCACTAAAAAGTTTAATAATAATATAAAAACATATTTAAGGGGTGGCTAGTTAGCCCAGTTGGTTGGAGCATGGTGCTAATAACACCATGGTTGATGGTTCAATCCCCGCATGGGCCACTGTGAGCTGCGCTCTTCTTAAAAAAAAAAAAAAATAGTAATTGCAGTTTAAAACGTTAAAAATAATTGCAAAAACTGCAATTACTTTTAAAAAAAGCATTTAAAAGAAAAATCTTTATTTCTATATCCTGGAGACCTGCTCTTCCCTCAGTTCTCCCCCACCTCAGTAAATGATGACTCCATTCTTCCAATGACTCAAGCCAACCATTTGGAGATATCTTTGACTTCTATCTTTTTCTCATATCAATAGGTCAGCAAATCCTGTTGGCTCTATTCTAAAACTAAATCCAGAATTTGACCACTTCTCTTTATTGCCACTGCTACTACCTGGTCTGATCCACCATTATCTCCTCCTTTGATAACTTTGGTAGCTCCTTGATAGTATTCTCGACCCCTTTCCCAAAGTCTAATTCCAACCGAAAAACCAGAGTGATTGTTTTAAAAATGAAGGCAAGATCTTGTCATTCGTTTACATAAAATCCTCCAATGAGTTTTTGTTTCTCATTTGTTTGTCTTGCTCTTTTGTTGTTTTTGGACCACGCAATGGGATTTATAGATGATGTAATACAGAATTGTACACCTGAAATCTATGTAACTTTACTAACAATTGTCACCCCAATAAACTTTAATTTTAAAAAATCCTCCAATGAGCTTTCAATTCACTTAGAATCAAATTCATAATTTTTTCATCATGTCTGTAAGACCCTACATGCTCTTCTGATATCTTACATGGCCTACTCTCTCACTTAATTCAGGAGTTCACTCAAATGTCTCTTCCTCAAGGTGGCCTTCCCTGACCACCATTAATCAGCATTGCTCGCTATTCAACCCTCTTGCTCTCTGCTTCATTTTTACCCCCATAGGACTTCTTCCTACTTAATTACATTTTACTGTGAAGGAATAAATAAGTGGATATTGTAGGAATTTAAATTGGAACAATTTTCATCAAAGTCAACAAATATTGATTGGATGTTTCTTGTGTGCCAGCCATTGCTATATATACTGCTTTACTCTGTTCCCTCCCAAGACTCTTTCCTTCCTCCTGGAAACTATTTATTTCATTTCCCCACTTCTGAAATTAACTAAAACCTTGAAATTACACTGCTTCCCCTTCAGCACTTTCTAGTGGAGGTTGTTCATTCTCCTGTGTATGATTTCACTTCATTCCCAATGCAGCCTAAACTCCAGGGAGATGAAGATTTGAGTTTTATACTCTTAAAATGTATTGGTTGAAATTGGAAGTATATGATCGCTTTGGCCGAAAGTGTAAATTGGGGAAATACAGAACACTAGGAGACTCCCTTAAAGTGATGCCTATCATCGTTTGAGAAAACCAAGACACTTGTGCTGGCAAGAGTTCCAGTCATTGACAAGGGCAGGTTCCCTGGGCCTCTTTACTGTAAAAGTACTTCTAAAGGAGTATGTTTGGGAATAACTACAGTATAAAAATAATACATACCAATTACTGAGTTCCTATTATGTTCCAGGTATAAAATTCAATCCTTATCACAACTCTATGATATAGACTGTTTTAATCACTATTGACAACAGATGTGGAAACAGGCTTTGGAAAGTTAAGTGATTTCTATAAAGCAATAAAATTAACCAGTGGAAGAGTGAGAATTTTTTCCAGCTTTATTAAGGTACAATTGATAAAATGAAAATTGTATATTTTAATTCATACTGCATAACTGAAGCTCTGTACCCTTTGAACAACATATTCCCATTTCTCCCACCTACCAGCCCCTGGCAACCACTGTTCTATTCCTTGCTTATATGAGTTTGACTTTTTCCAATTTCACATATAAGTGAGATCAGACAGTATTTGTCTTTCTGCATCTGGCTTATTTCACTTAGCATAAGGACCTCCAGATTCATTAATGTTGTTACAAATTGCAGGATTTCCTTCCTTTTAAAGGTGACACACACACACACACACACATATATATATACACACACACACATATATATATATATATATATACATATATATGTATACATATATGTGCATATATGTATATACGTACATATATATATAGTTTCTTTATCCATTAATCTTCAATAGACACTTAGATTGTTTCCATATCTTGGCTATTACGAATCATGCTGCAATGAATATGGGAGTGCATACATCACTTCAAGATACTGATTTCATTTCCTTTGTCCATGTACCCAGAAGAGGGATTGCTAGATTATATGGTAGTTCTATTTTGAGGAAATTCCATACTATTTTCCATAGTAGCTGCACCAATTTACATTTCCATCAGCAACTTCAAGGGTTCCCTTTTCTCCACATCCTCGCTAACACTTATCTTTTGTGATTTTGATAATAAATTTTTGATAATACGTTATTCAATAATAGATTGTTTGATAATAATTTCTAACAGATGTGAGGTGATACCTCATTGTAGTTTTGATTTGCATTTCCCTGATGATTAGTGATGTTAATACATTTTTATATACCTTTTTGCCATTTGTATGTTTTCTTTGGAGAAATGTCTATTCAGGTCCTTTGTCCATTTTTTAATTGGGTTATTTGTTTTATTGTTTTATTTTTGTCATTGAGTAGTGAGTTCCTTGTATATTTGGGGATTTAATCCCTTATTAGATGTATGGTTTGCAAATATCTTTTTCCATTCTGTGGGTTGTCTCTTCACTCCACTAATTATTTCCTTTGTTGTGCAGAAGCTTTTTAGTTTGATGCTTTTTAGTCTATTTTTGCTTTTGTTGCCTGTGCTTTTGATGTCATATAGCAAAAAAATCGTATTAAATTTCAGAGTGGTTTGCTTGTCTGTTGCTTGCCACAATCAGTATCAAGCTCTCAAGTTAGTTTTTATGTTGGTCTTCCCTGATAGTTTGCCATTGAAGTTGCTCTTGTTTTCAGCAACAATACCAGTCCTGGCATTTTCCATTCTCAACTCTGAATCAGGACCACTTTCTCCAGCAGTGAAGCTGCTGCTCTTCGTGGAGAATCATCTCTGGAGAATCACCGTGGCATGGAGCTAAAGGTGAGTATGGTGGCAGCCCCAGATGAAAATGCCAGATTCTCATCATTCTTACTGAGGGTTAGCAGTTTTTCTTAAATAGACTCTTTTCTTAATTTGTTTTATGCCTTTGGCTAAAATTTTGTCCAGTTTTTTTGTATAAGGACTTGCTGAGGTCTTCACTCAGAATTTCTGGAAGTCCTGCCCCAGATCATTGATTTTTTACCTTTCTTCTTTTTAAATATAATCATGGGAAGCTATACATTTCCATATAAGTACTCCTGTAGATGGAGACCTACTAATTTTCATGTATTGCACTTGGATTGTCAATCAGTTCTAAATATTTTCTATTTTTTTTCTTTGATTCATGGGTCATTTATAAGTGTATTGATTCATATCCAAGTAATTGTGGGTTTTCTAGGTTTTGGGGTTTTTTAACTAATTTTTTTGTAATGTAATGTTTGGACAGAGAACAATCTCTCTATGCTTTCAGTCTCTTTTAATTTATTGAGACTTAAGGTTGTTTTTGTGTATGCAAACGTAGTTTCTTATACAGACATATGTAATAGTTTTTCATTCTACCTGACAATTTCTTTTCATTGTAATTTTTAGACCATTTACATGTAACATAATAATTAATGTGGTTGATGTAATTCTACTTTCTTGCTGTTTTGTTTTCAATTTCTTCCATCAATTATTTGTTCCTTTTTCTCTCCTTTTTGCCTTCTTTTGTGTTGAGGTTTTTTGTTTGCTTTTTTGTTTTTGCTTTGTTTTGGGTTTATTCGTATTGCAATTTATCTCCTTTGTTGGCTTATTAGCTTTGCCTCTTAATTTATTACTATTTTTTTACCATTTTACCTAGGGTTGACAATATACATCTTTGACTTACCAGACTCTGCCTTCAAATACATTAAATTTTCATGTTCAGGGTAAGAATCTTACAACAGTATACTTTCATTTTCCTTCTCCCATCCTTTGTATTATTGTTTTCATAGATTAATCCCGAAATTAATTGTTATTGCTTCAAACAGTAAATTAACTTTTAAATTTTATTTTTGATAAACAAATAAAATTTACACTTTTTGATGTATAATTCTTTGAGTTTTGGCAAATGCAGAAAGTCATATAAGTACCATTCAAATAGCTCTCAGCTCTGTGTGAGCCCTGGGTCATTGTTATTGAATTTGCCTAGTGGGGTTTCATCCTATATACACGTGGATTAATGTTGAGCCAAAGACTCAAGAGGACCCCTATGCATATTTCTGGAGATATTTTTTTCTGACTAGTTCTCCCCTCTTCAGCTCTCCAACCCCCACATTCTAACATCCTAAGCTTCCCCAAACTCAATTATCTGTCTTCTCAACTCAGAGAGACTCATGTGCACTGCTTGGGATTCTTCTCCCAGCATCATGGTCCAGAAAGTGTCTCCAAGCACAAAACAGGCATAAGGCCCATCTCATTTGTTTTCCTTCTCTCAGGGGTCACAATCCTTTACTCTTGTTTTCCAACGTCTGAAAACTGTCATCGTATATATTTTGTCGACCTCTTGTTGTTTACGGTGGGAAGAAACTTAAAATATTAAGGTTACAGTTTGGACCTCAGACATTTTATTTTTTCTGTACTCACACCCTAGGTGATTTTATCCAGTCCCATTGATTTAAATAGTATTTATGTCTTGACATCTCTAAAATTTATTTCTCCAGTTGTGTAAATCAACTGCCATATTCACTTGAATTTTTAATAGACATCTGAAACTTCGTATATTTAAAACTAGTCTTCATTCTCCACCCCTTACTTCCAAACCTTTTCATAGCCCACTGTTCTCCATTTAGGTAAGTGACAACTCCATTCTTTTAGTTGTTTGGTCCATCCTTGACTCTTTTCTTTCTCTATCACCTCACATCTAATCTATCAGGAAGTTCTTTTGGCAATACTACCCAAATTATATACAGAATCCAACCCTCTTTTACCACCTCCACTGCTACTATGCATCCCAGGATCACATTATCTCTTACCTATGTTATCGTAATAGCCTCCTAACTGGTCTTCTTGCTTCTCTCACTGTACTCCCTACATTCTATCTCCTCAGAATGGCCAGTGATTCTGTTAAACTATCAGTCAGATAATGTCATATCTCTTCTTAAAATTTGCCATGCCTCCTGAGACCATTTTCTTTCCTTGTTCTTTCCACCTTAGCAGGGCGAGAACTAAAGTGAGGAGAGAGAATCATCCAGGGCAATTTAAGGAGGCACTCACTCTCAGGATTGTGTGAGTGCCTAACCCTTGTCCTGGCCCTGCACTGTAGCCACATTGACCTCCTTACTATTCTTCATAATTGCCAAGAATACTTTAGCCTTGGATCCTTTGCATTTTATGTACCCACTGCTTTCAATACTCTCCCTGCCCCTGGTACCTGCATGTTTTGCTTATGCTCTTCATTCAGGTATCTATATAAATGTCACATTATCAATGAGGCTTTCTCTCATACTCTCAGTCTGTCATTCTGTCCATTTACCCTGCTCTAGTTTTCTTCTCAGCACTTACCACCACCTAATACTGTGTTCCTCTGAAAATAAGACCTAGCCGGACAATCAGCTCTAATGCGTCTTTTGGAGAAAAAATTAGTGTAAGACCCAGTATTGTATTATATTACATTATATTATATTATATTATGTTGTGTTATGTTATCTTATATTGTATTATATTATATTATATTATATTATATTATATTATATTATATTATATTATATTATATTATATTATATTATATTATATCATATTATATTGTATTATATTATGTTATATTCATTAAAGACCCGGTCTTATAGTAAAACAAGACCGAGACTTACATTAATTTTTGCTCCAAAAGACACATTTAAGCTGATTGTCCGGCTAGGTCTTATTTTCGGGGAAACACAGTATGTTATATATGTATTTGTTTATTGCCTAAATCTACTATAAGAATGCAAGCTCAGTGAAAACAGAACTTTTGTTTAGTTTATTACTCCAGAAATTAGAGCAATGCCTGGCCCATAGTAAGCGTTCCATAAATTATTTTTTGAATGGTTGAATATGCACAGTCTTTTGTTGTCTACTTATTTTCATTTTATTTATTTCTTGCAAACATCATACAGCTAGAGTATTTTAAACCAATTTTATAGCCTCTGTCTTTTAAAGAGACAATTGCAATTATCCATACTTTGTATAATGTTTTATACACTTGATTTAATTTCTTATATATTATTTAGTACATTATTTAATAAATATTATTATTATTATTTATTTTATATTGTTGTTCCCTATTTTCTTTTTCCCAAGTTTTCCCATAAGGGGAAAGAGCAGAAGTAGAGAAACCTGCTGCTCACTTTCCCTCCACTAACAACTCCTAGGCAAGCAATGTTCCTAAACTAGGAGACAGAACTACATGGATTTCAGAGATGTTTTCATGGTGCAATCGACAAAATATAGTGAAAGTGTATTTAGCGGGTAAAGGAGAAAGAAGTCAGAGATAATTCTCAGGTGTATGACCAAAGCAGCACGATAAGTGTCATTTACTGAAATAGAGGAAGCCTGGAAGAAGAACCATTTGGAAAGGGGGAGGATACCAGTAGTTCAGTTTTGCATGTGTAAAGTTTGAAATGTCTATGAGGAAATATCAAGTGATGTCTTACAAAAATTGTATATGTAAGATATGAAGCTCACAGGAAAAGTCTGATCTAAAGACACAAATTGGGAATTCTCAGCATATACTGGTTGGTAATTGCTGGCAAAGAACCAAACGAGATCAGCTGGGGTTCAAATGTAGCATGAGAAAATCAGCGAGTTCAAGCCCAACCTCTGAGGAGCTCTCAACATTTAGAGTGGGTAGAAGGGGAGAAATTTCCAAATAATATTGAAAATGGGAAATCCAGAGTGGTAGGAGGTAAGCCAAACAAAAAGTGCGGTGTCATAGAAAGCAGAAGAGGAGAGTGTGTTTTACTAAGTAAACGATGCATGGAGAGGTCAAAGGAGATGAGGATTGGACAGTGTTCATCGAATTTAGCTATGAAGAACTCTTTAGTGGGAGCTGCTTTAGATCGCATATGGTTAAAGGTACAAGACAGGTATTGTGGGGGCAGAGCCCCAGAAAGCAGTTTCCAGGCTCTCGGCCTCACATAGACAGGTGCTGGCTCAGGTAGTAAATGGCCATCAACTGTGATTGCATGGCCATCAGCTGTGGCTAGTTGGCCGTCAGCTGTAACCATTGAGCCATTGGCCACAATATAACTGCTGTGGCTACGCTAGCAGAGAGAGAAGAATGGGGGCTAGCAAGAAGATGGCGGCTGGGCTGGCAAGTGTGGATGGCGGTTTGCGGACAGTGTGGATCCAGCCTCCAGTGAGAGTATAGTGCCGCCAGAGAGAATATAGTGGTATGACTCCCCTACCTATGGCTCCATGGGTGTTCCTTTTTGGCCTCACCATATCCTGCATTCTTGTATGGGGAGCGGGAGCAGAGACCCCGCAGGCCTCCCCGCCTGACAAATGGCGCAGCGAGCAGGGTCTCCCGCACGACAGGTATGTAAGTGGTTTAATGATAGGATGACTGGGAGTCTGCAACCCTTAGGAGAAACCCTAGCTCTTTCTTTCTCTCCTGTCCCCTTTACATACATGCTGCCTGGGCCTAGGGAAAGCAGTCTGGGTCATCTTAGTTCTACATACTGAGCAGTGTTTTTCTTCTTTGACCCATTTCTCTGGCAGTGGAGGATGTGGCCTTTCATGTTACTGGATGGTAACATCAGAGATTCACATTCAGGCTTAGAAGGAAGCCACTTAAGCCTTTAAGCTTAAATAAATACATAAATTTTTTTCTATGTGACTCAGACCAACTGTCTAGAGTTTTTGTTTAAGATTAGGGTCCAAATTCTCAGCTAACAATAAAGCATTTTTTTTGGTTTGGTTTTGTCTTCTTTGTGACTATATCTACCTCAGGGACCTCATAGAAAAGAGGGATAGTTGGGATAAGTCAGGATTCATATATTTCTGGGACTTCCTATCAAAATATCATCTTTTTTAAAAAAAGATTTTATTGGGGAAGGGGCACAGGACATTACTGGGGAACAGTGCACTTCCAGGACTTTTCCAAGTCAAGTTGTTGTCCTTTCAATCTTTGTTGTGGAAGGCACAGCTCAGCTCCAGGTCTAGTTGGCATTGCTAGTTGCAGGGGGCGCAGCCCACCATCCCTTGCAGGACTCGAGGAGTCCGACCAGCAACCTTGTGGTTGAGAGCCCGCGCTCCAACCAACTGAGCCATCTGGCACTGGCCCATGTTGGAATTGAACCGGCAGCCTTCGGCGTTAGGAGCACAGAACTCCAATCGCCTGAGCAACTGGGCTGGCCCCAAAATATAATCTTAATAGCTCCCTATTTCAGCTCCTTACATGACCAACTACCAACTTCAATTACACATCCTCGACAGTCCCTGTCTTGTTCCAAACCTGTGCCTGTACTCGTATCGAAAACCTTCCTAAAACAGAGGGTTGCTAGAGGGGCGGGGTGGGGTGGGGTGGGGATAAGGGGAAGGTGAGAGGTTTTGGGAACGTACAGAGGGATAGTGGATGGGGGGAGGGGGGGTTCACACAGTGTGAGGGATATAAATGATAAACGTCTAAGTTTTGCTTTGTCTTGTGCACCTGAAACTAATTAAAAAAATAAATAAATAAATAAAAATTTAAAAAAAAAGAAAACCTTCCTAATATTCATATACCTCTCCTCTATAGTAATAGAGCAATAACCTTAAACTTCAATCCTATGGTTGTCACGTTCCTACCTCTGCTGCATTTCCCCCACAAAATTGACTGTATACCAATTTCTATAGCTTAACACTCTCTAGATACCAGGTTTTGCCTAACTATCTGACTGAACTTTTTTGTATCATGTACCTTGAATCTGCTGTTTGGTGCTTGCCTTATGTTAATGGGTTATCTAGGTTTCTGCTACCGATCCTTTCCAATGTGGTCTGTGTAGTCATTGATGAATTTATTAAGTTTTAGCCTCATTTCTAATAGCTCTAGAAATAAAATTATAATCAATGATGGTTGCAGTTGATTTATTGACAAATAGGTGATCTCATTTTGAGAGGTGTGCATTCTTCTCTCAAATATATTTGTCCCTTGTATTTCCTCAGGTCAATATTAGCATCTCTACTATTTACATTTGTTATAAGATTTCGTCAAATTTACTTCTATGGCTACATAGATTTGGAGGCAAGAACTTTTCCCCTCTACAAAGTGACCTAATAGCATTAACGTTTTTATAAAAATATTATTTATATACAATAAAATGTATCCATTTTAAATATACAGTCAGATGAATTTTGGTAATTGTATACAATTGTGTAACCACCACACATGCAGCCTGGTTTGGGAACCATTGCTACCTCTATCTACATATTTTCAGCAATTTTTCTCAGGTGGTTTTTATTCACACTACTTTTGAGCATCACTGACATATTTATTATTGTTGCCTGGCCCAGGGTTGCTTTGCACTTGTTCCCCTGTCTCTCTTTTTCTCTCATAGACTGTTGATGTGTTGTGGGGCAATTGGTTTCCTGGCATCCACAGATAGCTGACTTTTAGTTTTCTGCTGATGTTACCACAAGCAGAGCCACACATTCAGCTGGTACGGACTCAGAGAATGGAAATTGTCATTCTGTTTGGCTTGGCATAATATTAATGAGGTCTAGTGCTTCCACAAACTCATGTCCTAAAGTTCAAAGCCAAATAAAAATGCTTTTTTGTCTGAACCACTGTTTGTAATTCAGTGGCTATAGGTACCACTGTGGCCCTGATACTCCAAATGACAGGGATGTACCTATGGTAGGTAAGTAAAGGCAATGAGGAAAATTATTACTTCTTATTTTAGAAGAAAGCAATGACTTCCGAATTAGACTTTCAAAACTA
Organism: Rhinolophus sinicus; assembly: GCF_057876585.1. NCBI lineage: Eukaryota > Metazoa > Chordata > Mammalia > Chiroptera > Rhinolophidae > Rhinolophus > Rhinolophus sinicus. The sequence continues at coordinate 112,271,136 of NC_142518.1, forward strand.
TTCCCTGGGTTTCTGCACTAATAGAACACACAGTAAAACAACAACGTAGGACAGCAATTTTCTGAGATGCACAAGTGCTGTTCAGCATCATTACAGGCTCCTCCCAGTGTTCTCTATAGAAGTATAGAGTGAATTAGAACAGTGAGTAGGGAACTAGAATCATTTTCCATAATAAAAAGTATTCTGGAAATGAAGGATCTAATTAGAGCCATGGGATCTAATCCTGACTTGGCTACTAACTCACTGTTCTGTCTCACTTTCCCCAGTTTACAACAAGGACGATAAATTAAATAGTCTCTGAGGGCCTTTGCAGCACTGAAAGTCCATGAACCTGTAATTCTCACCACTTTTCTCCTTCACCCAAACTGTGGGGAGAGGGAGAAGTGTTGGATTGCTTTTATTCTTTTAGCTTAACAATTAGCTCTTGAGTTGATTAATGCTCTGCTGGCAACTACTGCATCTTAGTGAAGATGATTTAGTATTTCAGCAATTGCTGGATGCTTATAAATGTGCCAGCTTGGTGTATTGAAATTATTAAGGTTTCTAAAGGTATTTCAAACTGGCCTTAATTAATTAAATGCTGGATAGATGCAATCCAAGGTTAACCACTTAATAAATTGGCAACCAAATAAAAAATGGAATCAAACATTTTGAGCAGCTTACTGGAAGGGATCTGGGCTATCCACCAAGAGATTCTGCAGCAATGCTGGCAGCAGGGTGGGTCATTTTCAAGCTCCTGACTCATTGTCACTATACCTTTTCACCCAATACTAAATCCTTCCCCCCAAAACGGTATTGCTTCATCTGTAGCAACAATGCTTATGTTAGTGTCCACAGACTGAAAGAAAATCCCCACATGAAATGTGAATAGTTCAGACAAGAATCAACTTCAATTTACTGTGTATCTGAACATAAGAATATTGTGAAGGAGGACGATAGTGATGGTTCTTAGGTATGTAGAAAAGTCCTTTGTTATTTCGCTGAACTGGTCTTTATGTTGAAGACTAGATGAAAAGTAAAGAGAAATTACTTAGAAAAAGGGATCATAACGTAAGATAACTTGGTCCTATTTAGAAGACTGTAGAGAGTATTATTAAGTTATTGAAGATTTGAAATCAAGAAGTAATTAGGGTTGGCCACGTACCTAGTGGGTAGATTAATTCAGGGAAATTTCTGTTTTCTGGAAAACTGAAAGAGTAATTATTATCACTCAAATTGTCAGAGAGCTGTATTTATAAAAACCTGATAATTTTGTTGTCAGGATATAAAACCAAGAACACACTAAGCAGCTACTTGGTGCTCAACTCTGTGCTGTGGAGAACTCAAGAAAGAAATGAGATTCCTGCCTGAGAGTACTTACAAAGGCAGCATGATATAATGGAAAGAGTTATGGACTGGGCCAGAAGCTTTCATTCCACCAGCTGACTCTGTGACTTTGGTCAAGGGAGTTCTCTCTGAGATTCAGATTCCCAGACTATTGAAGTAGGATTCAATGAGATAGTATGTGAGAGTACTTCAGAAATTATGGAGACCTAGTCACATGCAGTCAATAACAATACAGTTGCTAATGACTGGATGTAATAGTGGTGTAATAAAAAGAGCAGACACTTTGATAGTCAAACAAACCTGGGTCCTAATCCTTTGTCATTTACTAGCTAGCTATGTGGCCTTGGGAGAGTTACTTAGCCTCTATGAACCTCACTTACCCATTTGTATAATTTTCCTAATAATGATAACAATAATGCTTCATAATATTGTTGCTTCTCACATGGTAGGTATTTGGGAATGGTAGCCTTCATTACTCATACACAAAATGAATATAGTTAAGTAGGCAACTGTATGGTATAACCTGTAAAGGTAATTCAAACTTCCATGTCAAAATATGCTGTGAACAAAGTTGCCATGATAACAGAAGTAACTGAGAATACCCCTTTTCAGAAATTTTATATAGTGATAATAGGCCTTTAAAATTGTTGTATGTTTTAAGAAATTATGTGAGATTAAGGCAATAGCATTGGAGACACATATGAAAGTTGTTGAGGAAGTAAAATATCTGAGTTGATGGTTATTTGGTGAGTGAAAACATCGCAAGCGAAGGAGGGTGACTCTCATGTTTTTGGCTTAGGTGATTAGAGAGGTAATGGCACCATTTATTCACTCAACAAAAATTTATTGATGTTTATTATGTACCAGGTTCTGGAAATAGAGTGGTGAGCTAAATAGCCAAAGTTCTGTTCTACACATATGTTACAATCTCCTGGAGGAAATGAGATATAAACAAAATAAACAAAAATTGTAGTTCTAAACTGTGATAAATATTAAGAAAGAAAAGTACAGAGGGCCATGTCAAACTGTGCCAGGGAGACATGATATTGAATACAAGAGGATGACAAGGTTTTGAATGAAAAACAAAATGATGACTTTATTTTTTTGAACATATTAAGTTTTAAAATATCAGTGGAAAACATAGTTGACAATGTCCAGATGGAATGTGAAGATAGAGATTTGGAGCTCAGAGTAAGATCTCGGTAGCAGGCATTAAAAGAAATTTTGTTCAGATGATGCTTGAACTTATAGGATTGCATGAAATCACCTAAAAACAACCTATAGAACAGGAGGCCCCAGAGGGATTGAGGGTGTGTTACATATGCAGTGTTTTGTTCATAATTGGATCAGAATGTCACTGATTCAAACACACTCCTTCCCAGTCCCTATTTTTTATTTTATTTTATTTTATTAAATTTATTGGGGTGACAATTGTTAGTAAAATTACATAGATTTCAGGTGTACAATTCTGTATTACATCATCTATAAATCCCATTGTGTGTTCATCACCCAGAGTCAGTTCTCCTTCCATCACCATATATTCGAGCACCCTTACCCTCATCTCCCACCCCCCACCGCCCGCCCCCCTTACCCTCTGGCATCCACTCAACTATTGTCTGTGTCTATGAGTTTCTGTTTCTCATTTGTTTGTCTTGTTCTTTTGTTGTTTTTGGTTTATATACCACAAATCAGTGAAATCACATGGTTCTCTACTTTTTCTGTCTGACTTGTTTTGCTCAGCATTACTCTCTCAAGATCCATCCATGTTGTCACAAATGTTCCTATATCATCTTTTCTTACTGCCGAATAGTATTCCATTGTGTATATATACCACAACTTCTTTATCCATTCATCTATCGAAGGACATTTTGGTTGTTTCCATGTCTTGGCCACCGTAAACAAAGCTGCAATGAACATTGGAGCACACGTGTCTTTATCTCTAAATGTTTTCAGATTTTTTGGGTAGATACCCAGGAGAGGGATTGCTGGGTCATATGGCAATTCTATTCGTAATTCTTTGAGGAACCTCCACACTGCCTTCCATAACGGCTGCACCAGTCTGCATTCCCACGAACAGTGTATGAGGGTTCCTTTTTCTCCACAGCCTCTCCAACATTTGTTATTATTTGTCTTGTTGATAATAGCCATTCTGACTGGGGTGAGGTGATATCTCATTGTGGTTTTGATTTGCATTTCTCTGATGATTCCAGTCCCTATTTTCTTATGCCTGAACATCTTCAACTTCATAATTTTATTTTACCTGTTTGCTCTCTGAAAACATTTGAGTTTTCAATTTCTGGTGTAGCAAGAAAAGCAGTGGGCTTCCTCACATTTAACATTTAAAACAAAATTTAACCTAGCAAAATGTTTTAAATGTTACTTTAAAATTATCATACAGAAAAAAGGACATTTTTTTTATTTTGATGTACAGTTCCATGAATTTTAACATATGAATAGACGCATGTAATCACCACCACAATATGGACACAAAATGGTTTCAACATCCCCCAAAACTCCCCTCATTCTACTACTTTATAGTCATCCCTCCCTCCACCTATAAACCCTAACAATCTATCGCCCATCCTAATAGTCTCGCCTTTTTGAGAATGTAATATAAGTGAAATAATGCAACATGTAGCCATTTGAGATTGTCTTCTTTGGTGCATCATCATGTCCTTGAGAGTCCAAGTTGTTTTGTAAATCAATAGCTATGTTTATTCTGAGTAGTATTTTATTGTATGACTCTACTACAGTTTGTTCATGCATTCGTTCATTGAAGGACATTTGAATCTTTCCAGTTTGGGTCAATTATGAATAGAGCTGATATAAACATTGGTGTTCAGAGACATAAGTTCTCATTTCTCTGGGGTAGAAACTCAGGAATGAGATTGCTGGGTCATATGATAAGTCTATGCTTAACTTTACAAGAACTGCCAAAGCATTTTCCAGAGTGGCTGTAACATTTTTCATTCCTTCTACGGAGTAGTGTATGAGAGTACCATCTGCCCACATCCTTGTCAGCACTTGGTATTGTCAATTAAAAAAAATATATTTCTTGTCATAAAAGTAAAGGATGCATTTTTAAAAAAAAAATATATACCAGAAAGGAACAAAAACGAAAAAAAAAAAAAACATATAAGATAAAATTCTGCATTGCTCCTCCCCCTAACCATGAGAAAACTGTTAATGATTTCAAGTGTATCCTTTCAGAAATATTTAACTTATTCATGAGTATATGTGGACATAAACAACTATCCTTTTTCTTTACTTTTTAAATTATATGGTACTATAAGAGAATATGGTTCTGTACATAAATGTACATTGTACATTTATATCTATGATCCATTTTGAGTTAATTTCTGTATAAGGTACAGGGTTATGGTTGAGGGGTTTTTTTGTTTGTTTTATTTTGTTTGCGTATTGATGTCCAATTGTTGCAACACTATTTGTTGAAAAAACTATCTTTACCCCATTGAATTGCTTTTGCACTTTGGCCAAAAATCAATTGGCTGTATTTATGTGGATGTATTTCTGAGCTTTTTATTTTGTTCCATTGATCTATATGTCTAACCCTTTGCCAAGGTCATGCTCTTTTGATTACTTACCTTTACAGTAATTTTTAAAATAAGGTAGTGCGATTGCTTCAACTTTATTATTCTTTTCAAAAAATTTTTAACTACTCTAGTTCATTTGTTTCCCTTACAAATTTTAGAACCAGCTTGCCTGTATCTATAGAAAAATCTTCCTGGGATTTTGATAAGAATTGCACTAAATTTATATAAATAAATTTGAGTAGAATTGATATCTTTACTGTGTTGAATCCATTAACATGGTATGTCTTTCCATTTATTTAAGTCTTTCTTTCATGAGCATTTTGTAGTTTTCAGCATACAGACCCTATACATCTTTTGTTAGATTTACATTTAATTATTTCACTTTTCAGAGGTTATCATAAATGACATTATTTTAAAATTTGATTTCCAATTGCACATTGATAATATATAGAAATATGACTGATTTTTGTGTGTTAACCTCATATCCTTTGAGCCTGCTAAACTCACTTATTTCTATGGGTTTTTTTTTGTAGATTATGTTTATATATCACTGAATTCAATTTCCTATACTTTGTGTAGTTTTTGCATTTATGTTCCTAAGGGATATTGGTCTGTTGTTTCTTGTAATTTCTTGTAATTTTTTTTTCTTTGTTTTTTGGTTTTGGTGTTAGAATACTTTTCCCCTAAGATCACTAATAAGGCAAAGTTGCCAACTCTCACAATTCCTGTTCAACATAATATTAGAAAACCTAGTTAGTGTGTAAGGGAAGAAAAATAATAGGTATACTAATTACAAAGGTAGGAGTAAAGCTCTTTATTCACAAATGACATGATCATCTAAGATCTTAAGGAATCTACATAAAATGCTATTTAAACTAGTAAGATCACAAGGCATAATGTCAATGTACAAAAATCAATTGTATTTCTATGTACTAAGGAATAAAAAATAGGAAATTGAAATTCCGTGTTTCCCCGAAAATAAGACCTAGCTGGACAATCAGCTCTAATGCATCTTTTGGAGAAAAAATTAATATAAGATGCAGTATTATATTATATTATATTATATTATATTATATTATATTATATTATATTATATTATATTATATTATGTAAGACCCGGTCTTATATAAGACCAGGTATCATATGATATGATATGATATGATATGATATGATATGATATCATACCATATCATATCATATCATATCATATAAGACCTGGTCTTATATCATAGCAAAGTAAGACCAGGTCTTATATTAATTTTTGCTCCAAAAGATGCATTAGAACTGATTGTCTGACTAGGTCTTATTTTTGGGGAAACACAGTTTTTAAATGCCATTTACAGAAGCATGCAAAAACATTAAATATAGATGAATAAATTAAATAAAATATGTATAAGATCTGTACACCTAAATGTACAAAACATTGTTGAGATAAATAAACAGAAGATGTAAGTAAATGGAGAGCTACATCATGGTCGTGTATTGGAAGGCTCAATATTTTTCAGTTACTGTTAGTTTTCTATTGTACAAGAAATTACCACAAATTTAGTGACTTAAAACAACACAAATTTACTATTTCATAACCTACGTGAATCAGGAGTCAAGGCACAAGTTAGTTGGATCCTCTGTTCACCAGGCTGGCTGAAATCAAGATGTTGGCCAGGGCTTCGATCTCATCTGAGGCTCAGCGTCCCCTTCCAAGCTCACTGGTTACTGGAGAATTGAGTTCCTTGAGTTGTAGGACTGAGGATCAGAGAGTCAATGACCATTCGTCTGTAGCACCAGAGCAAACAGGTAGGTTGGGGCTTTTCAAGGTAATCTGAGGATCCAATAACATCCAGCCACTAAAGTAGGACTATAAAGTGGAAGCTCACATAAAGATCTATGGGAAGCTCTTGCCTTTGTGTAAGCTCTCACATCTTTGGAACCTAGCATCTGATGGCAGATTTGGGGCTACTGTTGGTCAGCAGTGTTAGCAGTAGGAAAGAAGAGCTAGATGCTGAACAAAGGAAAGCAATGACAAACTGGAATCTATCAGGCACCTCTGCATCTATCACCATATCTGTAGCAGATTTGTAGTTTTCAAAGGTGGCTGCAACAATATCTTCCATCTTATATGCTCTTCTGCAATATGACCCTGTCATTTCCCCATCAAAGGTGCAGTCTATTTCTCTAACCCCATTGAATCTGGGCACTACCTGTGACTATTTTGACTAACAGAATATAGTGCAAGCGAAACTATGCCAGTTCTGGGCACAGCACTTACCTGGCATAAAAGCATCTGAGTCCTGCCTCTTGGAACACTCACTATTGGTACACGCCATTGTGGAACCCAGCTTCTATGCTGTAAGAAGCCCAAACCATATGGTAAGGCCATATGTAAGTGCTCTATTCCGCAGCTCCAGCTGAGCTCCCATTCAACAGCCAACCACTTGCATGAACCATCTTGGGTATCCAGTCCAGTTAATTCTTTTAGATAAATCTGGCCTCAGATACTAACTAACCGAAGCTTGGAAACCTCACTCATCTGAACCCAGTCAACCCACCAAACCATAGAGAGAATAATATTTTTTTCCAGCCACTAAGTCTTGTGATAACTTGTTATATAGCAACAGATAATCAGAACAGTATCTGATCATGAAGACCCTCCAAGTAGTATAGCCATTGCTTCACTTCCACCTCCCAAATCTCACACAGGTTCCTCTAACATGGAACCATTCAAATAAAAGGATTCTGGGAAATGTAGTTTCTAGTTCAACTAAGTTGACAATAGAACATTTGGTATATTTGGGTTAGCTGTGTAATTTTGGCTATTGGAATGTGACTTGACAAGACACAAATGGAGGCTTTAAATGTGCTTGTTTGTTGACTTGTTATTGCAATTTTGTCATCTGCCACGAGAAGAAGCTGCACTAAGTAACCTCTGGTATGGTCCTGCAATGATAAGATATATTTAGCACACTTGAATCCAACTCTTAGTCTGGAGTCAAGCCTAGCCAAGCCCAGTAGAGCCCAGCATAATGGCAAAAAAAAACTAGCAAATCTATGAACAAGAAATAAATAGTTGTTGTTTTAAGCCACTGAGATTTTAGAGTTGTTGGTTACATGGCATTATTTCAGGCAATAACCATTTATTATAAATGGAAAGAACCAAACATGTTTTTCTGCCTCTCTTGATAAAAGTACTTCAGGATAACCAAATAGTTGATGTGGAAAAGTTCTTCTTTATAGAAGAATCCCAACTTATAAATACAAGAAGAATAAGATATCACCATTTGAAACCTATAATGAAATGACAGTTCTAGGCAAAGATGATCAAAAACTTTCAAAATTTTTATGGATAGATCAGGTTGACAATATATGAACAAACTAATCAGTGTTAACATCACAAAAAAAGAGAGACAACTACATATTATGTGTCTTCTGGTGTGGTGCAATAGGAAATACGAAAAAAAAAAACACTTGTAACTTATTTTTGCTAAAATTTAGATCTAAATCTGATAAACTTCTATACCTAACTACAGGAAATATAGGGGTCAGAGGAACTGGTAAGTGGTGGTACCAGTTAATGCATTAGGGAAGCCTGGAAAAGGTTAAATGACACCATGGGGGAGGAGCATTTTGCAAAATCCAGAATGTGGGAAATTTTACAGGACAAAACTGATATCTTCCACAAATACACTGAAAGGAAGAAGAGAAATAGAACGTATAGATTAAAAGAGATTATATCATTACTCTCTCAAGATCCATCCATGTTGTCACAAATGTTCCTATATCATCTTTTCTTACTGCCGAATAGTATTCCATTGTGTATATATACCACAACTTCTTTATCCATTCATCTATCGAAGGACATTTTGGTTGTTTCCATGTCTTGGCCACCGTAAACAAAGCTGCAATGAACATTGGAGCACACGTGTCTTTATCTCTAAATGTTTTCAGATTTTTTGGGTAGATACCCAGGAGAGGGATTGCTGGGTCATATGGCAATTCTATTCGTAATTCTTTGAGGAACCTCCACACTGCCTTCCATAACGGCTGCACCAGTCTGCATTCCCACCAACAGTGTATGAAGGTTCCTTTTTCTCCACAGCCTCTCCAACATTTGTTATTATTTGTCTTGTTGATGATAGCCATTCTGACTGGGGTGAGGTGATATCTCATTGTGGTTTTGATTTGCATTTCTCTGACGATTAGTGATGTTGAGCATTTTTTCATATGTCTATTTGCCATTTGTATGTCCTCTTTGGAGAAATGTATCTTCAAGTCCTCTGCCCATTTTTCAATTGGGTTGTTTGTTTTTTTGTTGTTGAGTTGCATGAGTTCCTTGTATATTCTGGATACTAGCCCCTTATCGGAGGCACTGTTTGCAAAAATCTTCTCCCATTCAGTTGGTGGCCTCTTTATTTTGTCAATGGTTTCTTTTGCTGTGCAGAAGCTTTTAAGTTTCATATAGTCCCATTCGTTTATTTTAGCTTTTACTTCCATTGCCTTTGGAGTCAAATTCATAAAATGCTCTTTGAACCCAAGGTCCATAAGTTTAGTACCTATGTTTTCTTCTATGCAGTTTATTGTGTCAGGTCTTATGCTTAAGTCTTTGATCCATTTTGAATTAACTTTGGTACATGGTGACAAATAGCAGTCCAAGTCAGACAGAAAAAGCAGAGAACCATGTGATTTCACTGCTATGTGGTATATAAACCAAAAACAACAAAAGAACAAGACAAACAAATGAGAAACAGAAACTCATAGACACAGACAATAGTTTAGTGGTTGCCAGAGGGCAAGGGGGGCGGGGGGTGGGGGGTGGGAGATGAGGGTAAGGGGGATCGAATATATGGTGATGGAAGGAGAACTGACTCTGGGTGATGAACACACAATGGGATTTATAGATGATGTAATACAGAATTGTACACCTGATATCTATGTAATTTTACTAACAATTGTCACCCCAATAAATTTAATAAAATAAAATTTAAAAAAAAAAGAGATTATATCAATCAACTCCAGCATATGTGTGTTGTATGGATCCTGATTCAAACAAGCCAACAGTAAAAAAAATGTAGGAAACAATCAGGGAAATTTGGACACTGAATGCATATTTGATGATATTAAGGAATATTTGTTATCTTTAGATACAATAATAGCTTTAGATGCAACTACAGAATAGTTGTTACCTTTAGATGTGCTATTGCAGTTATTTTAAAAATCAGTTCTTATCTTTTAGAGACACATACTGAGATATTTATGGATGAAATGATACATCTTGGTCTTGTTTCAAAATAGAGGGCTGTGCATGGGGGTTATAGATAAAACCAGTTTGGCTAAGAACCTAGGTTTTTGGCTGGAGAAATTCGGTGCGTGGTGGTAGTTAGTGAGATAGGGAAGCCAGAGAGGGAAACAGGTTTTGATCGGGACAAGGGCAATGGCAGATCAGGAGTTCTGTTTTAAATATGAGTATGTTAGGTTTGAAATGCCTATTAGGTGTAGAAGTGGAGAAATCCAGCAGATAATTGTATAAGGCAGTCAGGTGCTCAGCTGAGAGGTCACACTGGAGATGTAACTTCGGGTGTCACAAGATTCTTTAGTTTACACTCCCCCTATGTGATCTCATCTATCCACTTGTCTTTGATACTTTCTAGATTAGGTAGAAGCTATTCTGTCCTCTACAGTTCTTACTACTCCTACAAGTAGTGTCGGTTTGTTCAGCCATTTTAGATAACAAGGTAACAGCATGTATTAAAATTAAAACGTACGTCCTAAATGACCAAGCAAATCCACTTCTCTGTATCTACCCTAGTAACATTTACACATGAGCAAAAGCAGACATGACAAGGGTACTCCCACAACCTTATTTGTAATAGCAAGAAATTACAAACAACCTAAATGTCCACCAACAGGGGAATGGCTAAATTTAAAATATTTCCAAACTATGGGGTATTATGCAAAAGTTAAAAAGAATGAAGGCTATTTCTGTATAGTGTAATTAAAAGATCTCTAAGACATATTGCTGAATAAAAAAGCAAGTTACAGAAAAATATTTCTATTCTATGTTGATTACTTTTTAAAAAACTGCTTGTGTGTGTGCATGTGTGTATACATATATTTGTATATAAGAATTCAAAATTTTAAATATTTCAAATACTATGCAAAAAAACATAACATTGGCTATATTTGGGTAGGATACTGGGTTTGGGGGCTGGTCAAGAGAACTTCTAGCTGTATAAGTAATGTTTCACATTTATAAGGAAAATATATTTACATATAACTTGCAAAATTATCATTTATCTAATTTAAAAGAATGGAGTCATTAAATGTAACTGTCTAGAATCAAGTCATATGAAATTACATAGTGAAGTGGTTAGGAACAGAGACTTTGGAGTAGGACTTCCTGGGTTTGAATCCTGGTTCTGTGATTTAGTAACTGTGTTTGAGCATTTAAGCAAAATACATAAATTCTCTACACTTCTGTTTCTTCATTTTTAAAATTGAGATAACAGTAGTACTTACCTCAAAGGTTTAGAATAATATGTACAAGAGGCTTAAAAGACTGCCTAGCACATAGTAAGTGATCAATAAATCTCAACTGCTTTTATTATTATTGTTATTTCCATTACTCAATGGGTTTCTGGTTTGGAATATTAAGGGCGCCTGGATACTAGTCTTGTGAATAAGATGATGAAATGTGGGCTGAATGGTATTGTTAAGGGATTCTTAGCAGATTTATTCATTAAATATTTTGCATACCTATTATGTGCAATTGTGTCAAAAGTGTTTCTGTTCATAGATTGCTGTCTGCCTGACAAGCCAAAGTCTGGTACTATTCAATGATTTTGTCAGAGACTTGAAGAAGAAAGAAAAAAGAAAAATGCGGACGGCATAAATCTTCAAAGGAATCCCAGTTCCATTGATAAACATGCAGGGTTGAATCCAATAAGACAAAAGTATTCTTTTCATAAAGTAAAATATCTTTTTTAAAAAATTAAAGTTTATTGGGGTGACAGTTGTTAGTAAAGTTACATAGGTTTCAGGTGTACAATTCTGTATTACATCATGTATATATCATTGTGTGTTCACCACCCAGAGTCAGTTCTCCTTCCATCACCATACATTTGATCCCTTTTACCCTCATCTACCACCCTCCTCCCCCCCTTACTCTTTGGTAACCACTAAACTATTTATTGTCTGTGTCTATGAGTAAAATAATCTTAAATGAGATCTTAAAGTTTCTCTCATCCAACAGCCACTCAGTGCTGTAATACTCTCACCAGTATCCCAAATAAGAATCTTTCTAGCTCTTAAATGTTGTTTTGAACAGAGGACTCATTATTTCATGAAGCAAACTGTTCAATTGTTGAACAGCTAGAACTGTACCTTATGTTGATGCTAAATCAGCAACTCTACAACTTTAAGAACTGGCTCCTTTTTCCGACTAGAGCTACACAAATCAGTTCTCTTTCACCTTCTGCGTGGCAACTTTTTGAATATTTGTAGACAGTGATACTGTCACCCTAGAATCATTTCTTCTTCAGGCTAAAAATTCCTGCACTTATTTGATTTCCTATCACCCTCCTTATCCTCTGGACCAATTCCAGTTCAGTGGTGTTCTACTTAAAGCCTAAGGCTTTGTATTTTTGTTGCTGGGAAATTACATCCGCTATAGAAACTTGCCACTTTTGCACATATCAGAAAGATAATCTGGAGCAGTTGTTCCTCTAATGACCTCATATAATTAACCCTTGTGGTGTCTAATTAAAAATAAACATATATTAGGGCCCCTATGTTTCCCTGTGGAACTGTTCTAATTCATCTTTGTCCTCTGGCTACTATTTTACATAAGATAACCATAGGGCAGTTAATTTTGGAAACACATATGATAGAAACTTGTAGTTCAGTTTTTTCCCTTAATGTACTTTCAATCAATCCTTCTGGTTATACTTGGTGATAATTTTCTTATACCTATTTATTCTTCCACCCCTAACCCTATGTAGGCAGTGCTAAAAATTAAACCTTAAAATGACATGGCCTCGGTTAACCCCATCCTCAGACCTACCCAAATATCCCCTCTGAAGCCAGGTGACAGATATTTTCCTTAACTGGGGGGAAATCTTAGCCTACTCTCTCTCAGAAATAGGAGAAATCCAAGAGAGGGCACACCAGCATACCTGAGCCTGTATCTTGAAGCCCTTATAGACCCTTCTGTTATCAAGTTCTGACTTTTAAAGAACCCAGAATTTGATCTTTTATTAGGGTCACTGAATTCAGAGTTATTTTGTTCCTCTGCCCCTTTAAGGTAAGTCTCAGCTGATTTCCATGACCGAGTAACTTCCAAACATGGGGGCTCCATCCTTGGATTTTTTTGTCTATCTACACTTACTCCCCTCACTCAAGAGTCTTGTAGTGTTAAATACCATATTAATGCTGATAGTACCATGTATATCTCCTGTTCAAATGTTACCCTTGAACTCTGCCATCCACCGTGTTAGATTCATCCTAAGGCTGGCTACCTTTAAAGTCATAGGATGGCTGCTGGCACACATCAGGACTTCAATATTCCTTGTTCCTATCTAGTGAAAAATAGACTGCATTGCTTGCCACAGTCAAAATTTTATCAAAGGCTTTTTCTATAAGAAATTTCTATTATCATGTAGTTTTCTCTTTTGATCTGTTAGTATGGTGAATTGCTTTTATACATTTTCTAATATTAAACCACTTTTACATCTGTAGCATAAAACCAATCATTGCATTCAATTAATATTTTATGTAAGATGTAACCTTTATATTCATAAATGCAAGGGACATATCATTTTCTTCACATAATTTCTTTGTCTGGTTTTAGTATCATAATATCTTCAAAGAATAAGTTAAGAAGTATTCCTTTTTCTCTGTTCCTTGAAGAGTTTGATTAAAATTAGGATGGTCTTGAAATGTCGTCTAACTTGTATGTAAAGCCATTTGAACCAAGTGTTTTCCCTGGAGGAATATTTAAAAATAATGCTTTAATTTATTTCATGATTCTAGGACTATTCAAAATGTTTATATTTTCTTGGGTGAGTACTGGTAAGTTCAGGTCAAACTACTTAATTGGAATGTTGATATTTTCCATATTGTTCAGAATTATTTTTGTCTCTTTGACCTAACACTAACTGTGAGAAATGTGTTGAAACCTCCCTCTATGTGGTAGATTTGTACACTTCTTATAATTTTATCAATTTGTGCTTCACATTTTGAGGCTACAAGTATATTTAAATTTTGAATTAAATATTTACCATTTAGTAATGGTCCTCTGAATGCCTAACATTATTTTGTATAAAAGTCAATTTTATCTGAAATTAATATAGGCATACCATTTCTTTTTCTTAATATTTGCTTAATATTCCTTTTTTTTCCATCCTTTTACTAATAAAAAATCTTTTATTGGGCTAAGTTCTAAACATTTAATACTATTGTTGACTTGTAAGACTTACTTTTAACAATTTATGTGTAGCCTTCAAATTAGTACATTTTTGATCATTTGCCCTTTAATGCTACATGAAAGTTAATTCAGAGAAATTCCAATTATGCAGTTGGCCCATGTCATATGCAGACTCAACTATACATATTTATTTAGGGTGTTAAGTTCATAATGATTTCTAATCATTCAAGCTTGCTGCAGGTACAATTCATGCCACCAACCTCTCTGTTACTACATATTCCTGCATTTAAATGGTGGATTTGAAATAATGATAGTACAGTGATTGTAAAGATTAATTTAAAAAAAAACCTTGAGTTACTTCAATTCCATATTTTGTTTGATTACTTGGAGTTTTAATTTGTTTTTAATTTCAAAGCAGTGTAACAGAGTATGCACTGTGAGATAGAATATTTTTGTTTCATAAATGAAAGTTTTAGTCCACACAAATAAAATATTTTACTGAGTTTGGGTAATGTGCTTAAAATAATTTTTTTAATTAAAGTTTATTGGGGTGACTACGGTTAGTCAAATTACATAGATTTCAGGTGTACAATTCTGTATTACATCATCTATTATCACATTGTGTGCTCACTACCCAGAATCAGTTCTCCTTCCATCACCTAATATTTGATCCCATTTACCCTCATCTACCACCCCCCTTTTTAAAATTAATCATTGTTTTAAAACTAAAGAAGAAACCAAGAAGATAATGATTTTTGCACATCATCGCATGACTATCATTGAAAATAATTTTGTCATATGAAGGAAAGAAGCATTAAGAAATGATCTGCTCCAGGTGACAAATACACTAGGTATGCCACAGTTAGGCAGTTTGCTCATTCTCTTTATAAGCTATTAGAATTTTCTCCTTGAAATATTCTAAAATTTCACTATCTCTAGGTATGCGTGTTTACTTATTTCCCCATAAGAGCACTGTCAATAAGAAGTTGTTTATCTTTTTTTTAAGATTTTATTGGGGAAGGGGAACAGGAGTTTATTGGGGAGCAGTGTGTACTTCCAGGACTTTTTTTCTTTTTTTCCCAAGACAAGTTGTCTTTTCAATCTTAGTTGTGGAGGGTGCCTTTCAGCTTCAAGTTGTTGTCCTTTCAGTCTTAGTTGTGGAGGGCGCAGCTCAGCTCCAGGTCCAGTTGTCGTTTTTCTAGTTGCAGGGGGCACAGCCAACCATCCCTTTGATGGGAGTCAAACCGGCAACCTTGTGGTTGAACCCACGCATTCCAACCAACTGAGCCATCCCGGAGCTCAGCGGCAGCTCAGCTCAAGGTGCTGACCAATCTTAGTTGCAGGAGGCGCTGCCCACCATCCATCCCTTGCAGGACTACGAGGAATTGAACCGGCAACCTTGTGGTTGAGAGCCTGGGCTCCAACCAACTGAGCCATCCAGGAGGCAGCTCAGCTCAAGGTGCTGTGTTCAATCTTAGTTGCAGGGGGCGGAGCCCACCATCCCTTGCAGGACTCGAGGAGTTGAACCAGCAACCTTGTGGTTGAGAGCCCACTGGCCCACGTGGGAATCAAACCGGCAGCCTTCGGAGTTAGGAGCATGGAGCTCTAACCGCCTGAGCCACCAGGCCGGCCCAGAAGTTGTTTATCTTTAATTCTGGAAATTTTATCTACATTATTTCTTTAAAGTTCTCTCTTTATATTAATTTTTTCTCCCTTTCTGGAGCTCCCATTACCCAGATGTTAGTACATCTACTTCTGTCACACATATGTCCAAGGTTTTCTTTTATATTTTCTTTTTGGTCGAAACATTTCTTCAATCTGGTTTTATAATTTGTTAATTTACTTATTACCTGTATCCATCGTCCTTTTAATCCCAGACGTTGTACTCTTTTTTTCTTAATCCCAGATATTGAACTCTTTTTTACACAAAATATTCCTTTTTTCTTTTTTTAAATGTTTTAAATCACCTTTAATCACTGATATAGAATTTATATACAGTAAATCTACCCATTATAGTTTGGTGAGTTTTGAGAAATGTATATAATCATGTAACTATGATCAATATCAAGGTATTGAACATTTCCATCACCTACAAAAGTATTCTCAAGCCCCTCCCCTCAACCCTCAGGCCCATTTGCTTTCTGTCACTGTAGTTTTCATTTGAGTTCCATAAAAACGGAATAATGCAGAATGTACCCATTTGTGTCTGGCCTCTTTCACTTAGCAGACTTTTTTGAGATTCAGTCATGTTGTTTCATACTTCAGTAGTTTATTGGTTTTTTATTACTGGATAGTGTTCCATTCTGTGGACATAGCACAATTTGTTTATTCATCTGTTGATGTAAACTTGGGTTGTTCCCAAGTTAGGGCCACTATTGATAAAACTGATCTGATTATTCAAGTACGAGTCTTCTTATGGAAATATGTTTGTATTTATTGGATAAATACCTATGAGTAGTATTACAGGGTTGTATGGAAAGCATATGTTTAGCTTTACAAGAAAGTACCGAACTGTTTTCCATAGTAGTTGTACTATTTAATGATCTCAGCAATAAGATGTGAGTTTCAGTTTCTCCACATCCAATATAGCGTTGTTATATCCTTTGTCTTTGGCCATTCTGGTGGGTATACAGTAGTATCATATTGTGATTTCATTTGTATTTCCCTGATGACTAGTTTTGTAGAGGATAATTTCATGTGCTTATTGGCCATTTGTATATCTTCTTTTATAAAATGCCTGTTCATATTTTTTGGCTACTTTTCCTGCAGGTTATCATCATCATCATCATCATCAAGTTTTGAGAATTCTTTGTATACTCTTGATGCAAGTTCTTTATCACATACCTGTTTTGCAGACACTTCACACAATCTGTGACTTGCCTTTTTATATTAATAGTACAAATTTTTTATTGTTAATGCAGTAATTATATGTTTAATATTTATTTTTAAAATTTTAATAAAAATTGTATATACATAGTGAAATAATTGCTACAGTCAAGCTAATTAACATATCCATCTCTTCACATAGTTACCATGATTTTTGAGGGATGGTGAGAGTACCTGAAATCTACTCTCTTAGCAAATTTCCAGTAATTCACACATTAACAGTATATTTTAAGGAACAAAAGTTTTAAATGTTGATGAAGTCCAGTTTATCTGTGTTTTTTCTTTTGTGCCTCATGCTTCACGATTGTGTCCTAAGAAATGTTTACTTACCCCAAGACTCCAAGATTGAAAAGATATTCTCTTTTTTTTTCTATTGTCCATTACAAGTGAATTTTTGTGTGGCATGGGGTAACAAGTTTCTTACCTTTTCTTTCTTTCTTTCTCTTTCTTTCTTTCTTTTTTCTTTCTTTTTTTTTTTTGCATATGGATATCCAGTTGTTCTAGCACCAACTGCTATAAAGATTATCTTTTCTCCATTTAATTATCTTGGCACGTTTGCCGAAAATCCTTTGACCATAACAGTGTGGATCTATTTCTGGATGATCTGTTCCATTGACCTATATGACTATCTTTTTGCCAGCACCAAATTATTTTTATTTCTGTATCTTTTTAGTTAAGTCTTGAAATGAGATTGTGTGAGTACTCCCACTTTTTTATTTTAGAAAATTGTTTTTGGCATTTATATCCTTTGCATTTCCATACAAATTTTAGTATCAGCTTATCTTTTAAAAACCTGTTGGGATATTGATCAGTTTGAGTTGAATCTATGAATTAATATGAGGAGAAATGACATTTTGTCAGAACTGAGTCTTCCAACCTATGATATGGTGTAGCTCTCCATTTATTTATGTTTTCTTCAGTTTCTTTCAACAAAATTTGAAGTATTTTTTTTAATTGAAGTTTTAAATGTACAGATCTACACATATTTTTTAAAATGTAACTTTAAGTAATTCATGTTTTTGGATGCTATTTTAAATGTAATTGCTTTCTGTGTCAATATCAAATTTTATTTTCCAGTTTATATAAATATAATTGACTTTTGTATGTTGATCTTATATCTTGTGATGTCACTTACTTATGTATTTAATAACTTTTTTGAAAGATTTAGTAAGATTTTCCATGTACACAATGTCATTTGTGAATAAAAATAGTGCTATTTTTTCCTTTCCAATCTTTATGTCTTTTATTTCCCATACTGACCTTATTTCAATGGCTAAAACCCCAGTCTAATGTGAAAAAGAAATGGCAAGAATTGACATCCTTGCCTTGTTCTCAATCTTAAGAGTAAAACAGTAGGGTTTGTTTGTTTGTAGATGCCCTTTATCAGCTTAACAAAGTACACTTCAATTTCTTTTTGCTAAGAGTTCTTTTTTATCATGAATTAGTCTTGATTTTTTTTCAAATGCTTTTCTAGCATCTATTAAGATTATCATATTTTTTTTGCCTTTATCCTGTTGATATGGTGAATTATATCAGTTTATTTTCAAATGTTATTACAACCTTGCATTCCCAGAATAGAACCCACTTGGTTGTGGTGCATTATCCTTCATATATATTGCTGGACCCAATTTGCTAATATTTTAAGTACTTTTATATCTTTGTTCATAGGGATGTTGCTCTGCAGCTTTCTCTTCTTGTAATATCTTAGTCTGGTTTTAATATTAGGGTAATGATGGCCTAAAGATTACTTGAGGAAGTGTTCTTTCTTCTAATTTCTGAAAGAGTTTGTGTAAGATTGATACCATTTCTTTTTTAAATGTTTCATAGAAATCATCAGTGAAGCCATCTGGTCCTGTAGTGCTTTAAATTATAAATTCAATGTCTTTATACTCATAAAATATAAACTCACTCAGATTTTCCTTTTTATAGTCAATTTTGAAAATTTGATTTTTCAAGGAATTTTTCAATTTCATCTAAGTTGTGAAACCTCTTGGCATAAAGTGGTTCATAATATTTCCTTATTATCCTTTTAATACATACAGAATCTGTCGTGACATTCCGTCTTTCCTGATATTTATAATTTGTTTCTTCTCCCTTTTTTTCTTGATGTTAGTTAAGGCTTATGAATCTTTTCAAATAACTAGCTCTTGGTTTCACTGATTTTCTCTATTGTTTTTTGTGTTTTCAATTTCATTGATTCCCTTTCTTTATTATTTTCTTCCTTCCGCACTTTGGTTTGAATTTGCTCTTCTATTTTCTAGTTATTAAGGTAGAAGTTTAGATTGTTGATTTGAATACTTCCTTCTTTTCTAATATAGTGAGCACTTAATACCATAAATTTTCCATAAGCACTCCATTAGTTACAACCCACAAATTTTAGTATGCCATGTTTTCATTTTCATTCAGTGAAAAATATTTTCTGATTTAACTTATGATTTCTTCTTTGACATATGTGTTATATAAAAATGTATATATTTTAATTCCAACCATTTAGGGATTTTTGAGATAGCTTATAGATTCCTAATTTAATTCCACTGTGGTCCAAGAACATACTTTGTATGATTTTGCTCCTTTTAAATTTACTGAGACTTGTTTTGTGTCCCCAATATGGCCATTTTGGAGGATGTTCCACATACAGCTGAAAAGAATATGTATTTTGCTGTTATTGGGTGGAGTTTTCTATAAATGCCAATTGTCATATTGGTTGGTTGAATTCTTTGGATCTTTTATATCCTTACTGATGTTCTGTCTACTTATTCTATCATTTACTGAGAAAAGTGTGTTGACATAGCCAACTATAATCATGGTTTGTCTATTTTGCCTTTTGTTTCTGTCAGTTTTTGCTTCATACATATTCAATCCCTGTTGTTAGCTGCACGCACATTTAGGATTGTTATGTTTTCTTGAAGAATTGACCTGTTTACAATTATGGAATGTCTGTCTTTATTCTTGATAATATTTCTTATTCTGAAATCTATTTTATGTGATATTAATATAACCACTCCAGCTTTCTTTGGATTATTTTGTTGTTGTTACTACTTGCCACATATTTACTTTTAACCTATCAGCGTCTTTATAAAAAAAGTGAGTCTCTTGTAGACAACATATAGTTGGGTCTTGGTTTTGTATCTAAGAGAGAAGAAGAAAAAATGTTTCTTCCTTTGTTTTGCAACATAAGGAACTCCTATTTGAAAGTCAAATAATGAAGTCAAATAAGCGTATTTTCCAAGATGAGTCAACACCGCCTGACCCAGCAGGATTTGAAAAATCACAGTAAGAAATAAGAAAGAATTAAAAGTACTTCTGGGCATTTTGACATTGAATGAATAATGCATGACTTTCAAGCAGTATGTAATACAAATTAAAATTTTCGAGTCAACAGCTCAGACACATTTTATAATAGGATTGCAATAGAGAATGTAGCATAGGTCTAAGTCATAGACATGAGTGAAATACACATATCTCTCAATTTTACACCTTAGTATTTTTGGAGTAATGGCATTGATGATCTGTAATGAGCAATAATCTCAAACTTATTTTTATTTATCTGTGAAATAGATGGTAGTACATTGATATGTTATTTTTTCTAACAGTTTTACAATATTCCAAGTAGTAAAAACACAACAATTAACACAATCACTATTTCTGCCCCCATAAAGTTTATATTTTAGCAGTAAAAAAAGAAACATGTAATTAAATAATTACATGTAATTAAATAATTACTAGTGATGAGAGCACTGGGTGCTATAAAATTGTATAATGAAGAACATAATCTAGTCTTCAAGGGGACAGAATCAAAGATGATAGTTAAGATATCTAAAGAATGAGCAGGAGTAAGCTATGTGAAGGGGGTTGGTTTGATAGGCCAACATAGGCAAATGCCTGAGGCAGGATAAAACTTGGTATGTTTAAGGAAATAAGAGAAGGCCAGTATACCTGGAATAAAGTTGAGGGGAATGTTGGCTATGAGATAGGAGAGAAGTAAGCAGGGACTTGACAATGTTAAGAAGTTTGATTAACTAATTAGGGAGCTGCAAAGAGAAATGAAATCAAGACAATGAAATAATTGAATTTGCACTTAAAGTTTTTACTCTTTCCTATGTGAAGAAAATATTGGAATGGACACAAAAGGTTTTATGATGAAACTAGTTAAGAAGATATTGGAGCAGTACTATATGCATTGTTAATAGCTTTGGGGTTAGTAAGTCATGATTGTGGAGATGTCATCAATTGGAGAGATTGTTAAGAAAGTAGAATTTACAGGACTTTTTGATTCACTGTATATATGGGATGAAGGAGAAGGAGAAGATAAGATTGATTCATAAGCTTATGGCTTAAGAAGTTGAGTGAATAGTATTACCATGTAATGAGTTTGAGAACCCCCAGAAGATGAGCAGATTTGTGGGGGAAAAGCATAATCAGTTAATTTTGAACTTACTGAACTCAAGATATCTATGATATATGCATATGTAGAGTATGAAGTTGGATGTAGTCTTTCTTAGAAAAATGGTGTATGCTGGAAATACAACTATGTGAGTCATACCGATGGTAGTTGAAGTCATGAGTGGATGGTATTTCTTAGGAAAAGTATGTAGAATTGAGAAGCAAAGGGCCCATGAAGAGCCCTGAGTACTCCAACATTGAAGGGCCAGGTAGAGAGGAAAGACCTAGAGAAAGGAACTGGGAAGTAACCACATAAATAGGGGGAAAACCAGGAAAATGTGGCTTACTGGAAGCCAAGGTAGGAAAAAAACCTCAAGGAGGGATGGGTCAATTGTGTTAAAAGCTAATGATAGATCTAGTTAAATGAAAAGGCATGTTTAATTTTCATACACACATTCTAAATGGATATAATTAGAAAAGAAGGTGGTGTTGTAGAGAGCAAAGAACATGATCTTTAATTGATACAAACCTGATTTTAAATCCTAGCTCAGGAAAGGATTTTAGCCCTCATCCCCCGCCCCCCATAGAAACACAGATTTTGACAACTACCCATGAACGAAAATAAATAACTTTGTGGGAGTACAGAAGTCCATGAAGAGGTTCTAGTACCTTGTTGGAACAAAAAGCTGTGAGAATAGACTTATTGAAGAAGAATGGTTTCACTTTACCTATGAGTATGTAACCCCTCCTCAAAGGCAGCACAGCTCAGTGCTGAGAGAGATGCCCTTGACCTGTGATTTGTCCCATGGGAGAAAGTGAGCAGCTGGCTTCCCTAGCTGCTGCAGAGATTCACTTCATTTTTACCCCACCCATAACACTTAGGAGATTGGCACAGCTAAGAAGTCAGGAGGCAGCAAAAAGCAGGGAGAAGGGATGGTGTCTCAGGGCAACTGGGGTCTGGAACTCAAGAAAGGGTAATGGATTCTGCTACTCACCTTGTGAAATATGTCAAGAGGACCACACACACACACTTTGCAGGTTACATCACCTGTGGTCTCCCGCAATTAGTCCACAAGTACCCCCAGAACTCCACACATTCTTCACCACCTTGGAGCTGATGCACCCACAAAAGGCACACACAAGCATCTGCAGATCATGTACAAACACATGCATACAGCTGGCTCAAATCTGCTGGGTTTGGAGTAGGAAAATAACCTCAAACACATGAGAACACTGCTCTAGGGAAAATAAAAAGGAGGCCCTCACCACATAGCCTGGCTTTGCAGGATTGAGAGAGGGCATACAATCCTAATACTTGTCCCTCAAGAGGGAACAAGAGGGGTGGAGTGGGTACATCTTTAGAAAAGTCTGAGAGACCCCCAGAGTCCCTGGATAGGCTGACTGGTAAAGGTCTTTCTCTCCCAGAGCCAATTAGTAAAGACCACAGGAAGTGACTACTTCTTTAATTGAAAAGACAGCAATGCAAGAATTCAAGAAATACAAAAAATTAGGGGAACATAACACTACCAAAGGAAGACAATAACTTTCCAGTAACCAAACCCAAAGAAATGGAGAGCTACAAATTGCCTGATAAATTACTCAAAATAATTGTTTTAAGGAAGCTCAGAAAGCTAGAAGAGAACACAGACACCTCAACAAAATCAGGAAATCTGCATAAACAAAACAAGAAGTTCAACAATGATAAATCATTAAAAAGAACCAAACACAAATTCTGGTGCTGAGGGATACGATAGATGAGGTGAAACATGTAATATAGAGCTTCAACAGCAGACTTAATCAAATGGAAGAATCTGTGAACTCAAAGACAGATCATTTGAAATGATCCAGTCAAGGGAAAAATAAAGAATGAAAAAGAGTGAAGAAAGCCTATGGGATTTATGAAGTACCACCAAAGGAACTAATATACACATTATGGGACTCCC
Source organism: Rhinolophus sinicus (assembly GCF_057876585.1). Classification (NCBI taxonomy): domain Eukaryota; kingdom Metazoa; phylum Chordata; class Mammalia; order Chiroptera; family Rhinolophidae; genus Rhinolophus; species Rhinolophus sinicus. The sequence goes on from NC_142518.1 coordinate 112,294,643, forward strand.
AGAAGACGAGAAAAGAGGGGCAGAAGGCTTATTTAAAGAAATAAGGGCTAAAACTTCCTGTCATGGGAGGGAGATGGATATCCAGATCCATAAAGCTAAGATCGTCAAATAGGATCAACCCCCAAAAAGATTGAACTGAAACGCATTATAATTAAATTATCCAAAGACAAAGAGGGAATTTTGAAAGCAGCAAGAAAAAAAGCTACTCATCACATACAAGAGAAACTCCATAAAGCTATCAGTGGGTTTCTCAGTAGAAATCTTAAAATCCAGGAAAGAATGAAATAATGTATTCAAAATGCTGAAAGAAAAATACTGCCAAGAAGAGTACACCCAGCAAAGATGGCCTTCAGAAATAGAGGAGAGATAAAGACTTTCTCAGACAAACAAAAGCTGAGGGAATTTATCACCATTTAGACATGCCTTACAAGAAATGCTAGAGGGAGTTCTTCAAGTTGAAACGAAAGGATGATAATTAATAACATGAAAACATATGAAAATATAAAATTCAATGGTAAAGGTAAGTATATAGTCAAATTCAGAATACTTTAATACTGTAATAGTGATGCTTAAATTACTTTTAACTCTAGTATTAAAGTTAAAAGACAAAAGTATTAAAAATAACTTTAGTTACAACAATTTAATAATGGATACACATTATAAAAGATGTAAATTGGGGCATCAATAACATAAAATATGGGATGGAAGTAAAAGCATAAAGTTTTTGCATGCAACTGAAGTTAAGTTGCTATCAGCTTAAAACAGAATGTTATAATTGTAAGATGTTTGATGTAAGCCTAATAGTAAACACGAGGAAAAAACCTCTAGTAGATACACAAAAGATAAAGAAGAAGGAACCAAAGTGTACCACTACAAAAAGTCATCAAATCACAAAGGAAGACAGCAAGAGAGCAAGAAAGGAACAAAGGAACTATAAATTTATCACACAAAAAATTAACAAAAATGGCAATAGTAAATTCTTACCCATCAATAATTACTTTAAATCTAAATGGACTAAATCTCTCCAATCAAAAGGCATAGAGTGGCTGAATGGATTTTTAAAAAAATTATCCAACTATATGCCCTCCATAAAAGACTCACTTCAACTTTAAGGAAACACAGGTTGAAAGTGAGGAGATAGAAAAAGATATCCCATGCAAATTACTGAAAGAGAGCAAGGGTGGGTATAGTCATATCAGAAAAGCAAACTAAGTCATAATTGGACAAAGAGACAAAGAAGGTCATTACATAATCATAAAGGGGTAAATTCATCAAGAGAATATATCAATTGTAAATATATGAGCATCCTACACTGGGGCACATAAATATGTAAGGCAAATATTAAGAGAAATATAGGGAGAAACACATAGCAATAAAATAATGGTAGGAGACTTCCGTAGCCCACTTTCAACAATAGAAAGATTATCTAGACAGGAAATTGATAAAGACACAGAACATCTGAATAACATTATAAACCAAATGAATGTAACAGATATGTACAGAATATTCTATACAATAGCAGCAAAATACACATTCTTCTCAAGTGCACATGGAACATTCACCAGGATATATCATATGTTGGGCCATAAAACAAGTTTTAACAAATTTAAGCAGAATAAAATCATATCAGTATCTTTTCCAACTACAATGATATGAAACTATAAATCAATAACAGGAAAACTGGAAATTTCACAAATATGCTGAAATTAAACAACACAGTCTTCAGCACCAATGGATGAAAGAAGAAATTAAATGGGAAATCAAAAAGTACCTTGAGACAAAGAAAAATGAAAACACAGAATACCAAAACTTCTGGGATGCAGCAAAAGCAGTTCTAAGAGGGAAGTTTATAGTGATAAAAGCCTACATTAAAGGGGAATAAAAGATCTGAAATAGAAGACCTAACTTCACACTGTAAGGAACTAGTAAAAGAACAAACTAAGCCCAAATTTAGCAGGAGGAATAAAATAATAAAGATTAGAACAGAAATAGATGAAATAGAGACTAGAAAACAACCTAAAAGATAAAAAAAAAAACCACAGGAGTTTTTTTTTTTTGAAAAGGTATACAAAATTGACAAACTACCAAGAATAAAAGAGATTCAAGTTTAGACTACCAAGAATAAAAGAGATTCAAATAAATAAAATTATAGATGAAAGAGTAGACGTTACAGTTGACACTAAAGAAATACTAAGGATCCTAATGAAGTACTATGAACAATTATAAGCCAACAAATCAGATAAACTAGAATAAGTGGAAACATACAACTTACCAAGATTGTCATAAAGAAATAGAAAATCTGAACAGACCAGTAACTAGTAAGGTGATCGAATCAATAATCAAAACCTCCTAACAAAGAAAAGCTCAAGATTAGATGACTTTACTGGCGTATTCTACCAAACATTAAAAATTAACACCAATCCATCATAATCTCTTCCAAAAAATTGAAGAGAATGAAACATTACCAAACTTATTTTATTTTATTAAGTCAGGAGAACTCTGATACCAAACCCAGACAAGGACACTACAAGGAAAGAAAATTACAGGCCAATATTCGTGATGAACATAGATGAACATACATACAAAAATCATTGACAAAATACAAGTAAACTGAATTCAATAACATTTTAAAATGATCATAGACCATGATTGAGTGGGATTAATCCCTATGATGCAAGGATGGTTCAACATATGCAAATCAGTGAATATGATACACCATATTAAAAAAATCAAGAGTACATATCATATAATCATCTCAATAGATAAAGAAAAAGAATTTAACAAAATCAAACATCCTTTCATGATTTAAAAAATTCAATAAATTAGAAACAGAAGAAATGTACATCAGTGTAATAAAGGCTATATATGACAAGCCAACAGCTAATATCAGAGTCAATGATAAAAAGCCGGATGGTTTCCCTTTAAGATCAGGAACGAGACAAGAATGCCCACTCTCACCACTTCAATTCAACACATAATAGTACTGGAAGTCATATATATATATATATATATATATATATATATATATATATATATACACATACATACACACACACACACCGGGGGTGCTAAAAAGTGTGTACACATGACTTGTGTTCATCTTTTGTTATAATATACATTGAGTATTACAATTTTAATATTTTTTTTCCTGTCTTAAAATGTGTATACATTTTTTGGCACCTTCTGTGTATACACACACACACACACACACACACACACAGCGTGGGTGTGGGTGTATATGGATACATCTATATGTGTATCTATATCTATCTATCTCTATATTTCTTTATCTATATCATCTATATCTATGTCTATATATCTATATCCATATCCATATCCATATCTATATCTATATCATCTATATCTGTATATATGGCACTGTTATACTGGACGTCTTAGACAGAGCCATCAGGCAAGAAAAGGAAATAAAAGGCATAGAATCAGAAAGGAAAAAGGAAAAATGTCTCTATTTCCAGATGACATGATTTTGTATATAAAAAAATCCTCCACCAAAAACTATTAGGTCTAATCAATGAGTTCAGTAAAGTTGCAGGATATAAAGTCCACACTCAAAATTCAGCAGTGTTTTTATACACTAACAGCAAATTATCTGAAAAAGAAATGAAGAAAACAATCCCATTTACCATAGCATCAAAAACAATAAAATACTTGGGAATAAATTTAATCAAGGAAGTGACAGATCTCTACACTGAAAACTACAAGACACTGATGAATGAAATTGAATAAGACACAAATAAATAATATTTTTGTCAAAAAGAAAGACATCCTGGATTGGAATAATTAATCTTATTAAAATGACCACACTATGCAAAGCTATCTATAGATTTAATGCAATCTAAATCAGGATTCCAATGTCATTTTTTACAGAAATAGGAAAAAATCCTAAAATTTATTTGGAACCACAAAAAAAACAAGTAAACAAAGAAATTCTAAAAAAAAAAAAGAACAAAGCTGGGGGCATCACACTTCCTGATTTCAAACAATATTACAATACTGTCATAATCAAAACAGTATGGTAGTGGTGTAAAAATAAACCTATAGACCAATGGAACAGAATCAAAAGACCAGAAATAAAACCATACATACAGTCAACTAATATTTGATAAGGGAGCCAAGAAAACTTAAAGAAGAAAAGACAGTCTCTTCAATAAATAGTGCTGGGAAAATTGGACATTTACATGCAAAATAATGAAACTAGAATTCTGACTTACACCACTCACAAAAATTAACTCAAAATGGATTAAAGGCTGAAATGTAAGACATGACCATAAAACTCCTAGAAGAAAACAAAGGGAAAAAGCTCTTTGACATTGATCTTGGTAATGATTTTTTAAATATGGCACCTAAAAAACATGCAAAAAATGAACAAGTGGAACTGCATTAAACTAAAAAGCTACTGCACAATGAAAGAAATGATGAACAAAATGAAAACACAACCTACAGAATGGCAGAAAATATTTGCAAACCGCACATCTGAAGATGTTAATTTCCAAAATATATGAGGAACGCCTAAAACTCAATGGCAAAAAAACAAAAAAACCTGAATGGGCATTTCTCCAAAGAGGACATACAGATAGCCAATAGACATACGAAAAGATGTTGAACATCACCTATCATCAGAGAAATGCAAATAAAAACCACAGAGATATCACCTCACCCCAGTCAGAATGGCTCTCATCAACAAGACAAATAATAACAAGTGTTGGAGAGGCTGTGGAGGAAAAGGAACCCTCATACACTGTTGGTGGGAATGCAGACTGGTGCAGCCGTTATGGAAGGCAGTGTGGAGGTTCTTCAAAAAATTAAGAATAGAGGGTGGCCAGGTGGCTCAGTTGGTTAGAGCGTAAGCTCTTAACAATAGGGTTGCCGGTTCGATTCCCATATGGGCCAGTGAGCTGCACCCTCCACAATTAGATCAAAGATAACGTGTTGCCTGAGCTCCCGGTGGGGTGGCCAGATGGCTCAGTTGTTAAGAGCATGAGCTCTTAACAATAAGGTTGCCGGTTCAGTTCCCACATGAGATGGTGGGCCGTGCCCCCTGCAACTAAAGATTGAAAACAGCAACTGGACTTGGAGCTGAGCTGCACCCTCCACAACTAGATTGAAGGACAACGACTTGGAGTTGATGGGCCCTGGAGAAACACACTGTTCCCCAATATTCCCCAATTTAAAAAATTAAGAATAGAATTACCATATGACCCAGCAATCCCTCTCCTGGGTATCTAACCCAAAATTCTGAAAACATTTATCCATAAAGATATATGTGCTCCCATGTTCATTGCAGCTTTATTTACGGTGGCCAAGACACAGAAACAACCAAAGTTTGTCCTTTGATAGATGATTGGATAAAGAAGATGTGGTATATATACAAAATGGAATACTATTCTGCCATAAGAAAAGATGAAATAGTGCCATTTGGGACAACATGGATGAATCTTGAGATTGTTATGCTGAGTGAAATAAGTCAGACAGAAAAAGTTGCATACCATATGATTTCACTGAAATGTGGTATATAAAACTGAAAACAACAAAAGAATAAGACAAACAAATGAAGAAACAAAAACTCATAGACACAGACAATAGTTTAGTGGTTACCGGAGGGTAAGTGTGGAGGGGAGTGGTAGATGAGGTTAAAAGGAATCAAATATATGGAAAGAGAACTGACTCTGGGTGGGGAACACACAATGTGATATATAAATGATATATTACAGAATTGTACACCTGAAACCTATGTAACTTTACTAATAATTGTCATCCCAATAAACTTTAATTTTAAAAAAGTGAAGCATCTACAATAACTCTGTTTGCTGAAGATTGTCTTCAAAATGGGAGGCCAGATATGAATAGATAGTGCCATGGAGGCACATCGATGCACCTTTATAACCTGCAAACAAACCAGAGCAAACTCTGATAAAAGAATGTTGTCCGGGAGAAAAATAAATATATAGAGAGAGATGGGTCATCAGCTTTCCTTTGTTATAGTGCTATAAGGAGCAAGAAATTAGAATCACTTATATGGAAATTTGAAAACTTCTTTTATATATACAACTTTCCTTTGTGTATATAAAGTTAACAAAAATGCATTGACGTCTGGCAGATTGTTTGGGAAATGCCTCCTGCAATTAGAGAGAAAAGTGACTTACCAGAATGTGAACATTCTATTACTGATAGCTGCACACAGACACTGGAGGTTTAAATTAAAACAAGTCTGTGGAGTTTTTTGTTTTGCGTTTTTTTGTTTTTGTTTTTTGCTTACCAGCACCATGGCTATGTGTAGCCATTAGACTGAAACATAATAAATCATCAAAAATTGAATGCTGTAAGTGCTTGGTACATTATGAGAACCATTGTTCTAGTGCAGATGTGAAGAAATGGTGTGTCCTTGATATGATAAGAAATTTCATTGTTATGTGGGATAGAAACCTCAGAAGTAATCCACCACTGCTTTGCCAAAGCTGATGTTGGAACCACTGGTGGCTTAGATGAACAGAGCAGGGTATGTGATGACTATGACTGGAATGAGCTGCAAAGAGAAACAAACTGTCCCATACTCAAAGGTCAATGATGACAGCCATTCTAACTGGGTGAGGTGGTATCTCATTGTGGTTTTGAATTTCATTTCTCTGATGATTAGTGATGTTGAGCATTTTTTCATATGTTTATTTGCCATTTGTATGTCTTCTTTGGAGGAATGTCTCTTCAGGTCCTCTGCCCATTTTTCAATTGGGTTGTTTGTTTTTTTTTGTTGTTGAGTTGCATGAGTTCCTTGTATATTTTGGATATTAGCCCTTTATCGGAGGCACTGTTTGCAAAAAACTTCTCCCATTCAGTTGGTGGCCTGTTTATTTTGTCGATGGTTTCTTTTGCTGTGCAGAAGCTTTTAAGTTTGATATAGTCCCATTCATTTATTTTAGCTTTTACTTCCCTTGCCTTTGGAGTCAAATTCATAAAATGCTCTTTGAACCCAAGGTCCATAAGTAGAGAGAAAAAGCAGAAAACCATATGATTTCACTGATATGTGGTATATAAACCAAAAACAACAAAAGAACAAGACAAACAAATGAGAAAGAAAAACTCATAGACACAGACAATAGTTTAGTAGTTACCAGAGGGTAAGGGGGGTGGGGGGGTGGTAGATGAGGGTAAAGGGGATCGAATATATGGTGATGGAAGGAGAACTGACTCTGGGTGGTGAACACACAATGGGATTTATAGATGATGTAATACAGAATTGTACACCTGAAATCTATGTAACTACTAACCATTGTCACCCCAATAAACTTTAATTTTAAAAAAAGGTCAAAGATTTTGTAGATATTGACAACATGTTACCTCCCTCTGCTGATTGGGAATTTCAAAGGAGAACAGACATTCTTGAGGTAGGTCTGTTTTGAGTATTGAATAACAGGAAGAAAATGTGCCCACATCCTAATATCTAGGATAAAGGACATAAACAACACTCATGATCAGTGAAAAGCTGCAATAATGTGAATGATTTTGGTGCCAAAGAGACAGTCAGATACATGTGTATATATATATATATATATATATATATATATATATATATATATATATATATATATATATATATATATATGCCAAAAAATGTATACACATTTTAAGAAAGGAAAAAAACTGTATTAAAATCATAATACTCAATATACGCCGATAACAAAAGGTGAATACAAGTCGTGTTTGATGACTGCAAATACAAGAGGGGCTCAAAGTGGTTACCATCAGCATCCAGACACTTCTGATTACAGCGAACTACTGCTTAAGCAACGTTGACCAAAATGTCCACTTGTATACATTTTTGACAACACCGGTGTTTGTGTGTGTGTGTGTGTGTGTGTGTGTGTGTGTGTGTGTGTGTGTATGTGTCGTATTTTAGTCCAACAGACATTTCCGGAGCATCTAGCACATGTGAGCTGATTTGTAATCCAGGTTCCATCTCATTTTAGTTTTGTAATCTTTGTCAAGACCGGAAAAATTATCATGTGTACAACTAGGGGACTAGATTATAATAGGCTATCTAAGCCATCAGTTCTATAATTCCAGGCTTGGTAGATACAGGAACTGAAATGGAAATTGGAACCTTTACTCCATAAACTCAAACTATCTAAAATATGGGTTGTAAAAATAAAAAGAAAGATTCTATTCTTCAGTAACTTGATGAAATGGTACCGGAACATCTGAATTTGAAAATTATAAAACCACCTATTTCAATGGTTCTGCATGTACTTTAGTGTACACATCCAGAAGCATTTTTTCTTGGAAACTACCCAACATATTTTGAAAACTGTACATATTAATTTATTGCTAGGATAGACAATGAATTGACATGCTAAATGAAGCCAGATAAATTTTTTAAAACTCATATATCAGATCATATCGCACCTCTGCTTGAACCTCTCTAATTATTTCCCATTACACTTAGAACAAAATCCAAACACCTTCTAGCCTTGCAAGACTCTCTGGTCACAAGAAGATAAGAGGGACCAGAACTCCAAGCAGAGAAAGCTGGTGCAAAGATCATAAGATGTGGAGGAGCTTGACATATCTGAGGAACAGAAAGAAGGCCAGTGTGATCTTCTCACCTACCACTCTCCCCTTATTTCTGCTACCATCAGTCACTCTGGCTTTATTTCTGTTCCCTCTCTTCTTCTTGTGGCTGACTCCTCCTTGACGTTCAGGTTTCAGCTTAAGTGTTACTGCCTCAGAGAGACCTTCTTTGACTTCCCAATATAACGGCTTAGGCTAGAGATACAAATTTTGGAGCACAGATATTACTTTCGGAGAGAATACGGAGTGATTTAGGCTCCCAAACTCATTTCTCTTTCTAAGATACTATGCTGCCTCTCAAAGTATAGGTATCGAATAAAAATAAATTAATATGTAAAGCAAACCTTTGCAGAGGGTGGATAAAATTTTTTTAAAAAGCAGCATATACTTTGCTCAAAAATGAAGAGATGCTATTTGAGACAGGTCTTGAAGAATAAATAAGATTTAGACAATGGACAGCGTGTGCAAAGGCACTGAGGTGTGAAAGAGCATATTATTGAAGTGCTAACTCCGTGTATGCAAGGACATTGTCTGTCTTGTTTACTATTATATCTCCAGTATTCAGAACAGGCTGGCTCACAGTAGGCACTTAGTACACATTTCCTGAAGGAGTGAATGCATGGATGAGTGAATACTACCATAGAGGAGCAGAGGCTTGAACACAGGGTGTGTTGGTGAGAGAAGCAGAATATGAAGCAGGGAAGGTAGGAGAGCCTTGAATCTTAGAATGTATCCTCTACATAATGGGGAGCCAATGAAGATTTTAAGTAGGATTTTGAAGTGATCAGGTTTTGTTTTAGAGACAATATCAAGTGACAAAGGGGGGATGGTGAAGGAGATACAATAGGTACAGAGACATTAATTCTGATTGCTAGTGCCCAGATCATTTTGTTCACGATTCCCTGAATGTACTTGTTTCTCTACCATGTTTCCCTGAAAATAAGACCGGGTCTTACATTAATTTTTGCTCCAAAAGATGCGTTAGGGCTTACATTCAGGGGATGTCATCCTGAAAACTCATGCTAGGGCTTATTTTCCGGTTAGGTCTTATTTTCGGTGAAACACACTATTGCCCATCCAGAACTGATAACAATAACTAAAGGATAGTATATCCTGTATGCATTAGAGAAGAACCCTGTGTATAGTGCCTCATAACCAGTACTATATTTTTGTCATACTTGAAAAAATACTCAAGACAGAGTTTGGGGAACTTGCACAAATTATCTCATCATGTCTTGTTTTTTTCCCTTTCTGTCTAAATATAAACTAAATAAAGGTAAATGCTAGCTATCATGCAAGACCTAACGAAGGAGAACTAATGATAAACAGAATGCTTGTTCAATAAATACTTACGTATCCTTGAGTGCTTACTCTGTCTGGTACTATTGCTTATTAATCATTGCAACAATCCTTGCATACAGGTAGTACTATTATCTTCATTTTGAACATGAGAAAACTGAAGCTTGACAAATGAGATACTAGTTAGAAGATAGAATTAAAATGGCTTGGTGATTGTTTGGATGTGAGCATTGAGAGAGTGAAAGCATTCAAAATGATACCCAGCTTTCTAGTGTGGGCTACTGATTGTGTGGTTGTGCCAGTCACCAAGATGGTATTACAGAAGGAGGAGCAGGTTATGGGAGAGAAGAGAGTAGAAATGTATTAGGCCAAATGAGTACTACGTTAAGTTTTAGGTGCCTGAAAGAGATGCCCAGCTGTCATGAGATATTCCAGTCTGGGTTATAGGAGTCCTGTCTAGGTTTGCAATCTGAGGGATTAATCAGCATACTGATGACAACCAAAGCAATGGTAATGGTTAAGATCACCCAAGAAAAGTGTGAAGAGTAAGAAAAAAAGAGAGTCTAGGGCGGAGTCCTATGAAACAAGAATATTTCAAAGGAAAATGAGGCTATGTCACATAAGTGAGAGGGGAACCAGGAAGAGTGCAACATCTTAGAAAGAGCTAAGAGACTAGAGGCTCCTATGAAGTGAATGCTTGTGCTCCCCGCCCAAATGTGTCTGAGCCCTGATCCTCAAGCGATGGTGTTAGGAGGTGGGTCCTTTGGGACGTGATAGGTCATGAGGGTGGAGCCTTCGTGAATGGGATGAGTGCCCTTAAAAAAGATGTGAAAGAGATGACGTCTCTCCATCTTGTGAGAATTCAGCAAGAATGCAGCAGTCTGTGAGCCAGCAAACAGGTCCTCACCAGAACCTGACCATACTGGCACCCTGGTCTGAAACTTCCCAACATCCAGAACTGTGAAAAATAAATTTCTGTTGTTTAAGCCATCCAGAGACTACGGTATTTTGTTAAAGCAGCTCGAACTAAGACAGAAGGTTTCAAGGAGGAGGGAACAATCAATGTAAAATCGGCATAATTGAAGAATGGTAATAGTTTAAAAGTGCCCATTTATTTTAGCAACTACGTTGAGAATTTTGACTGGAAAGGAGAGGTGGGAGGAAGACAACAAGATGAAGTCTGCTGTGGTGAGTGTTTTTATTTTGGGGGGGGGCGTGTAGGGTTGAGAAAGGTGACTCTGGAATGTTTTAGATGAGAGAAACTCTGACAATCTTTAAATGCTGACAATAAAGAGTGAATAAGCAGGGCACCATTGATGTGTCAGGAGACAGAAGCGTTCATCAGTGGAGCTAGCCTCAGAGTTGGTAAGAGGGAATAGTGATGCAAAGCAGATAGAGGAACTTCGATCAAAGTAGTAGTAGTAGTTGTTGTTGCTACTGCTGCTGCAAAAGAATGAGAGAGAAGACTGTGAGGGGTCTAAGGAGGTTAGAAATTTTTGTGGCGGAAGTACAGGGAGTTCCTGTCAGATGAATTCTATTCTGTCTGTGAAATAGGCGACGTAACCTGCTGAGACTAAGCGAGGAGATGGTGGGACAAGATCGACTCTTCATTTATCACGCCGACTCAGTGCTGGCCAATTCTTTGTGGCCCTGTATCCTCTTGTTTTCCCGGAGGAACAGTGCTTGCCGTTGTTTACAAGAGTTGAACGAACGTGTGACAGACTCGGCGTATGATAGTCGGAACTACCACTCCCAGAAAGCAGTGCGGCTCCTAGGAAGTACGGTGGCTGGGAACGCTCAGGCCTTGCCCCTCCGCCCGCAGCCATTGGAGGAGTGCGCACATTCCCAGGAGGCCGCGCGCGGGCGGGGCTCTATACCCGGAAGCTGGCGGTGTCCGGTCCCTACCGTCTCTGGGAGCGGGCGGTCGGCGACGCCGCGCTGACCGGCGCCCCTCAGTCCCGAGCCCGCGCGCTCTGAGAGGGTGCCCGGACAGGTAAATGAAGCGGGGCGCGCTCAGCGGAAGGCAGGGAAATGACGGCGGTGGGAGAGCAGAGGTGTCGACCGGAACGTACTGGGGTGGGAGGAGGAGGCAGCGCAAGGGTGACGTACTTCTCTGGTGTCGACAGTTCGAAATGTCAGGCAGGTCCAGTTTTGGCGAAGTGCGTTTTATGCCACTGAAATGGCCTCGACTTAAAGAGTGTCAGAATGCGTCACTTAAGTTGTTACAGAAAGGGGAAAAATGTTAACTTTCCCTCAGCTCGCGTTCTACAAGACCTCTCTATAGCATTTGAATCTCTTGACATCTCTTCAGCCTTCTGAAAACTCCTCGCTACGCCCTTGTTTCGATGACGTCACTTTCTACTTCATCTCCTCCTTCTGAGCTCCCACGTGGGTTTCTAGTCCTTTGCGTGCCCTTTCTCCACCACCCAGTGTTGACATTCTTCTACCTCAGTTGTGATAGGAACTTTTATCTCCGCCCAGATCTGTTTTCTCAGCGTTAGACCTGTATGGCGTCATTGTTATTATTGGCCAACTCTGACCATGTAATAGATTCTTTGGGACATGCTTTACATCTCCCTCTCCCATAATCCCCACAAACAATCAGTTATCAAATCCTTTTCTGTCTTATTCATTGCTCTCAACTATCTGTACCTCCATTGTCCCACCCTTGATCCCAGAGGATACTGTCATGTTTGGGACATTTTCTCCCTTTGAATGGCTGTGGTTGAGAGCATACCCACTTATATGTTTAACAGATATTTACTGAACAGGTAATATGTGCTAGACATTCTTCTAAGCGCAAGGGATATAGCTGGAAACAAGACATAGGAGATCACTACTCTCAGTAGCTTACATGTTTATGTGTGGGAGCAAACAGGAGTAATCAAGATCATGTAATGTGGTGGTGGTGGTGGTGAATGTAAAATAACACAGGTGGTTGACTTGACAGAGTAGGCTCCTATCTTGAAAAAGTCAGAGGAATTGGTTTGGGGCTCAGAGCATCACCCAAAAAGAATATTTCTAATACCAGCAAGAGTAGTCTTGATCTGTGACCAGACTTAAGGCTTTTCATAAATACCCCTCTTTTCTTCTGTCATATCAATGTTTGTTCTTTAGTCTTCTGTCTCCCTTAACGTTATTACATCAGAATTGGTGGTTTATCTGTCGTTGGCTTAGTTCCTCCTAAGACCCAGACAGAAGAGTTGGGGTTTGGATTATTCTCAGCTCAACGTTTTACCTTACTTAGGGAGCTAGTTGGTAATCAAAATATTTTTCTTGCCAGGTCCTACTGAATATAAAGTTATCTGTCATTTATAGTATATATAAAACCAAAACACACTCAGTGTTCATTCATTTGTTCAACAAATATTTGAGGGAATAGTATATGCCAGGCACTGCTGGGCACTGGGAACCTAGTGAGGATAAAATAGACATTTTGACCTCTCTTCCAAGGAGAAATAGTTGTAACAGTATATTGAGAAAATTCCTGATACATAGGCTCTCACCTGCATTCTTTTTTCTTCATTCAAGGTGAGATTATCACAGAACTTTAAGAAATCTCCCGAACAATTGTGTACATTGTTAAATTATTCACTCATTATGCTTTATTGCATTTATTTGTTTGTGTCTGTCTTCCCCATTGTGTATGACTCCCTTGAATGTAGAGGTCTTTTTTCAAGGCTCTTCATGTCTCTAGTGTCTACTATAATGACTGCCACATAGTAAACCCTCAGAACGTGTGTTGAACTGAAAGAGAAAAACTACTTGATCCAATCCAAATCACTTAATTTGTACGAGGCCTTCTTTGTATAAGGCCATTAGATTTATCCCTAAACCTTCTCATTCACCAAATGTGGACCATTCCATTTCATCAGACTAGTTTATTTACCTTCCCTAGCTTGTTCTCATGTCTGTGTCTTCTCTTGTTCCTTAGGTCCCTCCTAAAATGAGTTCCCATCTCTTTCCTGAGCACCTTGCGTGCCAGGCCCCCATTTCATTCAGTGGGCCAATTTAATAGTATGTCCCATGATAACAAGGGTGGGAAAAATTTAGTATTCATTGTGTTCCTATGAAACATTCTGCTAATCAACTCTTGCAAGGATTAGCATAATACATCCCCTTGCAATAATATAAGTGATGATACAGGATGCTTGCTTTTTATTTTGCATTGACTATTGCCATGTGCTATGCAATGAGTTGATTCTTCCACTTTTTTCTGTTTGAACAGTTGCACAACCTTTATTCATATAGCACATTATGGTATCATTTGGTTTCCTCTTGGTACAAACACATCTTTGAGTATCATTTTCTCCTTAGCCTGAGATAATGCATGGTTCATGTTATTCTGCCTCACTGTCATTTTCAGAATAGCAGATAAAATTCTCAGTTCTTAAAAGTTTTGTTCCATGCAGATATATTTCAATTGTAAATTATTACTGCAAAAGATAAATTTTATCTTTATAACTGATTAAAAAACACAACAGGAATACAAGAGTGCTTGACTCATGACTGTCATTATGATTTTAGGATGTGCCAACGTAAGAGCAGCCAGCCATGCTTCTAAGACATTAAAAATTAAGCATTGTCATTTTAGGGAATTTCTTGCTGCCTATGCCTTCCTAATGCAAATGAACACTGAATTGTGTGCCATATCTCATTTATAAGATATGTGTGTGGGTCATCTAGAATATTCATATACATTTTTTTTAATTTTCCCAAAATAAAGCTATAGAATTTAAACATTTCTCAGAACACGTAGACTTGAGTTTGAGAAACACTGACTTGGCCTTTTCCCCCCAATCAGTTCCCTGAAACTCTCCAACCTCCACTGGAAGATGCCTCCACCCAGGAGGAATTTGCATCATTGTTGTGCTATTTGGTTAGCAATTTTTTTAAAACAGGCAGTCCTTTACTCACAAATGGATATATTCCAAAGGTTTCTTTGTAAGATTATTGTTTGACCCTCTGGATGCAATTTCCTCTGTATGCAATGCTATTTATGATATTTCGGTTGTTATGCCAACCAGTAGCATCTTACTTGACCTTAATTTAATGGACTTAAAGAGCTTCACCACAACTTATAATAATTCCTCATTAAGAAAAAAGCCACCCCAATAAATTTTAATTTAAAAAAATAAAAATCTTCCATAATACTTACAAAAAAAGAAAGAAAAGAAAAGAAAAGAAACTACATCCAGAATTCTCATTTGGGTTCCCCCACAGTATATCTTTTTCTGGAATCCCAGCAACTGGAACAAAAATGTCCTTTCTTTGGAACCTTCTAGGCAATAGAAACGCCTTTCTAACTCCAAGCTGTTGGAATTACTGTCTGGCCCACTGCTGTAAGGGCTCTTAAATGAGTAAGGAAAGAGATGGGATAGAGGTTTTGGAGAGGAGAGGGAGGCAGGTTGGGGTGATGTGGTATGTGGAGAGGAAGAGTAGGGGTGATTTGGGAAGAACAGTTAGTTTCTAAGATGGGAGTTTATTGTGTCCTCAAAAAAGATATGTTATATCCTGACTCCTGGTACCTGTGAATATGACCACATTTGGAAGTAGGGTCTTTGCAGATGTAGTAATTAAGATGTAAGTTAAAATAAGGTCATACTGGAATAGGTGTCCCTGTAAGAAGAAAAGAGACAGAAAGTGCCATGTGAAGACCTGGACACACACGGAGAACACCACGTGACTATGGGGGCAGAGACTGAAGTGCTTCAGCTGGAGGCCGAGGACCACCATGGGTGGCCAGCAAACCAGCAGAAGCTAGGAAGAGACAAGGAAGGATTCTCCCCAACAGATTTCAGAGGGAGCACGGCCCTACCAACATCTGGATTTCAGGCTTCTGGCCTCCAGAACTATGAGACAATAAACTTCTGTTGTTTTAAGCCTTGTAGCTTTTGGCACTTTTTTATGGCAGCTACAGAAAACTCATACAGGATTCTTAGCAGAATGAGGTAGGATGGGGATGACGGCGCTAGGACAGCAAGGAGTGAGAACAGGGAAGGGCAGTGTCGGGAAAGGCTTTCCTTTACATTCCGTTAGCTTTCCCCCCCTCTTTTCTCTGGCTTTTCTTTTTCTTTTTGAATATTATATTTATGTAGCGCTCTATGGTTTACTAGACATTCGCATCCTGGTAATAATTAGCAGAGCCAGGTTTTCTGACTTCAAATGCAGTATTACCATGTTTCCCCGAAAATAAGCCCTAGCCGGACCGTCAGTTCTAATGTGTCTTTTGAAGCAAAAATTAATATAAGACCTGGTCTTACGTTATATCTTATTATATTAAATTATATTAGTGAAATCACATGGTTCTCTGCTTTTTCTGTCTGATATGTGGTATATAAACCAAAAACAACAAAAGAACAAGACAAACAAATGAGAAACAGAAACTCGTAGACACAGACAATAGTTTAGTGGTTACCAGAGGGTAGGAGGGGCGGGGGGTGGGGGGTGGGAGATGAGTGTAAGGGGGATCGAATATATGGTGATGGAAGGAGAACTGACTCTGGGTGATGCACACACAATGGGATTTATAGATGATGTAATACAGAATTGTACACCTGAAATCTATGTAATTTTACTAACAATTGTCACCCCAATAAAATTAATTAAAAAAAATAAATAAAAAAAGTCATTTATACAAAAAAAAAAATTATATTATATAAGACCCGGTATTATATTATACCCAGTCTGATGGTCCAGCTAGGTCTTATTTTCAGGGAAACATGGTATTAGGTTGGTCCAAAACTAATTGTGGTTTTTGCAATTATCTTTAACCTTTAAAACTGCATTTACTTTTGTACCAACTTAAATATTTCTACCACAGTTGTTTCTATTATCCCGATACTCAAGATATTACAGATTCTATTGCAAGAGACTTACAATGGGGGCACGTGAGATGTTATAGGTGGGGCTTTTAGCAGTGTAGGAGAGAGTAAGAAATTCCTATTAGTGACATCTGAAAGGAAAGTTTCTGTTGTTATGTGCCCGATGTTTAACAGTCAGACATTTTAAAATTGGGGCCTGCTTTTATTGAACAAAACACTGCTTCCCTATAACTTATATCCCTTGTTACTAGTTATATTCTGAATAATGCACTCCCTGTTCCAGGTAACTGTACTTTATATAAACTTGAAGACTGCCGTCACATTCCCCCTAAGCCTTCTCTTTTTCATGTTAAATATTTCTAGTTCCTCTAGCCATTCTTCAAATGACACATTCTCCAGGTCTCTCACCCATACTGTTGCCCTTTTGTGCAATCTTGAAATGCTATACCCACAAATGAACTCAGTATTCCACTTGTGTTCTAACTCCACAGAGTATAATGGCAATAGTGCTTAAAGAGATCAAGATACCCTGTTTCTTAATGTAATTTAAGATTACATAAGCATTTTAAGCAATTACCTCATGTCAGTTCATAATGAACTTATGGTCCACTAAGACACGAGATGTTTTTGTGTTGTGGCCAAACTCAGTTTTCTTCTTGAAGCTGCTGAGGGACTGAGGCTGCTGCTTTTTCATCTCTCTGTGTCAGGAACCATATGATTTTGCGTTTCTGTTTCTCTGTTTTTGTTCCACTCCACCTCATGTCTCTTTGACCCTAAGTAATGACCTACTTCCTTATAAAATTTCAGTGACTGTTTTACAGTCATCTTACTGTGCATCAGTGAACACAGTTAGGAGCTGACACTTGTTCCTTCTCAAAGCGTTCTCTCCCTTTGGCTTCCAGGCCACCACACTCTTCTGGCTTTCCTCTCCTTTTCCCAGTTTGCGGGTCCCTATTCCTCCATCTTTCCCTCAGCTGTTGCTTGCACCTTGGGTTTTGTCTTTGGTTTTCCCTCAATTTTGGTGTGCTCTGCTCTTGTTTTGTTTTTCTTTTGCATGCAGTGTGTCTTCAGCTAATAAATCCGTCTAAAATGGCAAATCTGGATGAGCTCATCTAGAGATAAGAGTGCAGAACCAGTCCCTGTGGAAATTCAACATTGAGAGGTAAACTGGAGGAGGCGGACTCAGCAAGAAGACAGAAGGAGAAGCCAGATATGTAGGAGTGTTTCAAGAAGGAGGGTTAGTCAGCGATGCTGACTGTTCTGGGAGGTCTAGTAGAGTGAGAATGGAGAAGTTACCACTGAATTTTGCAACATAGAGGCTGTTGGTGATGTTGGCAGGCATGGTTTCATGGACTGTTGAGGACAAAAGCCAGATTATAGTAAGTTGAGATGTTAAAAGGAGGTAGAGAAGCAGAGAGAGAGTATAGATTATGATTTTAAGAAATGGAGCCATACTGGGAGCATGTTACAGGGTCAGTTGAGACTTTTAGGATCAAGAGACGTGATGTATGGAAAGTGATTTGGAAATTATAACTTGCTACGTATGTGTAAGGAGAAATCCAGAAAGAAGATGGCTGAGGACATAACTCTGGGAACACCCTCATTTAGAGAGTGGTACGAAGAAGAGACCCTGAGAGGAGTTCAGTTCACAAGACAGATGGGCACTTCTGCTGTGTGCTATCCTTCCATGCTGGGATTCCCTGAAGGGATTGGTGGGTTCCCTGACCTCAAGCACTTTATCATCTGTTGCTGAGTTTCACAAAATATGGCTGTGCGGGTCACCTGCAGCCAGCAGGCTTGTCATAGCTCGGGGCCCCTCTTCAGGTCTACCGAGTCAGAATTTCAGGGCATGATGCCAACAATATGAATTTTTAACAAGCGACTCTCAACTCTGCCACCTAAGCTACCTCATTCACACTACAGTTAGAGAACCACTGGCTTATTGGATAAAACTGAACATACTTACAAATAACATTAGGTTGAAGAGTTAGTTGAAGACTAGAAAGGCATTTTCTCATCTCTTTTTATATTTATACTATTAGATAAAACAAACTGGGCTGTTCTGTTGGGGGAAAAATAGTACAGATCCACAAACAAGAGAAAAAGAACCTTAACCTCATGTTCCATTGTTTTAGAAATGTTTTGCTTATGAAGGATCTTACCATAATCTATAGAAGCATTTCTCTCTTGTGGAAGGTTTGGGTCCTTTTCACTTTGTTTCTATAATATGGGTAATGCCTTTCTAGTAGAGGCAGTATACACATAGGGATAAGATTGTGGGTTTGAATCCCAACTCTTACCACTTACTAGCTCTGTAATTTGGGACAGATTATGTAAGTCATCTATACTTCAGTTTCTTCATTTTAAGTATCATGATAGTGTATGCTTTCACTGATGTGTGGATTAAACGAGCTGATAATTGTAAAATGCTTAAAATGGTGCCTGACACATAGTAAGTAAGCACTTAATAAATATGGGCTATTATTAGTGTTAATAGGTATCTTTATGAATCTAGAGGCTAACTTCTGTAACTATTTCCCTAGGATAAATTTTCATGATGGGATTACTGCATTAAAGGATGAAGACATCTTTATGTCCCTTTGCTATCTGTGGTCATTGCTTTTCAAAGGGTGAAATGAGTTTGTGCTGTCTAATTTATAAATGCAACCTATTTATCAATGTAATGTGTGTGTGTGTCACATAGTTACATATGCACACATAAATACTCAGGTACATATTTGGTATGTCTCTATATATGTACGCATATCAGCATGATTTAGGTTGAACGCTTGTACAAGACTGTGATATTGTTATATTTGTTACATTTGATATTACAGTTAGTGCCTTGTCTATACTGTCTCCAGGTAGATGTTGATTAATGATAGTAAGTTACTAAGTTCCTTCTGAAAGATCATGTTAAAGAAATATTCTAAGTCTCATATGTCTTTTTTTCCTTTTGATAGATTGAAGCCATGGCCATTCTTTTTGCTGTTGTTGCCAGGGGAACCACTATCCTTGCCAAACATGCTTGGTGTGGAGGAAACTTCCTGGAAGTGACAGAGCAGATTCTGGCTAAGATACCTTCTGAAAATAACAAACTAACGTATTCACATGGCAAGTGAGTTCTGCTCTGCATGGGTAGAGGGTGAAATAAGTCAATTCTAGTATTATAGTCAGGACAGTGGAAAACTACTAAACAAAATTCTTGGTAGATAATTTGAATAAGCTGACACGACAGTAACCTCTACCATCTTAGAAAGTGTCTAGTTGTATTAATTAGAAATTTAACTTGTAATTATTTTATTATATCATTGAAGTGATGTTAATATTTTAAAGAAAGATAATGGAAATGCTAGATGTAAAAATGACTTGCCCTCTAGGATATGTGAATGTTGATATAGATAAGATATATAGTATTCCTTTCTCCATTCTTTTTTTAAATTTTTATTGGGGAATATTGGGGAACAGTGTGCTTCTCCAGGGCCCATCAGCTCCAAGTCAAGTCATTGTTTTCAATCTAGTTGTAGAGGGCGCAGCTCAGCTCCAAGTCCAGTCGTTGTTTTCAATCTAGTTGCGGGGGGTGCAGCCCACCATCCCATACAGGAATTGAACCAGCAACCTTGTCGTTAAGAGCTCGTGCCTAACCAACTGAGCCTTCTGGCCACCCTCTCCATTCTTTTAGTAAAAATTTACTGAGCAGTTGACTATTGCCAAGCACTTTGCCTGGTGTTGGGGCTACAAGACTTTCCACAGTAGTTGCCCTCCTAGAGGTTATAGTTTAATGAAGGAGACAGTCAAATCCATGGACAATTGTAGTAGAGGGTGTGGTAGTGGTGAGGGAGGTGGCATTCCAGGTAGAGGGAACAGCTACCATGTTTCCCCGAAAATAAGACCTAGCCAGACCATCAGCTCTAATGTGTCTTTTGGAGTAAAAAGTAATATAAGACCCGGTCTTAATATAATATAATATAAGACCTGGTATAATATATAATATAATATAATATAATATAATATAATATAATATAATATAATATAATATAATATGATACCAGGTCTTGTATTAATTTTTGCTCCAAAAGGCGCATTAGAGCTGATGGTCCAACGAAGTCTTATTTTCGGGGAAACACGGTAGTAGAGAAGTATGGAGACAGGAGATCAAGGGCACATTTAGGGAGCTGCAGGTAGGTTTCTGTGACTAGTGCCCAGTGTGGTGAAAATAGAGCTAGAGAGATGGGTAGAAGAGAAGCCACTTAGGGCCTTACAGGTCAAGTAACAGATTGGACTTGATCCTGTGGGCAGTGGGAAGGCACTGAAGGTTTTGAGCTGGGGTTGACGTGGTCAGCTTTTGCTTTAGAAAGACCATGCTGGTGGCTGCTTGGAGAATGGATTGGAGAGGGTATAGATGGGAAATCTTAGTAATCAGATAACAAGTACATCAACCTGCCTCATCAGTACTTAAAAAACTTGGTTACTTAAGCCATCCTAATTTTCTTAGTTCTTACCTCAGAAGGAGGTCCTTACTGCTTTCTAGGGCTAAGTCCATAGCCTAGGATGTAGCCTAAGCCACTATAAGAGAGACACCCCAAAGTACATTGTTGATTGAAATGAGATAGCCCACAGGCGAGTACTTTGGGGCTGGTGGGGCGGCTCAGCCGTGTTTAATTAGTGCTTTCCAACTCTGGTCATGGCAGCCCCTTCAGTTCGTGTTGCCTCCCTGTGGTAGCTTGGTGGCCTGACATGTTACTCTTCAGAAGCTTCTGCTTACATTTGACTGTTTGCTGTGCAGTTATGTAGCTAATCTAGGAAGGGAGGCTAGGATTTGTTATTTCTAGCTGTGCAGCCATATGCTCAGTTCAAAGTCTGTTACTCTGGAAGAAGTTACGGGATATCAGGAGACAACTTACCATCTCAGTGTACTCTTCCCAGCCCCCCAAATATCTGGGCGCACTCTTCTTCCCCAACATAGAACACTCCTCCTCCCTGCAGGAGGTGGCCCCAAAGACTCATCTGGTCACTGTGCCCAGCTCCAAGTCCCGAGAGTGGGTGACACACAGGGATGGCTCCTGTAGCCCACTGACCTTAACCTGAACGACAAGCCATGTGTTCCCCTGCTCCCCCAGCCCCACCCAGTGGACAACGGTGAAATAAGAACAGCAGCACTGCAGTGGAAGTTACAAACTCCAACTTACGAAGGGAGGAACGAGAAACATGTAGAGGCCTCTGCGGCCTAGCAACGTTAAAATCTGTGCTTCACCGCCATTGCACAGACTTCGTGTTGTGCCCCGGGAGTGGTTAGGGCCCTGGTTTATGAGAGGATCCCTTGTCTTTCTCCGTGACTCCTGGCCTGGTTCTCCAGGAGGCTCTTCCTGCTCCGTTATCCTCTCTGGCCACATTGACTGGGTGTTAGAGAGTTGTCATGTGTGGGAACTGCACGGTCTTGTTGCCTGCTGCTTGCTGGGATGGTTTACTGGCCTACAGGTTGCCCTTCGGGGTTAAATACTCCCAGCTTCTTGTCAGTATGGCTTTCTAGTTTCTTCAGAAACTTATCAGGCTTACTATCTGTGTTTCCAGTCAGTTCCCAGGAAAATGCCTAGAGGAAGCACGTGCAATCCTTTTGAGGCAAGACCAGGAAGTAGGGCATGTACCTTCCACTCACGTTTTATCAGCCACAACGTAGTCACATAGCCATAGCTAGCTCCAAGGGAAGCCAGAATACGGAATCCAATGAAAATGTGGCTTTATTAATGGTGTAAGAAGGCTGCGCTCTCCGACTGCT
Organism: Rhinolophus sinicus; assembly: GCF_057876585.1. Classification (NCBI taxonomy): domain Eukaryota; kingdom Metazoa; phylum Chordata; class Mammalia; order Chiroptera; family Rhinolophidae; genus Rhinolophus; species Rhinolophus sinicus. Next base: position 112,317,125 of record NC_142518.1, read on the forward strand.
GACGTCTACCTGCGTCCTGATCCAGTTCAGCCTAGTATCTTCTGGAGTGAGGCTCCATCACCGAGTTGTTTTTCTTTCCTTTTAACCTTCTGCCTTGGTCTCTCCTATAATCATATTCTATCACCCCAGTCAAAAATATCTGTTATTGCTGTATACCAAAAGAAAAATGGCCATTTTATCGTAAGACCATCATTTCCACCCTGGAATCTGCTCTTCTGCTTGCTGTTCCTTTCTTCTTTGGTGGCATCACCAGCCATTCAGTTGGCTGAGCCTGGAACTTTGGAATCATTTCTGACTTGTCACCAAACCCTTGCTTCTCCCACAGGGGTACTTCAATCCATCCCCTCTTTTCTGTCCCCACTTGTCACAGTGTTAGTTCAGGCCTTTATTATTTCTCATTTCTAATAGCCTCCTCGTGACTGTTTTTTTCTGCTCCCTCCTTAAATCTGTTTTCCACATTTCTGTGATTACACGTCCTTGCTTAAAGCCCAGTGTTTTTAGAATAAAGCCCATACTTGACCTTTGCAGTTTGGTCCATTCCTGACCTTTATACCTTATCTTTGTAGGACTCCTTGCTGTCCCCTGACCTACGAGTGTTATTTCAAGCTTTAGTATATTTTTTTTAGGCTTTTGCATCTTGGAATTTCCTTCCCCTCCTAGGCCCCATGGTAAATTTTTGTTCATTTTACAGATCTCAAATGAAGTACTTTTTTAATTCTTTAATTCTTCTAAAAGGGCACTTCTGTTCCTGCCCCCTCCTTCAGCAGGTACTTCTTGCCGTCGGGCTAAAGTTTCTTAACAGGAGTTGGAAGATTCTTCAAGATCTGGCGCTGCTCCCTTCTCTGGCCTCATCTGTCACTACTTCAGCCCTCATTTTTGTTCTCAACCATACTTAGCTATTTGCATTTCAATGCTGGCTTCTTTGTTTCTTCCTAGCCTTTGCAATGGCTATTACCTTTTACTGGAATATGTTTGTCTTTTAAAAAAGCTGACTCTGTCTTCTTAAGCTTAGATGTTTCCTCTCCTAGAAACCCCTGACTCCAAAACTGGGCCAGGTGCCCTCTTTTTGTGAGTCTGCCTAGAATCCTTGGTTTGTTCATATTGTAGCACTTACCAGACTGTATTATAATTGCAATCTTTATTTCTGTCTCTGTTCCCTGACTGTAGGCTTCTCGATGGCAGGGACTGTCCCTGTTACCTTTTGTTGTCATTGCACCAAGTTATTCCCAAGTGTGGTTTAGGAGAAATAAGTTTTGTAGTGAAAAGGATGGTTTCCATTTTGGACATGTTGTGTTTAAGTTGTCTGTGGTACATCCGGTTGGATATGTCTAGTAGACAGTATATGTGGGCCTGGAGCTCAGGAGATAGGTCAGATATAGATTTAGAAATCGTCATCGTAATTGTGGTAGCTGAAAACGGACATCAACCACAAAACATGAAAGTGGATGCCACCCTCCAGGGAGTATGTGTGAGAAAAGCTGGGGCCTGAAGAAGCTGGAAAACATCAACAGAGAAGCATAAAGCAGGGGAGCCTGGTGTCAAGTAGTATAGTGGAGGGAAAACACTGTCTAGAAGAAGAAAGTGGTCAACACTACCAAGTGTTTCAGAGGGAGCCACTGGCTATGGCCACATGGAAATCCTTGGTGAAATTGATGTGAACTTTTAGAGAAGTGAAGACAGTTTGCCTGAGTGTCCATACCTCCTCGTACTTCCTGTCAAGCCTGCATGTGAGCGTTAATAATATAATTCAGCAGGTACTCCTGTCTATCCACTCGCCCCAGGTAGAAATGTGGGAGGCAGAGTTGAATTATCCCCATGGCCCACTCCCAACAGCCAGTCATCAAGTTCTGTCCTCCTATTTCTTTTGTGTGCCCTCTTCTTCACTGCCTACAGGACTTGAGTTTATTTCCCTTATTGTTTCTTACCTGCTCTGCTGCAGGGGAGTCTCCTGTCTGGCCCTCCTTTCAGTCAGTTCCCCACACTCTAACCAAAGCATCCTTTCCTGTTGGAAATCTGATCACACTCGCCCAGAGCTGAAGGCCTCTGATGCCTGTTCACTGTTCCTAGTCTGATGCACAGGGAGGGTTGAAAGTCCTGTATAATCTGGTGTTGGCTCACTTCTCCAGCTTCATGTGTGCAGTCACTTTATTTATTGTTCTTACATTCCGGCCCCTGGTCACGTGACCTAATTTTACTGTCGTGAACCTGTTACGTGCTGCAGGCCCTGGTGCTGCTTGGTCTCACTCCGGAACACTTCGCACACTCCTCCCCTTGCCATCTCTTACTTAGCCTTCAGTTCTCACCTTAGACATCGCTCTCCTGTTACCCTTCACCAAACTCTGTTAGGTACCTCCTGTGTCCCTGGAGTGCCATGTACTGCCCTCAGCCCCTCACCCTACCCTGCTGCCCTGGAATTCTGTCAACTGATCTCTGAAGACAGGGACTGATGATTTGGCTTATTTGTATCCTCAGCACCCAGGCAGCTACTGACACAAAGCAGACACCGAATAAATATTGCTGTTGAGTATTTGGTAGAAAAAAAAGCGTTTGCTTTGCGATCTTAGGAGAGGGCAAGGAAGAACGTATGGCTCCTGGAGGTTAGTCTAACTGCCTCCCTCCTAAGGTGTCCTCTCATGTTCAGGCCTTAAGAGTCCAATTATGCTTTTGTCACTATCATTTTAATGCGTACTGTGCATGTTGCTGCGCTGTGTAGCTAGGGTAGAGAGCTGCTTTTAATTTCTCATTTGTTCTTATTGGTTTGGCTTGAGAAAAACAGGTATGCATGGGGGAGGGGGAGAGGGAGAACAGGCAGACAGTATCTGTAATTAGTGGTCCTGACGTTGCTTATATACGGAAGATAGACGTGAAAGAGATGGCTCAGAATCACAGTAATTTTTATATCTTTTATTCTGCAGTTATTTGTTTCATTACATCTGCCAAGACAGGATTATATACCTTTGTATCACTGATGATGTAAGTAACTTGAAGACATGTTGCTGTTTAACTGTGTACTGTTAACGGAGTCAGTTTTTTTTGTTTTGTTTTTTTAAATTTTATTTTATTAAATTTATTGGGGTGACAATTGTTAGTAAAATTACATAGATTTCAGACAGAAAAAGCAGAGAACCACGGAGTCAGTTTTTAATCAGCTATATCTGTAGTAGGTAAAGGTGACAAGATGTAACTGTCTGCAGCTGGAAATTTTTGCATTTATCATATAGAGCAGCAGGTGACAAGAAAAGTTGATACCTGGGCATATGCAAATCAGCTCAGTTTTGGTAGCGTTTTCACTTAACCCCTTGTAACTTACACATGTATCCTATTGAGTAATGAGAATTGGTGTTCAGAATTATGACCCTTTGGTATCAAATCCTCTCAAAATTTATCTGAAATAGTAAAGTATTTCGTTCCTCCAGTCAATACTTAATTTTTTAATGTATATGAACTTTGTGCAAACAAAATCACAATACATTATGATCAGCTTCATAAACCCATAGTTCCCATTGGTAGTTTCTAGACTCAAGACGCTCAATAACTTAACCGTGTCATCAAGGTCCTTTCTCTCCTCTGCTGTCCTTAGTGTCAGCCTCTTCCTAGACACATTACCCTCCTGGTTGCATGGAGCCTACCCCTGTGCAGAGAAGAGGAACTATGTCTTGCTGTAGGAATGAGGAAACTTTTCCCAGAAGCATACTCTCCCCTCCCCCTGTTTTCAAAGTGGACTTCCTTTTATGTGTTATTGACTAGGGCTAGGTTACATACTTATTTCTAAATTGATCACTGACAAGAGGCATGCAATTGGCATGACTGCCATAGGTCAGGGTTCTTAACCTTTACTGTGTCACAGACCCCTTTGACACTCACGGGCCCCTCCCACGGTGTTTTTAAATATAAAGTAAAGTATGTGACTAAACGAAACCAAGTATATTGAAAGGCAGTAAAATATTTTAAAAATTGATATAGTGATGTATATACTGCTTTATGAATTCATTAAATAACAAGATTTAGTCATAGGTCTAATAATAATTTTAAGTGGTGATGAGTAAAAACGAGATTTCAAGATGAAATAAGATTTCTGTTGGTGACAGAGTCACAGCTACTTTCTAATACTATTATGGTTTCTTATGTTCACAATTGAAATATAACTTAAGGATTGGTGAAAATAACAATGTAGTTTTTTTTTCTATCCAAGTACCTGGGCCCCTTGATTTTGGACCATTGACCCCAGTGTAAGAAGCCCTGGCTGAGACTGAACACCTTGGGTGACGTGGAGATGAATGTCAACCACAGTGATCACCACAGAGATTTTTATTCTTGGTTTCACAGCATTTTCTAAAATTACTTTAAAAAAATCCAGCTACATCTGAAATGACTAATGTGAATGGGCTTGGAGTAGTTGAGAAATATCACTAAATTTGGGACAGAGATGACTCTTGTATTTCTCGAGCTATAATTGTGTGTGTGTGTGTGTGTGTGTGTGTGTGTGTGTGTGTGTGTGTACATAAACACTTTTTGGCTAACTGGGCCCAGACTCGATCTTTTCAAATTTATCACCATTGTTGAAATAAAAAAATTCATTCAGAGTTTATGTCAGTGGTGTTATCTTTGTATGAAAGACTGCTATTATTAAGGATTTATTAAACATCTTGTATTAGGCCATCTAATAGATCCTGTGAAAGATACAGAGGAGGTAAAACCCAAAGCCTGCTCTCAAGAAGCTAACCTTGGTTCTGTTATCTTCAGTGAGCAGTAATCAAACATATTTGGATTGGACTCTCAGCTCTTTTATTTACTAGTTGTCTGACCTTTGGCAAGTTAGTTCTCTTTGCAGAACCTTTGTTTCCTTATCGTAAAGTGAGGTCAGTGCTAGTTCCTGCTCATGGAATCATTGCTCAGTAAATGTTAGCTGTTCTTACGGTTGTTGTTAATCATCCATCTCATCCTTTGTTTACTTTTTAATGTACACTCTGTGTTGATCTCTCAGGATTTTGAACGTTCCCGAGCCTTTAATTTTCTGAATGAGATAAAGAAGAGGTTCCAGACTACATATGGTTCAAGAGCACAGACAGCACTTCCATATGCCATGAATAGCGAGTTCTCAAGTGTCTTGGCTGCACAGCTGGTAAGATCTTTCTCAGAATACAGTGTTTTCAATCATATCTTCTTTATTACATCAAAGCACCACAAATATAGGGGACCCTGACCTGCAGTGGTTTTCCTATTGTGTTATTATATGCCAACATAGTAAAGTTTCCCTCATAAAAAAATGGAAAGGGGCCGTTTTAGGGCAGAGCTAATAACTGGTGACATTCTTGATTAATAGTGGTCAGAGTATCTCAGGACTGGGAAGGACATTAAGGATTATCTAGTTAAGCAACCTATCTTATGCAAGAATCCACTTAACGTGCCACATGGCCTGTTAACCTAGTCATTGATCTTCTACCATCCCATGAGGCAAGTTTCATTTTTGAGCTGCTCAAAGGAGTCATTTGAAAATCTGTTAATCTGTATGAATACCTAATTGTCAGCTCAGTGAAGTTTGACGTATGTATACACCTACGGGTGAAATACCACTCTTTCCAAGACGGAAAACATCTCCATGACTCTAATAAAAGTTCCTTCCCCAATGCTCTGCCTCAGGCAATCACTGTTTTATTTCTATTTGCTGTCACCATAAATTAGTTTTGTCTTTTCTAGAATTTCCTGTAAATGGAATCATACGTTATACACTCTTTTGTGCCTTGCTTGTTTCACTTAGTGTAAGGCTTTTGATATTCATCCATGTTTTGTAAATCAGTAGTGCCTTTTCTTGCCTAGCAGTATTGTATGCATATAGCACAATTTCTTTATCCATTCACTTGTTTCTGGATATTTGAGTTGCTTCCAGTTTCCCCTATTGTGAATAAAACTGTTATGAACATCCATATACAAGTCTTTATGCAGATGTATGTTTTCATTTCTCTTGGGTAAATACCTTGGAATGGAATTGCTGGGTCAGATGGTGAGTATTATTTAATTTTATAATAAATCAGACTTTTTCCAAAGTAGTTGTACCACTTACATTCCTACCAGCAGGTCCGTGTTTCTGCATCCTTGCCAATACTTGTTATGGTCTGCCTTTTAATTTTAGTCATCCTAGTGGGTGTGCAGTGGTAATCTCATTGTGGTTTTAATTTGCATTTCCCGGATGACTAATGATGTTGAGACCTTTAGAAATGCTTACCTTTTATCCACGAAACTATTTGAGTGCAAAGACATAAGTTCTATCTTTGACTGTGTAGTGAATGAGAAAAAGGGCTTATTTTAATTGTATACTTTCCTTTTCACTTCTTCTGTGAGTGTTCTTTTTTACTCTAGATTTTTGAGTATTATACTTTGAAATATGCATTCCTCTGGAGACGAAGTTTCTTTACCTAGTTATAAATCTTTATTATTCAGTCAGTTGGTTTGTTTTATACTTCTCACTAGGAAACATTCATATACAGGAAACTATGTAAAACGTCACCAACAAAAATGTACCAGCACACAAAGTAAATAGGGTCAGCTGGCAGCTAGGCTTGCAACTTAGCCAATTTGTCATTAGCTCCAGATCCGTGTGTGACCCTCTGAAAAATCTGTGCCCATTTCCTCATCTATAAATGGAGATAATAATAGCATCTTCATCATAGAGGTTTTGGGTGGATTAAATAATATCCCCTACTTGAAGCATTTCGCACCGTGAAGTGACTGGAATATCCTTTATTAATTACTCCATAATTGTTAGCTGTGGATGATAATTTCAAAATACATACTATCATCAGTGTTTTACATTTATAGATCCTATAAGAAGGCAATGAAAATAGGATGCATATCTGATCCCAGCTGAGACAAGAACAGATGCTCAGAAGCTGGGTCATCCCCTACCTCATGATACCCAAGAAGTGGGGAAGAATTGAGGGTGCCCTTTCTCTGTCCTGTTCTTCTTGCCCCAACTCCAGTCACCTTTTCTTCTTTCTTCCTTGTCTGAGCACAGACCATATCACCCCCTGCTTCTGCTCCAAGAGTCTCAGATGTATATTTAATATGTTGTAATACACTTAGCTTTATTTAATTTAAAATAGGTTGGTATTTTTATACTGGAACACATTTCATATGGCAGCATTTTTTGTGTGTGCTGCCTGTATTTTTTGCTAGGTCTGGTAACAGTTTTTGAATGAAGTTACATATATCTTTTGTATCAATAGAGACATAATTTTATAGCATTTCTCAACATCATTCCTCTTCTTTTTGTTTTCCTATTGTAAATAATGTGTGGATACCATAACATAAGTTAAATATTGTTTTCTTATAGAAGCATCACTCTGAGAATAAGGGCCTAGACAAAGTGATGGAGACTCAAGCCCAAGTGGATGAACTGAAAGGAATCATGGTCAGAAACATAGGTATGTTTCATGGCATAGTCCATACGCACATGGGTAAAAATGGTAATAGTATATGTGATTGGGGTCAAATTATTCTAGAGAGGCTGAAACAGAACTTCCTTATTCTTACTATTGGAAGCTAATTGTCAGGTGAGATGTAGAGATGAATTATCTGTGAGACGGCTCTATTCTGAAAAGAATAGTTTCTTTTTAGTACTTACAACTGTTCTTCATTCTAAATTTGTTAATTTACTTAGCAAAACTAATTTCTGACACCCTGACAACAGTCCAGCAACTTACCATCATTTAGTCAGTTTTGGGTAGAGATACTCAGATGGCTGATGTTATCACTACTAGATACTTAAAGTACAACTATTTGACATCCTTAGAAAGTTTGTGGCTCTTGATTAAGAAAAAAAAAGAATTGGACCAAAAAACTGTAATAGCCTTCCAAAGTATGAACTGTGATATAAATTCCATCAGCCTGTTTAGCACATTAAAGAACCTGTTTAGCACATTAAAATAATCCAGAGACATGCATCAAATTTATTTTTAATTATTCAGTGGCATTTCGATTTAGGATGATGCTAATTTTTTAAAAAGCACTGGTTCTCAAAGTGTAGTCCCAGGGCCAGCAGCAGCAGCAGCATCTCCTGGCATCCTGTTAGAAATGAGCAGATTTTCAGGCCCCGACCCAGACCTACCAAATCAGACACTCTGGGAGTGAAGCTCAGCAATCTTTGTTTCCACAAGCCTTCTGGAGAATTCCAGCACACACTCAAGTTTGAGAACCACTCCTTTAAATATATCTTCTAAGGGGAATGAATATCTCACAGACAATAACTATTATAAAATTGAACAGAAGTGATTATGTAGTTGTTTTATAAGATATTTAATTGAGACATTATCAAATTTCATAAATGTCCATTTACTTACAATTTTGGATTTAGCATTTGAGTTATTTTTATATTTATTATCAGAACAGTTACACATTATGAAAGGACGTTTTTAGAAATGTACTTTTGGTCTCACCATCCTAAAGACTCATTTCCATTTTCTTTCCTTTCCATTTTTATCCACATGTATACATAGTTGTGGTCATAGTTTAGATTCAGTTTTGTGGAGGCAGACATGCCTGAGATTGAATCCTGATTTCACTTCCTGCTTGCTGTTAGCCCTTGACCAATCCTCTAACCTCTGTGAGCTTTATTTCCTAATGTGCAAAAGAGAGGTAATGGAACCTGAGGGTACCAGGGTAAAGGAGGTAATGTATGTAAAAGCACTTTGTACCGTGCCTGGCACATAAGTAAGAGCTGAGTGACTGTTAGCAATTGTTAGTTTACGTTATGCTCATGTAGTGTTTCACTGAGTTGTGTCATAAGTTACCAATTGTGTCCTTATTTGGGACACTGACTCTTTAGAGCTGTGGTACCCAGGGTGCTGTTTTACACCCACATAAGGAGCTCACTTCCGAGTGTAAACACTGCTTCCTTCATGAACGTCTGACCTTGAAAATGCCCGTTGGGCTGAACAGTGTGCTTAGAGACTTAGGTAAAGCAGTAACAAGCCCTCTTTGGCAGCAGTCCTCCTGACTTAGAGGATCGTGTTCTAATAACAGTTCTGATAGAAATGTTTTTATGCCTATTATGTTTTTTTTTATTTTCTTAAGATTCATTTCCAGGAACGAGATTAATACTCAAAAGGCAGAGACATTTTTGTGGTTCTTGATAGGTATGTCTCTTGGCTATTTGAAGTGATTTCCTTTTGCTCATTTTAGTTTTAAGTCTATGTTTAGATGCAGATGAGAACCTATTGAAAAAACTACTAATATTTATTTTCCCCTTTTGTTGGTCTCCAAACATCTTTGTTTTGCCTGAAAGCGGAAGCAGCCAACTACTACAATATTTTTCATTGCAGATGCATAATGTTTCCAGAAAATGAACCTCTTTCATCAGCTCCTTTTAGACTTACTTAGTTTTAGAATAATATAAATAGCAGATTAAAACTGTAATCAAAAACGTTTCTAACCATCTCCCTTTGATTTGATTTTTTAGCAATTTTATTGAGATACAACTCACTCATACAATTCACCCATTTAAAGTATACAAGCCAGTGGTTTTTACTATAACCACAGAATTGTGAAACCATCACCACAGTCAATTTTAGAACATTTTCATCACCCCCAAAAGCAATCCTGTACCCACTTACACTCACTCCTTTTTTTCCTCTCACCTCCAGACCTAAGCAACAATTAACCTCTTTTCTGTCTATGGATTTGCCTATTCTGGAAATTTCATGTAAATGGAATCATATATGTGGCCTTTGTATCTTGGCTTCTTTTACTCAACATAATGATTTTGAGGTCCATGTTGTAGCATATATCAGTACTTCATTCCTTGTAATGGCTGAATAATATTCCATTGTATTGATACGTTTTATTTACCATCTGTTAGTTGATGGACATTTTGGTGGTTTCTACTTTTTGGTTAATTTTGATGAAGTTCAATTTATTTTTTTCTTCTGTTGCTTGTCCTTTGGATGTCATATTTAAGAGACCATTGCTTAAGCCAGGTCGTACAGATTTACTCTTTTGTTTTCTTCTCAGAGTTTTATAGTTTTAGCTCTGAACATTTGGTCTATGATCTATTCTGAGTTAATGGTTATGTATAAAGTAAGGAAGGGGTCCAACTTAATTCTCTCAAATGTGTACATCCAGTTGTCCCAATGCCATTTGTTGAAGAGATTTTTTTTTTCCCATTGAATGGTCTTAGCACTCTTACCAAAAATCAGTTATTCATAGATGTATGGGTTTATCTGGACTCTCAGTTCTGTGCCATTTAATCTGTATGTCTGTCCTGCACTGTCATGATTATTGTACATGTGTAGTAAGTTTTAAAGTCAGGAAGTATGTGTCTCCCAACTTTGCTCTTCTTTTTTAGGATTTCTTTGGCTGTTCTGAGTACCTATCATTTCCATAAGAATTTTAAAGTGAGCTTGTCAGTTTCTGCAGGCAAAGTAGCTGGGATTTTGATAGGGATCGTTTTGACTCTGTAGATCAATTTGGGGAGTATTGCCCGTTTAACAATATTAAATGCCTGATCCATGCACACGAGATGCCTTTTCATTTATTTAGGTCTTTAAGTTTTTTTCAACAACATTTTGTAGTTTTCAGTGTGCAAGTCTTACATGACAAAGACTTTCTGCTTGACCAAACATTGGACATGCTCCTCTGAGCCTTCTGTTTGACCAGGCCTCATCCTTGGACTCTGTCCTCTGCCTGCCTAAGCCAGTCTTAGCAAAGAATCCTGCTAAGTCAATCCGCTACCCTTGATATCTTATCACCCTTGATAGCTGATCCAGTTCCTAATCCCCTACCTTTGATGTAGAAATCTTTGTCCTGCCTTGACGGAGATCCGTTTAGGCTGGTTTAGCAAGATTGCCCTATACTTGTTTTCTTCTCTTAGTAATTTTCCATCCAGTGGCTACCCCCTCACTCTGCTCATTGCCTAAAAATCCCCACTTGTCCTTTTTTAAAATTATTGAGATAGAACTTACATACAATATCCTGTGAGTTGAAGGTGTATAATGTGTTGATTTAATACATTTATAATACTGCGAGATGATTACCACCTTTGCTTGAGCTGACATCTATCACATCACATAAATTATTCTTCTGTGGTGAGAACATTTAAGATCTAGTCTCTTAGCAGTTTGGAAGTTTATAATACTGTACTCTTGGCTGTCATCACTGTGCTGGCATTAGATCTCCAGAACACATTCCTCGTCTTGTTGCAAGGTTGTGCCTTTAACAATACTTCCCCAGTTTCTCCCTTGGTACTACCATTCCATTCTGTTTCTATGAGTTCAGCAATTTTAGATTCCACACATAGGTAATAGACAGTATTTATCTTTCTCTGTCTGGTTTATCTCACAAGGCATAGTGCTCTCAGGGTCCACCTGTGCTGTTGCAAATGACAAGATTTCCTTCTTTCTCATGGCTCAATATTTGTGTGTGTGTAGTTGTGTCAGTCACACACACACACCACATTTTCTTCATCCATTCGTTCATTAATGGGTACTTAGGTTGTTTCCATGTCTTGGCTATTGTGAATAATGCTACAAAAAACATGGGAGTGCAGTTATCTGTACAAAATCCTGTTTTTATTTTCTTTGGCTATATACCCAGAAGTGGAATTGCTAGATCATATAGTAGTTGTATTTTTATTTTTTTGAGAAACCTGGCTGAACCATTTTACATTTCCACCAACAGAGCAAAGGCGTTCCCTTTCTCCATGTGCTTGCCATCACTGGTTAGCTCTTCTTGGTGACAGCCATCATGACAGGTGTGAGGTGGTATCTCATTGTGCTTTGGATTTGCATTTCCCTGATGACTTTGATTGTCTTTTCATATGTCTATTGCCCATCTGTAGGTCCTCTTTGGAGAAATGTCTATTCAACCAATGAAAAAATTCTGCCCATTTTTCATTGGCTTACTGGGTTTTTGTAACTGAGTTGTATGAATTCTTTGTATATTTTGGATATTAACCCCTTATCCAATATATGGTTTGTAAATATTTTCTCCCATCCTGTGTGCTGCCTTTCATTTTGTTGATTGTTTCTTTGGCTGTGTAGAGCTTTTTAGTTTGATATAGTCCCACTTGCTCATTTCTGTTTTTGTTGCTTGTGCTTTGGTGTCATATCCTAAAAAACCATTGCCAAGAGCAATGTCAAGGAGTTTCTTCCCATGTTTTCTTCTAGGTATTTTATGGTTTCAGTTCTTACATTTAATTAAGTCTTTAATCTATTCTGAGTTAATTTTTTTTTGAGTGGTGTACTGTACGCCTTCACTTACCGTCATCCATGGGTTCTTGGAAACTGTAACTTTAAGTGCAAAGACATACAATGAAATCAATTTGACCATAGGCTAATTGATATAAACAAGAGTTAAGTTCCTACAGCATATTTCTGGTCACAAAAATATCACCAAACTTCTAAAGAAAGACCCAAAACACTTCTAATATTAAATATTGAAATGAGTGTGAGCTATACCTACATTTAAGAAAGATTAATAAGAAGAAGTAGAATTATTTTCCAACCCACTTATTCCAGTTCAGGGTTGCGGATGGCCAGAGCCTCTCCTGGTAGCTCAGGGTGCAAGGCGGGTACCCTCCCTGGAAAAGATGCAATCCCATCACACACACACACACACACACACACACACACACACACACACACAGTTTACATTTACCAATTAACCTAACATGTGCATCTTTGGGCTATGGGAGGAAACCAGAGTACCTGGAGAAAACCCACACACATGGGGAGAACGTGCAAACTCTACACAGATGGGGGCCCTGGCCAGGCATCAGTTTTTTTCCTTCTCATCAATGTTATAATGAAATGATGTAATTTGAGGACCTCCTGTGTATAGGAGACCAGTTTCAGTTTTCTGTGAGTGATTATACAGTTTTCCCGCATCATTTGTTAAAGAGAGTATCCCTTCCCTGTTAGTATTCTTGGTTCCCTTGTCAAATCTTAGTTGACCGTATATGTGGGGCTTTATTTTGGGGCTGAATGTTCTTTTCCATTGGTCCATGTGTCTATCTTTATGCAAATACCATGCTGTTTTTAATTACTATAGCTTTGAATAGTTTGAAATCAAGAAGTGTGATGCCTCTGGCTTTGTTTTCTCAGGATTGCTTTGGCTATTTGAGGTCTTTGAGTATTCAGTTTCTATTTCTTCCTGATTCAGTCTTGGGAGATTGTATGTTTCTTGGAATTCAGTTGACCCCTGAGCAGCATGGGTTTCAGCTGCATGGATCCAACCTAGATGTGGATTTTTTTCCCCAGAACAATACACAGTCAGCCCTCCGTATCCCCCAGTTTTGCATCCACAGATTCAGCCAGCCGTGGATTGAAAACAGTATTTGATCTGCAGTTGGGAATCTGTGGGTGCAGAGGGCTGATTTAAGTTATACATGGAATTTTGACTGCACGGGGGGGTAAGTGCCCCTAACACCCATGCTGTTCAAGGGTAAACTGTATGTCCATTTCTTCTAGGTTATCCAATTTGTTGGCATATAATTGTTCATAGTAATATCCTACGATCCTGTGTATTTCTGTAATATCAGCTGTAATGTCTCCTCTTTTACTTCTGATTTTGTTAATTTATTTATTAAATTTATTGGGGGTAACATTGGTTAATAACATTATATAATTTTCAAGTGTACAAGATTATAATTGGATATCTGTGTGTACTCCTGAAGAGTAGTTTCCTTCAGTTACCATATATTTGACCCCCTTACCTACCTCCCCCTCCCCCCACCCTGTTCCTCTCTGGTAACCACCATTCTGTGTCCTGTAACTGCGAGTAAGTTTTGTTTTGTTAGTTTGTTAATTTTGGTTTTATTTGCCACAACTGAGTGAAATCATACAATTTTTGTCCTTCTCAGTCTGACGTCCTTCACTTAGCAGAATACTGTCAGTATCCACCATGCTGTCACAAATGGCAATGTTTCATCTTTTTTATGGCTGAGTAGTATTCCGCTGTATATATGTACATCTTTTTTTGTCCACATTTCTGATTTTATTTATTTGAGTCTTCCCTTTTTTTCTTAGTCTAACTAAAGGTTTGTCGATTTTGTATATCTTTTCAAAAAACAAAAAATAAAAACAGCTCTTAGCTTCATTGATCTTTTCTATTGTTTTTTCTGATCTCTATTTCATTTATTTCCACTCTTATTGTTATTTTCTTCTGTCTAATGTTGGGCTTAGTTCTTCTTTTTCTAGTTCCTTGAGATGTAAAGTTATGTTATTTATCTGATATCTTTCTATAGTCTTAATATATGCATTTATCACTATAAACTTTTCTGTCAGAACTGCTTTTTTCTTTTTTTATATTGGTTGATGTTTTTAAGTCAAATATTATCTGATTATTGTCTTCTTTGTTTTTTTTTAATTAAAATTTATTTGGGTGACAATGGATAGTAAAATTACATAGGTTTCAAGTGTACAATTCTGTAATACATCATCTATATTTCACATTGTGTGTTCACCACCCAGAGTGAAGAACTGCTTTTTCAGCAGCCCATAGGTTTTGGGTGTGTTGTGTTCCCATTTTCATTTGTTTTGAGGTATTTTTTATTTCCTTTTTTATTTCCTCTTTTACTTACTGGTTGTTCAGGAGTGTGTTGTTTAGTTTGCACATATTTGTAGATTTTCCAGCCTTCCTATCGTTGATTTCTAGTTTCATACCATTGTGGTTGTAAAAGATAGGTAGTATGATTTCAGTCTTCTTAAATTTGTGAAGACTTGTTTTGTGTTCTGTCATCTGATCTATCCTGAAGAATGTTCTTTGTGCAATTCAGAAGAACCTGTATTCTGCTGCTGTTGCATGAAATGTTCTGTACATGTCTGTTTAGATCTGTGTAGTGTAATGTATGGTTCAAGTGCAATATTTCCTTGTTGATTTTCTGTCTGGATGATCTATCCATTGCTGAAAGTGGGGTATTGAGTTCCCCACCTATTATTGTATTGTTGTCTATTGCTGTCTTCAGATTTGGTAGTGTTTGCTTAAGATACTTCTCCGATGTTGTGTGTGTACATATTTATGATTGTCATATCTTCTTGATGTATTGGCCACTTTCCTGTTATGTAATGACCTTATTTGTCTCTTATTACTGTTCTTGGCGTACAGTCTTATTTGTTTGATATAAGTATACCTATCCTCACTTTCTTTTGGTTTCTACTTGTGTGGATTATCTTTTTCCATTCCTTCACTATGAGTGTACTTAAATCTGAAGTGAGTCTCTTGTAGGCAGCATATATTTGGGCTTTTTTTTTTTTTAATCCACCCAGTTACTCTGTGCCTTTTGATTGCTGAATTAAATGCATTTATAATTAGAGTAACTATTTATATGTAAGGATTTACTAATTCCATCGTATCCATTGCTTTCTAGTTTCATTGTTCCTTTTTCCCTGTATTTCTGCCTTCATTTTGAAATTGGGGATTTTCTGTGGTAGTATACTCTATTTCCCATTTCTTTATCTTTTGTGAATCAACTCTAGGTTTTTGTTTTGTGGTTACCATGGGGCTTACATAAAACATCTTATTGATAAAGGTTGTGCAAAAGTAATTGCAGTTTAAAAGGTTAAAAATAATTGCAAAAACCACAATTACTTTTGCACCAACCTAATAGTCCATTTTAAGCTGATAGCAGCTTAACTTCAATCACACACAAAAGCTCCCCATTTGCTCCTACTCTGTTATATTTTTAATGTTACAATCTACCTAATTTTACCACCCTTCTCCTTCAGGAACACTACTTATTCTAATATTTGTACATTTGATGGAGTCTCATGTAGATCACATAGGCATTCTTTGCTCTTTTGTGTTCATTGTTGTTGGTACCCTCTGATTGGGTTATTTCAAGTTTCCTATCCTCTAGCTCACTTACCCTGTTTTCCATTCGACCTACTCTCTGGTGGATGCTCTTTACTGCAATTTTTTCATTTCATTCATTGAATTCTTCAGCTCCAGAATTTCTGTTTGGTTCTCCTTTATGATTTCTGTCTCTTTGTTAAATCTCAGATTTTGTTCATGTACTGTTTTCCTGATTTCATTGAATTGCCTTTCTGTGTTTTCTTGTACCTTGTAGAGTTTCCACAAAACAGCTATTTTGAATTCTTTATCAACTAGATCACAAAATTTTGTGTCTGATTTCAGTTATCGGAGGATGATTGTTACCTTTTGGTGATGACATGCTTCCTTGATTTTTTTTTTAAGTTTATTGGGGTGACAATTGTTAGTAAAATTACATAGATATCAGGTGTACAATTCTGTATTACATCATCTATAAATCCCATTGTGTGTTCACCACCCAGAGTCAGTTCTCCTTCCATCACCATATATTTGATCTCCCTTACCCTCATCTCCCACCGCCCACCCCCCTTACCCTCTGGTAACCACTAAACTATTGTCTATGTCTATGAGTTCCTTGATTCTTAATGTTCCGTGGAGTTTTGTACTGCTGCTTTCTCATTTGAAGTATCAGACACCCCCTCATATCTTTACTAGTTGCCTTCAGGTGGGAAATACTGTTCATCAGTCCTCTTATATCAGGAGTTTTCGTCAACCTTGTACGGGTACACCTCCATGCTTCTTGCTCCCTCTTGTGGCAGAATTCTTAAACTTTTATATCTTTTCTGGTCTTAAACTCACCAGGCTCTCCTGGAAACCTCTCTTTCGTTTTCCAGAAGATGGCACTACAGTTCAATTTTATGGTTTTGCCTTTGTCCACAGCCCCTGGTCTGATATTCTGAGAGCATTCCTTTTACTGACTGGCACTCGCTCTTGCCATTGCACTCAGGAGCACACATTGCTCATGTATAGAAATACAGGTGATTTTTCTATACTGATCTTGTATTGTGCAACCCTGGGACAACTTCTTTATTAGTTCTAAAAGCTTTTTAGTGGATTCCTTATGATTTTCTATATACAGGATCATATCATCTGAAAATAGACATAGGGTTTCATTCTTCCTTTACAATCTTGATGCCTTTCATTTCTTTCTCCTACCCAGTTGCCATTTCTAGAACCTCCAGTATGTCAAATAAAAGTGGCAAGATTGGACATCCTTGTCTTATTCCTGGTGTTAGAGAGTCTTTCACAATTAAGGATGATATTAGTTGTGGCTCTTTCATAGATGCCATTTATCAGGTTTAGGAAGTGCCCTACTGTTTCCTGTTTGTAGAGTGGTTTTATAGTGAAAAGGTGTTGGATTTTGTCAACTGCTTTTTTGAATCTATTGAAATGATCATCTGGTTTTTGTCCTTTATTCTATTAATACACTATATTACAATAATTGATTTTTGGATATTAAATCAACCTTGCATTTCTAAAATAAATGCCACTTCATAATGGTCTATAATCCTTTTTTATTTATTTTTATTTTTTAAACTTTATTTTAAGTATGTTTTTCCAGGACCCATCAGCTCCAAGTCAAGTAGTTGTTTCAATCTAGTTGTGGAGGGCGCAGCTCACAGCGGCCCATGTGGGGATCGAACTGGCAACCTTGGTGTTAAGAGCACCGCACTCTAACCCACTGAGCTAACCAGCCACCCCTATAATCCTTTTTATATATTGCTGGATTTATATATTGCTGGATTTATTCTGCTGGTATTTTATTGGAGACTATTTTATGTCTGTATTCAAGAGAGAGAGGGAGAGAGAGAGAGAGAGAGAGAACGAGAACGCCCTCTGGTGTCTCTTCTTATAAGGGCACTTATCCCCTCATAAGCCCTCATGACCTCATCTAAACCAAATCACCTCCCAAAGGCCCATCTCCAACCGCCATCACATTGGGTGCCAAGATTTCAGTGTTTGAATCTGGGGGGACACAATTCAGTGGATATAACATCTTCTCTTTAATGTAGGTGTTTACTGCTATAAATTTCCTTCTGTGCGACTGCTTTCAGTCCATCCCATGTGCTTTCCTTCTGTTACTTTAAATCCAACAGCTGAGCCCCCTCTAAGTAAGTTTCTAATCTCTGCTCCTTGTCCTGTGCATGGGTCACACTTTCCTGTTTGTTTTTTATCTCATCATTTTTGTGTTGTTGAAAGCTGGACATTTTAGATAATGTAGCAACTCTGGGCACTGATTCTCAACGCCCAGGGTTTGTTGTTTGCTTGATTATTTGTTTAGTGATTGGGCTGGGCTTTTTTTTTAAGTGTGTTTCTCCCACAGTGTGCAGCCTCTCATGGCACTTCTCCGAGGGAACAACCTTGGGCACGCACACAGTCACCCTGGAATGACATGGCTGTCATTGAGTGTCTCTTTTCCTGATCTCCCTGTTGTGCTTCCAGCTAGTCTGCTCCTGTGGGTGTCTCGCCCAGCTATTAGCCTCTACTAATTGCAGGCTAATTGCTCTATTTTTTTCCAGCAGTTCCCCAGACATAAATTGCTCCAGTCTGATCTAATTAGATTTGGGCTGCCTTGTCTTTGTGGCCAGTCTTAGACATTTGTTCTGACCTCAGGAGGGTTCTTAGTTGTCTCTTCCCCTGATACTCTCTGTTAAACTTCTGGCTGGCCTGTGGCTTTACTTGTGGTTCTCTTGAAGCTGCATCTTAATTGCTTATCTCCATTGTTTTGACAGCATCCTTAGGCTTGAACTTCCCCATGCTCTGTTCCAGATAAAGTCTGTTCTCTTAGGAAAGCTCTCTATTCCTAAGGCCTGCCAGTCCGCCTGGGAACAATCCCCAAGCCACTGCTCTAGAGCTGTGGGTAGGGGCAGTGGACTACTTCTCTTGGAGTGACAGCCTTGCTCTACCTGTGGAGTGCTGGGTAACTTGTGGTCTTTGGCTTGCCTGTGCCAGCATGGAACCTCAGCTGTATGAGTAAGTCAGGGCAAGGGCACTCGGGGCCCAGTATTCTCGGCCTGCCACTTGAGCTTCTGCCCTGTGTGTTGGGGCTAGGTGGAGGAAGGAAGCCCCAGACCTATCACCTGTGCCTTGCTGGAGGAGAACTTCTGCATTGTGGCTTGGGGTGGGGTGGGATAGGAGGATAGAGGCTGATGACTTGCCTTCATGGGTAGTAAGCATAGCCTTTGACTGGGACCTCAGGAGAAAGAGAACCCCCCGGCTTTACTTGCCA
This sequence comes from Rhinolophus sinicus, assembly GCF_057876585.1. Taxonomy (NCBI): domain Eukaryota; kingdom Metazoa; phylum Chordata; class Mammalia; order Chiroptera; family Rhinolophidae; genus Rhinolophus; species Rhinolophus sinicus. The sequence goes on from NC_142518.1 coordinate 112,336,176, forward strand.
GGAACAGAGCTTCCATCTCTCTGAGCTTTGGGTTAGAGCAGGTCCTGGTTTAAATGCCATAGACTCACTGTTCTTACTGAGAATTAGTTGATTTTCTTCCATAAATGTTTCTTCATTTGCTGTATGTCCTTGGGACAGTCCCAGTTTTCAGAAACTTTAAATGGTTGTTGTTTGTTTGTTTTTATTTTTATTTTTTCTGGTTATGGTTGTTTTGTTGGAGAGAGGGTCTGTGCAGTTCCTCACACCACAAGTCTTGAAGTCTCCAACTCTCAACTTATTTTGAAGGTTCCTTTTTGTTCACTTTCAGATTATACCCTTAATTTAGAGGTTTGTAAACTATATTCCTTGGATAGAATCTGCCCTATTTTTCTACATAAAGTTTCCTTGGAAAACAGTCATGCCCATTTGTTTACATATTTTCTCTGCCTGACAGAGTTGAGTAATTGCTACCGAGACAGTTTGGCCCATAAAGCCAGATATTTAGTATCTGGCCCTTTACAGAAAGAAAACTGCCAACCCCTACTTTAATTGATAAGCTTTACTAAAGTCTTTTATTACTTAAAGATATAAGTGCTTCTCTAGTAAATGTGAATTGTCAAGAATACCAAGTATAATTAAAAATAAGATTTGTCTTAAAACAAAGACAAAAATAGCAGATTTTTAATGTAAACATGATATTTTCTGTTTTTCCACCATTTTTAGATCTGGTAGCTCAGCGAGGAGAAAGATTGGAATTATTGATAGATAAAACAGAAAATCTTGTGGATTCGGTAAGTACCGGCTATGACAATATTTTTCAGGATGTAGAGAATGTGTGGTTGATAGCTAACATAGTAGGGAAATGTCTTAAATTTAATACTGTAGTGTATTTTTTCTTTTCTAACCTCCATTATCTGATTACATTGTGATTACAAGGATAACAAAGAGGCATAGAAAAAAAGCCAGGACCCATTAATACCCATTAAGGAAGCTTTGGTTTGGAAAACATACTCAATTTAGAGAAACAATTTGTTTAAAGCTTTGGACTGATGTGTACATAATTCAACACCTCCTAAGCACATTTTGTAAAACACGAAACAAATTTTCAGGCCCCTTGCGACCTAGTGTGAATCCTGAAAACTGGACAATTCATTCATTTTCTTGCTCGCTGTGACAGCTTGAGCCTTCCGTGTGTCAAGCGAGAGGCAGTATCGGGAAGGGCCACTGAGCCTTAAAAGAGTCAGTGTCCCTGTGACCTACTTACGCTACAGTCCCGTGTGTCTTTGCACTCTCCATCCGATTAGTGGATGAAGGTTTTGAGGAAAGATGATAGATACATGGTGAATAGAAAGAGGGCAGAGATCAGTTACAGTTTGGGTCTCTACAATTACAAATTGAAATGCAGAGTGGAAGTTTACACCTTGGAACAGACCCATGGGTGATCAGGTTCATTCTTACTGGCAGCTAGATTGTAGAGGTTAAGAGCACAAGTTCTAGAGGCCGGCTACCTGGGATTGACTCCATCTCTGCCACTTACTAGTCATGTGACCTTAGGCAAGTTACTTAACCTCTCTGTACTTTAGTGATTATCTGTAAAGTAGAGACACCTACTCCATAGTGTTTGGAGAGTTAAGTCAGATGATGCATGCAAAATGCCCAACACAGTGTCTGGTACATAGTAAGAGCTATTTAGATATTTATTGTTATTGTTGGTTTTACTGGGACATTCATTAACAGTATGTCTTAGAAGGACAACAGTTTTTTGTTTGTGTTTGTTTGTTTGTTTTGTTTTGTTTTTTTATCAAAGCCCATGGTAGTTGCAGGAAGGATGGCACCATACAGGAAGTCAAAACCCCAGGATGCTGTAGTGGCTCCCTTTATAACCCATTGCTGGGGGCCGAAGAGGGCAAAGCAGTATGCAATGCCAGATCTGCAGACCAGTGTCTTTGCTGTTCCCAGTCCATCTCTTAGCTATTCCTAATCCAGGAAGGTTACCCCGTTTAGCTGGAACAGTCTGTATTTGACCAGCATTAGTATAGTCTGTACTTTCCAAATGAAAGTCTTCTTAATTTTGTTGACTACACATCCCAGGATAACAAAAGGTGCTAATTAACTAACAGATGTCTCTCTTTCTGGAGGAATAACATACATATGATAATGCACAGCAAGGGTACTACTGTTAGTAAGTGTACAGTTCATTAGTTTTCACATCTGTCTGTACCCATATGACCACCACCTGGATCAAGATAGAACACATTTCCAGCACCTCCGAAGGCTGGCTTATGCCCCTTCCAGGTAATCATCCCCAACAGAGGTAACCATGTTTCTGACTTACATCACCCTAGACGATATTTTGCCTGTTCTTAAAATGTATAGAAATAGAATCATATGTTATGTAAGCTTTTGTGTCTGGCCTCTTTTCCTCACCATAGCTGTGAGGTCCATCATTAATTCTTTATCATTTTTCACTGTTCATTTTACAAACCTGCCTACCACCAATTTGTTTATACATTCTCCTCTGTGGGGCTTGAATTCTGGATTCTCTATTTTGTTTCACTGATCTGTTTGTCTGCCTTTATGCCAATACCACACTGTATTGATAACTAGAGCTTTATAGAATTTCCTACGTCCTCCAACTACGTTCTTCTCCAGGACTGTCTTCACTATTTTCGGTCTTGTGCATTTCCAGTTATGTTTCAGAATAAGCTTGTTGCTTTTCACCTTTAACAAAATCTTGTATCTTTGATTGTGATTGCACTTAATCTATAGGTCAATTTAGGGAGCATTGGTATCTTGCCAGCATTGCGTCTTCCTTTGCATAAATATGGCATGTCTCTGTTTCTGCGTAGAACATCTTTTGTTTTTTTCCAACAATGTTTGGTAGTTTTTGGTGGTACAGATCTTGCACATATTTTGTGAAATTTACCCTTAAGAATGTCGTGCTTATGTAGTCTATAAATTTTTAAATTTCATTTTCCAATATTTATTGCTAATATATAGAAATAAAATTGATTTTTGTATATTGACCTGGTTTGTATCCTGCAACTTTGCAAAATTCACTTATTACTTACTTCTTGGAACTTTTTTGTAGATTCTTGCCTTTTATTTGTTTGCCTTACCTTACTGCACTTGGTAGAATTTTCTACACAATAGTGAATGCAGGCAGTGACAGTGGAAATTTTTTTGTGTAGCACATCTTATGGGGGAAAATTCAGTATTTTCACTAATTATGTTGTTAACCATAGATTTTTTGTTTTAAGAGCGTTCCTTTCATCAGGTGGAAGAAATTCACTTCAGTTCTTCATTTGAGAGTTTTATTCATGAATTTTATCAAATCCATCCATTGAAAGGATTGTATGGTTTTTCTCCTTTATTCAGTTACTATGACTGAATATAACTTACTCAGTCAACATTTGCTTTTAACATCTTATTGGATTTGCTATTGTTTTGTTCAGGAATTTTGCATCTGCGTTCATCAGGGATATTGGTCTGTAATATGTTACTCTTTTTAGGCTTTGGTATCAAGGATATGCTGGCCTCATCAGAGGAGCTGGGAAGACCTCTCTATCCTCCAACAGAGTTTAGGTACTGTTGGTATTATCTGTTCCTTGACTGTTTGGAAGAATTCACCAGTGAAGCTGTCTCAGCCTGGAGTTTTGTTTGTGGGAAGGTTTTAAATCTACCATTTTGATACTTGTTTCCTATTTGTACCATCTGTCTGTTCCCTTCTCCGCCTTTTTCTGCCTTCTGATCAACTCGTTGAGTGTTGTCTAAATTCCACTTTTACCTCCTCTATCAGCTTATTAGCTATACCTCTTTGTTATTTGATGTTTGCCTTAGGGTTTACAGTATAAGTCATTACCTTATCATAGTCCGCCTTCAAGTGGTATTATTTCACTTCACAAAATAGTATAAGAACCTTCCAATAGCATACCTCCATCCGACCTTCCTGGCCATGGTGCTGTTTTATAATACTTTTATTTACACAGATGTTAGAAACCTCACAATACATTGTTATTATTTTTGTTTAAACAGTTGATTATCTTTTAAAGCGATTTAAATAATAAGAAAAAACATCTTTCTGTTTACCCATTTCTTGTAACTTCATTCTTTTCTGGATCCAGATTTTCATCTGGTGTCATTTTATTTCTACCCATAGGACGTCTTTTAACATTTTCCATAGTGCAGTTCTGCTAATAATGAATTATTTTCAGTGTTTGTATGTCCAAAAAAAGCCTTTATTTATTTCACTTCCTTATTTTAAAGGTATTTTCTTTCAATATTTTAAAGGTGTTCCATCACTGTCTTACACATTCTTTCTGACAAAAATTCTGTCATTCTTACATACATAATGTATATTTTTCTCCTCTAGGTGCTTCCTTTTTTATTAATTTCAGGTGTACAAAACGGCATAATGGTTAGACATTTACACCCCTCACAAAGTGATAAGCCTCCCCAATCTACTACCCCTCTAATATCATGTATAGCTGTTACAATACCATTGACTGTATTCCCTATACTCTACATCCCATGACTATATATACAGACTATGTGTGTGTGTGTGTGTGTGTGTGTGTGTTTGACATTCAGTGTTATTCAGCTTCAGATGTATAGCGTGGAGGTCAGGCATCTACACAGTCTATGAAGTGATCCCCCTGGTGCTTTAAAGGTTTACTTTTTATCATTGGTTTTAAGAAATTTGATTATAATGTGCTTTGGTGTGGTTTTTTCATGTTTCTACAGCTTTGGGTGTGTTGAGCTGTGGGTTTGTAATTTTTGACAAATCATGAGAATATACAGCCATTATTTCTGCAAATATTTTTCTATCCCTCTTCTCTCCTTCTAGGACTCCAGTTACATGTACATTAAGCCACTTGAAGTTGTCCCGCAGCTCACTGATGCCGTGCTCATTTTTGTCAGTCTCTTTTCTTTCTGTTTTCACTTAGGATAGTTTCTATTGGTATGTCTTCAAGTTTACGTATCTTCTGCAGTTTGTAATGTGCTAATACTCCCATATCATGTATTTTTCATCTCTACAAGTTTGATTTACATCGTTTCATATCGTCCATGTGTCTCTTTAACATGTGCATGCCTTCCTCTACCTTCTTGAATATATGGAGTATGTTTATAATTAAAATGTTTATTCTACTTACGTGTCATGTAAATATTGATAGAGTTGGGTTTAAGTAAGATATGTTGGTCTTTGGTTTGTATTTGCCCCAGTGTCTTTGTTCCTCTTTATCTTTCTTAATTTGTTTACTCAGGTATTTTAAAAATTATTTCATTTTATCACATCTTGTTTTTTAACAGCTTTATTGAACTATTATTTTATTGATAAATAATCCACAGACATATGATTGACCCATCATTTAAAGTATACACTTCAATGGTTTCTTGGAATATTACAATTCTTTCAATTGTGGTTAAGATATATACGAGTATAACATAAAATTTGCCATTTTAACCGTATAATTCAGTGACATTAATTATATTCACAATGTGGTGCAACCATCACTAATTCCAAAACTTTCTCATCATCCCAAGCAGAAATTCTGTAGCCATTAATCAGTAACTCCTCACTCCCCTTACTTCCAGACCCCAGTTCTAATCGTATTTACTGTCTCTATGAATTTTCCTATTCCAGGTACATTCATATAACTGGAATTCCACAATATTTGCCCTTTTGCATCTGGCTTATTTCACTTAGCATAATATTTTCAAGATTCACCCATGTTGTAGCGTGTGTCAGAATTTCCTTTCTTTTTGTGACTGAATAATATTCCATTGTATGCGTACACTACATTTTTTGTATCCATTAATATGGATGGACCCTTTGGGTTGTGTCCATCTTTGGGATATTGTGAGTAAGGCTACTGTGAATGTTGACATAGAAGTATCTGTTCAAGTCCGTGTGTTCAGTTCCTTTGGGTCTGTACCTAGGAGTAGAATTGCTGGGTCATATAGTAGTTCTATATTTAGCTTTTTGAGGGTCTGCCAAACTTTTCCATAGTTCCTGCACCATTTTACATTCCCACCAGCAATATACAAGGGTATCAGTTTTTCCACATCCTCAACAACACTTGTTATTTTTCCATCTTTTTATTTTAGCCATCCTGGTGGTTATGAAGTGGTATCTCATTGTGGTTTTGATTTGCTCTTTCCTGATGACTAATGACATTGAGCATCTTTTCATGTGCTATCGCCCATTTGTATATCTTCTTTGGAGAAATTATTCAAGTCCTTTGCCCATTTTTTAAAAGGGAGTCATCAGCTTCTAATGAAACCATCTATATGGAGCAAAGAGATCATCAGGCTGGTCAGCTTGCCCCTGTCATTCTCACAGGGATTTTTATATCTTCTTGTTCTCTTCTACCCCCTACTCGACTCCCCAAGGGAAGCTTTGGTAAGGTGAAACAATTGTCCTTTATAGCTGAACTGGTTTTAAAATAGGTGATTTGTAAGTGTTCATATATTGACTTGAGGATTGTAGAGGAATCTCCACTCCGATGTATTGAATCACACGACTACATTTAGGTTTATTCGTTTTGTTGCTCACTATATTTTCTGATCCGCATTATTGTCCTCTTTCTTGGATTCTTTATTGTGATTTAATTTGTGAGTAATTGCAGAGTTCAGATAACTGAGACGTTCACAAACTGTACAGTTTAGAGGACACAGTCCCCAAGACCTGCCTGTTCTGACTCCAACTGCAAGTGTATTTGTTCCCCAAACCACCCTCAGGTTTGCTCATTGACTAGAAGGACTCACAGAACCCCATGAAAGCTGTTACACTCACAGGTACCTGTTGTCCTGCCTTCATGGAGTCAGGACGCTTTACTGTCCCAGCATAGATGTGTGACAACATGCATACAATATCATCAAGCAGGGAAGCTTGTCCAGGCCTTGGTGATCAGTTTTTATTGAGATCTCATTACGTAAGCACAACTGACTTGCTTGATTTCTCTCCAGTGCCCAGCTTCTCTAGGTGTACAGCTGGTTTCTCTGTAGTGACTAGTCCCCATCCTCAATGGCATTGTTACTCTTTGGCTAGCCAGTGGCCCCCAGGCAAGCAACAATTACCTCCCAGGAGCTGAGGGCAAATGTCAGACCCCTTTTGGGGCAAGTTTAGGTTCTTCACTACACAGTACAGCTGATGGGCATTTGGGTCGTTTCCAGTTTTGAGATAAGACAGATAGCACAGTTGGAAATATTTTTGTGTGTGTCTTTTGGTGAACTTGTGCATGCATCTCTTTTGGGTGTATACCTAGGAGTGGAATTGCTGGGCTATTAGGAAATTTTACTGTTTGTTTGATTTAAACTGCATGTGTCCTGGTGGGAGTGGTTCAGTTGATACTGAGAAATTGATGTTTCAAAAGAAAATGAATAACTGAAGGAGTGAAATTTTTGGGTTTTGGCCTCATACAAGTAAGAACTTACCCTTCCTGTGGAAATTGAACAGGCTTAATGGCTCAGCATCCCAGCATTATACTGAGCAGAACAGGCAAATGTGTTTGCAGCCAGCTGGCCTAGAAGCCATTCTCATTGGAAGCATGGAGGATAAGGCTTTCCCACCAACAGGAGGAACCACTTCTGATGGTTGACATCATGGGTATGGCTACGGTGAAGAAAAAGGAGAGAAGCCTTTCCCCTGGGCTCCGACTGCTTTGGGGGAACTAGTGATCATGAATGGCCAGTCTCACGTGAAGAGAAGGAGGGCTAGAAACACTGGGACCTAACAGAGTAAATGAAAATAAAAGTTTTGGAGGTCTTTCTGCAAATCAATCACGTACTCAGTGCCAGGAACCAAACAATTCGTGCTTTTTTTTCTAGTCTGTCACCTTCAAAACAACCAGCAGAAATCTTGCCCGAGCCATGTGTATGAAGAATCTCAAGCTCACCATCATCATCATCATCGTATCAATTGTAAGTTTTTGTTCTTTTTGTGTTTGATCTTATTTTTCAATCTCTAGGAAATTGGGTGGTGGAATTCTTTCTAATAATGAGCACTCTAACATGAGCTACGTAGGCAGGGGCTTGCCTATGAAGTCACATTGGAATATTATCTTGACTTAAACCCCATCTCCCTGTTGAGAATTCTTACTATGAGGAGTTGTGCAAGGCATTCCAAATATTCCTGGATGTTTAATGTTTTTGCCACTACTGAAATGGGATTCTTTTAAAATTGCATTTTCTTACTCCATATTTTCTAATTATATTTCTGTTTAGTAGTTGATTCTATTTACTACTACTTTATTTCTGTTTTCTGTTTTCTAATTGCTGTATTGTGTGTCTGGCAATTTTGTATACCTCTTTTTTTTTAAAGATTTTATTAGGGAAGCAGAACAGAACTTTATTGGGGAACAGTGTATACTTCCAGGACTTCTTCTAAGTCAAGTTGTTGTCCTTTCAATCTTTGTTGTGGAGGGCGCAGCTCAGCTCCAGGTCCAGTTGCTGTTGTTAGTTGCAGAGGGCAGAGCCCACCATCCCTTGTGGGAGTCAAGGAGTTGAACTGGCAGCCTTGTGGTTGAGAGCCCGTCCTCCAACTAGCTGAGCCATCTGGTCACTCGGGAGCTGAGCAGCAGCTCATTGACTTCATTCTAGTTGCGGAGGGCGCAGCTCGCTGGCCCATGTGGGAATCGAACCGGCAGCCCCGTTGCCCAGAGCTCGCCCTCTAACCAACTGAGACACCTGTCTGCCCCACATACCTCTTATTAATCACCATAGTTTGTTAGTTGATTCTTCAGTGTACTATAGGTCAGGAGTCAGCAAACATGTTCTGTAAAGTGCCAGATAATAAATATTTTAAGCTTTGCGGGCCACATACAGTCTGTTACATAATTCTTATTTTTAAGCAACCCTTTAAAATTATAAAAACTATTCTTAGCTCACAAGCCATGGGCTGTAGTTTACTGACCCCTGCTATATAACTAAATTTATAGTATCATCTGTTAATAATTTTCACTTCATCAAATTCATATATGTATGTGTGTGTGTGTGTGTACACACACACACTACATATAATTGTATATACTTATACTTTTTTTCTTGAATTTACTAGTAGCAATGTTCAATAATTATGGTGTCAGTGGGCATTTTTTAGTTCCCGGTTTTAACTGAAATGCTTACAATGTTTCATTCAGAAGAGTGATACTTACTGTGAATTCTCACTAGATTTTTCTTGTCAAGTTAAGGAACTTTTATTTCTAGGTTGCTAAAACTTTTATCAGGAATAGGCTTTTAACTTTAGGAAATGATGTTTCTTTACCCAATGAATTGATGTGACTATATTTAATATTAATGTATTGAATTACATTAATAAATGCATTTATAGATAACTATTCTTTCATTTCTGGGATAAATACTAAGAAGTTATTATGTAGTCTTTTAATGCATGATGAGTTCAACTTCCTAATATTTATTTAGTAGTTCTCTTGTCTGTAAGTATAAATTAGTCTATATGCTATTCTCCTTTTGGAACTCTTATGTAAACAGATTATTGGACCTCTGTGCACTATTCTGCATCTCTAGTAACCTTTTTAGCATGTTTAAACTCCTTTTTGCATTGCATTCTGGGAGAATCACTCAGCTAATTCTTCCAGCAAACTAAATTTATTTTCAGCTCTGTTCATTCTGCTATCTAGCTCTTCTGTTTATTTATTTGTATAGCCGTGTTTTAGATTTCTAAGAAGTTTCCTTCTTCTTTACTTTAACCTTGTTTTTAATGGAACTTGTACTTGTTAACAGATGTACTGTATCCTTGAATTTCTCTGGATACATAGTGAGAGCTATATCACAGGGAATCACATAGCTTCCACAATGCTGGGAGCTGGCTAGGCAAGCCCCAAATCTGTAGAGCAGGCTGTCAAGAAGGGCAGAATTCCTTCTTCAAGGAAACCTCAGCTTTGTTCTTAAGGCCTTTTAACTGGCTGAGTCAGGCTCATTCAGATCATATAGAATAAACTGTCTTACTTAAAGTCAACTGTTAGGCGTTCTAATCACAGCTGCAGAATAAAACAGCACACTGTAGCCAAGCCGAGTGGACACATAAAGCCGATCTCACAGAAATATAGTTTCTATATATGTAATGAGTTCATTATTGTTATTTTGCAATGCATTCTAGGTCTTTTTTTTTAATTTTTCATTTCTAATATGGTAAGTATTGATCATTTTGACGCCCTTCAGTGAGAGCCTGTTGGAGTCTTCACTAATTTTTAAGAGTGTCAAGTGTTCCTGGAGCAAACATTTGAGAGCTGCTGCTCTAAGGAGGGGGGATGCATAACTTTGGGGGTGCTTGGTGACTGGGCAAGCAGGCTTTCCTCCCTGTCCTCTTGGCATTTGCAGAAGCCCGAAGTTCCCTCCGAGCAGATACCCTGCCTCAGTCCACTTTGCCTCGACCCCTGTTGGAGGTCCTCAGGTTTGGCAGAAGGGCAGGCACAGACCTGTTGGTGTTTCACTGGCCATTGCGTCATGACCTGAAATGTCTCCTCGCTCACGATCCCCAGGTGGCACATTCTAGGCTCCTCGGCTTTTTTCTCCCCTCTTCTTTGGTCTGGGAATTTTGATTGATTTATGAAGCTGGGTTGTTGTTACATTCAAATTGTATTTATTGATTACTTAGCACATGCAGAGTACTGCTCTAAGTGTAATGCCAATCTTTGCCAAATGGTGTTGTCACCTAACATTGTACTTCAGCTTTAAAATTCCTTATATTTCACTTATGGCAAATGGTCGACTTTATATCAAATTGGAATATGTGTGTGCATGTGTGAGTGTGTGTGACTGTATATGTGTGTCAGTGTATGTGATGTGCATGGTTTAACTGATTCATTAATAAGCAGAATTTGCTGTAAACCACCTCCCAACATTTGTAGACAAGTAAGGTAAAACAGTTTGATGACTTTTGGGAGGGGGCGTGAAATTCGTAATTTTTTTTCCCCCAAGCATGTGAATAATGACATCAGTCACTTAAAGATCTCAAAAAGTTGTAATTTAAAGCACACCAGAATGACTAATTTATTGCAGTGAACCTGATGTTTAAAATAAATCTACTTTTGGAATGAAGTGATGTGAGCAAGCATATACTATTAAAATACCATAATTTAAAATGACAATACTCTAATTAAAAAGCTAACACATCTCTCATAGGACTGGGGTTTTTGCTGTGTTTCTTTTATCATCAGTTTTCCTTTGATTTGGTGATTATAATTGTGTCTTCACTGAGATGTTAGTAATGACATTCTTGCTCACAAGTGGTAGAGAGGAAGAGTCTCTACTCACGCTTTTTAATTTTTTATGATCCTAATCCATGTATAAAGCCTAAGATTGTACTTAATAAAATCATACTTCAAGGGAACTACAGCAATTTGGGATCCTTATGACAATGGCGTCTCTGTAGGACAGGCTCCCCTACCTCCATTCTTTCCAATTACCATAAAGACAAACACGCCCTGCTCTCTGTCCTGCTGAAGAAAGCACAACAGAATTCAAGTGGGTGAGACTTTATCAGGAAGGGTAATTTAATTGCGCTTCCATCTTTGAAAATACTTGATTAGTGTAGTGTATTATTACACAGCCACACTCTGATGGGACCAGTATTTGTTAACAGGTTAGAAGCTTGTAATGGATTCAAGAAAATAAAATTACCTCCCTCTTCCATCCAGGTCTTCATCTATATCATCGTGTCACCTCTCTGTGGTGGATTTACATGGCCAAGCTGTGTGAAGAAATAAGGAAAAGTTACCATCAACCAAAGGGTACAAGAGAACACGGAGTCAAAGGCTCCCTGTGATTGAAGCCTTTTAATAGCGACAGATGGTGTCTGCCAGTCTCTTCAACCCTCTTGTTTCTTTTTCTGTTTTTAATCTTGTTTTATGCATCCAGATTTTTCTTTGTCCTGTTAACCAGTTTATTCCAGTCCACTTCAAATTGAGCCATTTATTGCAGGAGTAGCCTTAAAAAGGCCCTTTGTTTGTTTCTTCGGTTTCTTAACTAGTGTCACCTCCATAGAGAAACATTTTTGTTTGTGATTGCACACAGCTATGACCAGGGTGCAACGCACCAGTCTGATGAGTAGTTGTCTGTGAACACTGCAGATGAACGTTGTGTGTGCACAGAGGTGTTCAAGAGACAGAGCATTGCTCACGTCTCATCTTTATGTCTTTTGTAATTGAAGAGTTTTAGGTACTTGAGAACAATATATAAATGGAGATTCATTGTTATTTGGGGAACTGTAATTAAATTGTTGGTGCTGCTTGCATCTAGGAGCCCAAGCAGGTAAAGTATTAGACATTGCATCTCAGTCAGAGGGAGATCATTTTGCTAGCCTGTTAGAAGCACATGGAATTAATTATCTTTGACCTCCTAGTATTCACTTTTAGGAAAAAGATTGACTGTTCACAAACCTTGCAGAGCTTGATATCCTGTTTTGCCATTGCAGTTGATTTGAGAAGATGATGGTTTAAATATTGTTTAAGGTTATGGTTTTTTATGTTTCTTTTTCTTTACTTGATTTTTAGGGCAATTCTATAGTTAATAGACCACATAGTGGAGGGAGTGGGGAGGCAAATTCCTCTGGCTCACCAAAGAAAAAGAAGAGAACCACAGTGGATGTGCTAGCATTTTAGCTGTGTGAAGGCAGATAATGTGGGTAATTTTTTCCAGTCTGGGAAAAGCCCAAACAATATAATCTAGTCAACGGTCAACTGCAAGGTTTGGCTTTGACTGCTGTTCAGTACTCGTCGGAGCATCCTGTGTGGTTCAGTAAGTCCTTTAATCTGCCTAGTCTTGAAGAACTCTTGAGAAACGAGAGTAGGCAGTATGATGTATAGAAACAATCCAAGGCAGTGTAACATTCATTTAAGTGCACTGTAAGAAAACTGGAATGCCATCGCACTGCTTCGTCTACTCTGGCGTCTGCAAGCCGCTATGTTCTTTTGGTGTGTATCTAAAAGGACATTTGCTGCTCTAGACCTAATTGCATTTATTTATCAATAAGTGCCAGTAAATGGAAGTCACATTACATTTGACATTTTCCCAATGAAAGAACAAATTAGTCTATAAAGCCTAGCCACCTGTGTAGCCTAGTCATGTGCCTTGAATACATATGTGTGACAGAATCTGGCTCATGCTACCTGTTCTTCCTTCTACACCTTCCAGTTCATTTATTTGACATGTATTTTAGGCCCCACTGGAACTCTTTTCCTGGTGATCATGCAGCGCTCCAATGTTTTTCCAGTTCTTTTTATCAACACTAATGCCTTTTAATTACATGAGCATTTCCTATTGGAAAACGCATTTGTTCCAGGAAAACGTGGCATTCCTGAATAATAATTTCCAAATGTCTTTAATCCAAAGAAAAAGACTTAAAGTTTATTCCCCTTTCTTATACACAACTGAGTAAAAATGATGTGCATGTTTTAGGGATAAATTACTTAACTGTCCCTTGATCTCTTTATGTATAAGAATGCTTTTTAAAGCACATATATTGTTTTAAATGATGCACAAACTGAAGGCATTAATAAAATTTAAGAGTAATACAATGAGTTGCTTGTTTTAGAATTTATTTCTGGAATCTAACTTCTGATGACATTTTGCCATAGTTTACAGATCAAATGTATTTTACTTACGCTGGAAATACATTAAGAAGTGTGACTTGTATACAAGACATTTTAAATCACTATGTTGTATACCTGAAACTAGTATAATATTGGATGTCAACTGCAAGTGACAAAGAAAACAATTATTTTTTAAAAAAAGAAAAAGAAGTGATAGAACAGGCAGACCGAAAACATAAGAATACAGAAGAATTAAACAATACTAGGGAAAAAAAAGAAGTGTGACTTGTAGCCTTTCAGCAAAAGCATTGTCTCAGGTTTATAAAATGTCTTGAAATCCAAAAGACACAAAAGAACTTAAAAATACTTGTAGGTTATACTGAAAGCAATGAAAGATCCTGAAATGACCACACAGCCTCCACAATTATCCTGATAACAAGCTGAGACAGAACAACAACAACAACAACAAATACCTCCAGGATTGTATTTCTCCTAACCTCAAAACCTTGGCCACAAGATCAAATAGTGTCACAATCCGTAAGTTTTCCTTCTGAATGAATGGATACGGCTTGCATCAGATAATGGGTTCTCCTTGCTTAGCTCGGCTGGTACCTCTTTCCTGGTCTTGAGATAGACGAAGAAATTGGGTTGCTTTCCAGGGTATCTTGGTGGAAATGGATGTAACAATAATAATAGTAGCCCTAGACACCCCTCTGGCCCTGCATCAACATTCCACGTTAGAAGCAGGTCTCTTTCTGACCGCTCCATTTTTTTTCAAGAATAATAAATGTTGTGGAGTGGTGGTAGTTGACATATTCAGTTTGAATTCAGTGAGGAAAACAGAGCCAAAACAAGTGTTATGGAAACAAGGGGTTTAATACAGGAGTCAAGCTTATGCGGGTATGTGACCGACAAGGAAGAGAAGGCCTGGAAGGGAGGCCCCAGGGGATCAGAGGAGCAGTCCTAAGTATTTGCACTTGAAGGACTTCATTTGCACTTGAAGCACAGGTTGGACCTTGCTGAAAAACCTGAGAATGCCTACGTATCTGTTTGCCAAAGTGGGTGTGTGAAGAGTGATGTGTGGAAAGGTTTGTGGAAGCCACAGCCCCAGTAGACATGATGCCAAGTACATAACTTGTGCCCAAATTGGCAGGCAGGGCCAATAGGAAGAGCTGGGTGTAGAGTGGACACCAGGCACCTGAGCATCTTCGTGTCTCATTGCCCTGACCTTCAGAGAGTATTGCCATCCACTTCCTCTCTGCTTTCCAAGTCTCAACGCGAGTTCATTTCGCTGTCCAAACAGGGAAAGACTTAATGAAATTCCCAGCTTCTGGCAAGAGCTGTGGTTGTTCCCAGGTTTACCCTGTTTCCCAGAAAAAAAGATCTAGCCGGACAATCAGCTCTAATGTGTCTTTTGGAACAAAAATTAATATAAGATCCGGTCTTATATTCTACTGGGTCTTATAGTAAAATAAGACTGAGTCTTACATTAATTTTCGCTCCAAAAGATGCATTGAAGCTGATTGTCCAGCTAGGTCTTATTTTCGGGGCAGCACGGTAGTCATGAGATCAGTTCAACTGCTTTATCTTATGCAGAAAAGCCATTTGGGTAAGTTAAAGCATTCTTTTGGTCATGGTACATTGTACAAAATCATGTTGGATTCATGCTGTTTATAAAACAAAAGCATTATCTAAATCTGAAATACGTTGTGATTTTCTGCATCTCTTTTCCAAAGAATGAGATGCGAGGACCCGATGCCCAAGGTGGAAGCCCTGAGTTTACCACTAACAATGTTGCTTTTTCAGCAAGTGGAATTGCTTCTTGCCATTGTGGGGGGACAGCAAGAGCACTGGACAGGTGGCTGCCGCCACTGTCCTTGTGAAGCCCTCCTTCCATGGGCTTCAGGTCCTACAATTGGGGTGTCGGTGACGTGGAAAATGCTGCTTTCCAGGCCCAAGTCCAGCACCTCAGCTTCCTTTGAGAATTCATCTCACCTGCTTCCGGTCCAAACAGTTCCAAAGGGCTGACCTCACGTCTAGCCCGTCCCCGATCCATCCTCTGGGTGCTGTGATGGGTTTGAGCATGAGACTGTAACCCAAGCCAAGCCATAGGTTTTTTAAGTCGTGACCTTGCATGGAACCCAAGGGAAGGAGAACCCCTTCTCCTGTAGAATGGACGGTGAGTGGGTGTCAACCTGGCGTTGTTGAATGCAGGGAAATTGTGCCTGTGAATGGGGCTGCCCAAAGGCACTTAGCAGGACAGAGGGTTGGACAGAAAACAAGTCACATTGCATGAGTATGAGAACCGGGACCTGCTAGGTCCAAACCCACTCTTAAACTTGCCTCTTGCAATCAATTTATTTCTACCATTTAGTGAGTAAATGGGTCCAGTTCCTTGCAATCAAAGTCCTGGCTGACACATCAGAATCAATAATCCCTGAGACTCTCTCCAGCACAGTGTCATCACTGGGCATGGCATAGCTGGGGGACATGAGGACACTGTGGGGTCAGATCTTAAGGCACCTGCTGAACAGCTCTGTCCCTGTTCATTCCGTGTCCCAAGAGAAGGAACCCCAGAACAAGGAGAGGGGAACCAGCAGAGGGCAGAGGTCCTGGAACCCCAGAACAATGAGAGTCAGTGATGTTGCAGCAGGTATGTATAGTGCCAGGTGGGTACTAGACTAATCGGGGGGATCAGTACCTAACTCATATACATGTGTACCCAGTATGCTGTACTCTTGACATTAATATAAAATAATACTGAATGTTAACTGTAACTGAAAAAAATAAATAATAAAAATTAAAAAAGAAGAGGGAGGGAGAATGCCGATCACGTGTTGGGCAGGAGCTGACACACCACCTCACTGACGCCTCACAGCCATCCTGAGTGGGCGTGGTTATCCCCATCTGATAGGTGAGGAGACTGAGTTTCCATTTCTTTGCCTGAAGTCACACAAGTAGTAGGTGGTTGGCCACAAGTCAGGTCTGCACCTGTCTGGGGCTCAGGCTCTCCCCCATAAAGACACTGTCACCCCGGACTGTATTCTGAGTAGCCAGGAAGCTCTTGTCAGTTGAGACCTCAGAGGAAAGGAACATGGACAGAAGCAGACCCGTGCTCTGGACAGAAGAAGAACATTGTAAAAGGCCTGAACACAGGCAGGGCATAGAAGTGTGGGATTCGTTGTCAGGGATCTGGTGCTGATTGTAGCATGTGAAGGAAGAAGCCACCTCCTCCCTCCACACCTGTCCCCATCCCCAGCTGACTGCCCAAGTCCCACCCCAAAACTAGCCTGGGTGAGTGCATGGCAAACTGGGCCACTAGGTTATGTGCAGATTTTCTTCAAGTACAATGACCAAGATTCAACCCAAAGCTTCAAGGACTATTTGGATTACTCTGTCCAGGCTTCTGTGTGTGTGTATGCTCTTCTGGCCCATCTTGACCCATTTGGGCCTGGATTCTGAACTCAGAATTGTGTTAGAATCAGTCTTCAGATTAAATACCTATAAAATGGAGAAGATATTGTCCCTTTCTCATCTGGCAAATGGGAGCAGTAGGTGAGATAGGACGTTGCAGGGCCTAAAACAGGATTTATCTCAAAGCGAGCTTAGTACCAGGGGTCTGCATTCTCATTTTAATGCCAAGTGGGCAGAGACCCTAAGAAAGGGGAATGTTGTTCTCTGCTGCCTTCTAGTGTGCACCTTGGGAATAACAGCTGAATGGAGGTCACCAGGAAAAGCTCTTCTCTGCTGCCATCTAGTGTGCATCTTGGGAATAACACCTGAGGGGAGATCACCAGGAAAAGCTTTTTTCTCTCTTCACAGATTTTAAGCCAACTAAGAACGTGCTGTGCACCAGATATGGTCACCTGTGCCTTGGAAGCTGCACACAGTTAATATGGAGTCCTCAAGGTGAAACTTGGCACACCCTGAGTCAACTGCCTTCTCACCTGCCTTTTACGTATGCATGCCTTATGCCCCCGCCTTTCCTCTTGGCTCCCTACATTTCCTGGAGCCGGTTTTGAACTAACAGTGTGCTTAGAGAGGCTCTGTAAGTCATCACGTCCAGGGCCAGTGGGGTGCAAGCCAAAGATTTACTTTACATGTAAATGAGGCAACCCAGCAGGACCTGATCAAAAGAAACCCAGGTCTGAGAGCAGAAAGCTTAGATATGAAAAGACCACAGGGAGGCTTGCAGGAGCCAGACTGCAGCCCCCAGGGAGAGCTGGGTAGGCAGGCTGTGAGGGATTCTGGGCTCTGCCCTGTGGGCTGGGGCTGAGGGGTTCTTGGGGATTCAAGTCCAGGTACAGTATATGCAGGGGGAGCTGAACACCAGGCTCCTCGGGCAGCCTTGCTGGAACAGCCTCCCCCCTGCACAGCTGGGGTAGCTGGACCTGTCTGGAGGGTTCAGATAGAGTCTGTCAGCTTTGCTCTGGCATAAGGTGTCTTGTTCAAACGTGGGGCCACTCTCAGGTCCAGAGGGCTGGGCCGGTGTGGGAACTTCAAGCTCTGGAAGAACAAAAGGCATATATGGAAGACCTGGAAAACAGTGAAGAGTCAGTCAAGACTCCCCAAAGAGATCCCAAACCCATACACTACTCACAATCAGCAACCATGGGCTAGCAGCAGCTCAGCATCCACACCGTACATTTGCTGTCTCCTTTCATCACCGTCCAGCCAACTCCTGTATTCTCTGTCAATGTCCATCTTCATCTGACTAGGTTCAAGTTTCGCACTTTTCATCCCTCATCCTCACTCTGCAAAGGCTGAACTCCTGATCCTGGTCAATGCCCCCTCCCTCACTCCTCTCCCTTCCTCCCTATCACTTCTTCATTATGACATTCTCCTTCCAGGCCAGTATACAGATACTTGCTTCACCCCCACTGTCTTCTCCATCACCAGCTTCAGGCACTTTTTGTTGCCCCTCCTTACCCTTCCTTAATCTCTGTCTCTCCATCATTCTCTGATTAGGCGGGGCTCTTCATCTCACTGGTCATCTTCCTCTGTGTCAATCTCTGACCATTTCTTCAGCTCTTGCCACTGTGGTCCATTGCCACCACCCATCAGCTGACCTGGCTCCTGGGTGTCTGTGATCACTGGCCCTTTGGCTGTGCCCTGCTCTTTCTGTCATTTCTGCCACTGCCCTGGAGGGTCCCCTGTCACTGTGATGTAGTTTCCACTCTTAGCTGGTTCTCCTCACCCTCTGCTCTTCTTTCTGGCCACTAGGGTCTTCCAGGGCCTGAGCTCCTCTGGAGGTGGAGCCAAGTACCTGGAGAGGTGGCCTCTAGTAACTGGAGAGAATGGGGTTGAGCTACAGGGGAATACATTACCATCAGCCAGCCTCCAAGTGGCAACTCGAAAGGGCTCAGGCTAAACTAGGCAGTGCTTTGGGGCCAGTCAGCACTGCGTATTCCTGCCCTATACATTTATGCATACTAAGAACCACAGGCAATATTTTTTTGTTGCATTTAGAATGAGAAAATTTTTATTTTTAAAAATATTTTTTTATTTTTCAATTACAGTTAACATACAATATTACATTAGTTTCAGGTGTACAACATAGTGATTAGACATTTATATAACCTACAAAAGTGATCACCCCAATAAGTCTAGTACCCACCTGGCACCAAACATAGTTATAATATTATTGAGTATATTCCCTATGCTGCACTTTACATTCCCATGACAACTGTGTAACAACCAATTTGTACTTAATCCCTTCATCTTTTTTCATCCAGCCTCTCAACCCCCTCTCCCATAACCATCACAATGTTCTCTGTATCTATGAGTTCGTTTCTGATTTGACTGTTTATTTTGTTTAGATTCCACATGAGTGAAAACACATAGCATCTGCCTTTTTCTGTCTGACATTCCACTCAGCACAACACCTTCCCAGTCTATCCATGCCACCGATGCCAGCAAGAACCCATTCCCTTCCAGGGCCGAGCAACATTCCACTGTACATATGTACCACCTACTCTTTATCCATTCATCCATCAATGTACACCCATCAATGTACAATGCTGCAATGAACATATGGATATAGATATCCACTCAAAATAGGGTTTTGGGTTTCTTCAGATACATACCCAGAAGTGAGATTATGTAGTTAATGCCATTTTATTATTCATATTTTTTATCTTTTTTTTTCCCTCTTAAAGTAGACCCTTTAAGATTCCTTGTAATACTGGTTTGGCGGTGATGAGCTCCTTTAGCTTTTTCTTGTCTGGGAAACTCTTTATCTGTCCTTCGATTCTAAATAATAGCCTTGCTGGGTAGTGTAATCTTGGTTGTAGGTCCTTGCTCTTCATCACTTCGACTATTTCATACCAATCCCTTCGTGCCTGCAAAGTTTCTGATAAGCAATCACTTGACAGTCTTATGGGAGCTCCTTTGTAAGTAACTAACAGCTTTTCTCTTGCTGCTGTTAAGATTCTCTCTTTGTCTTTAACCTTTGGCATTTAAAATATGATGTGTCTTGGTGTGGGCCTGTTTGTGTTCATCTTGTTTGGGACACTCTCCATTTCCTGGCTTGTATGTCTATTTTGTTCACTGGATTACAGAGGTGTTCCATCATTATTTCTTCAAATAGGTTTTCAATTCCTTGCTCCCTCTCTTCTCCTTCCAGTACCCCTATGAGGTGAAAGTTGGTGTGCTTGATGTTGTCCCAGAGGCCCCTTAAACTCCCCTCATTTTTTAAACATCTTTTTTTTCTGTTCTGATTGAGTACTATCTTCTTTTTTTTAAATTTAATTAAATTTACTGGGGTGACATTTGTTAGTAAAATTACATAGATTTCAGGTGTACAATTCTGTATTACATCATCTATAAATCCCATTGTGTGTTCATCACCCAGAGAGTCAGTTCTCCTTCCATCACCATATATTTGAGCCCCCTTAACTTCATCTCCCACCCCCCATCTGAGTATTATCTTCTAAATGGCTGATTTGACCCTCTGCTTCATCTAATCTACTGTTGATTCCCTCTAATGTATTCTTCATTTCAGTCATTGTATTCTTCATTTCTGACAGGATCTTTTTTCATGTTTACTATTTCCATTTTTGTATTTCCCATCTCTTTGTTGAAGTTCTCCCTGATCATGAAGCATTTTTGTAACCTATGTTTTGAATTATGCTTCTGGTAGATTGCTTGTCACCATTCTGTTCACTTCCTTTTCTGAAGCTTTGTTCTGTTCTTTTATTTGGGACATGTTTCTTTGTCTCCCCATTCTGGCTGCCTCCCTGTGTTTGTTTCTATGTGTTAGGAAGGGCTGCTACGGCTCCCTTTTTTATTAGAGTAGCCTTATATAGTAGGTGTCCTGTGGGGTACAGTGCTCCCGTATGCTCCACGTGTGTCCCTGTGTGGGATGTGTGTGTCCTCCTATTGTAGTTCAGCCTTGGTTGCTGTTTGCATACCATTCGGAGGGATTGACCCTCAGGCTCCATGGTTGTGAGGAATGGCTGTGACTACAGTGGAGAAGCTGCTACGCAGGGGCTAACACTACAGAGCAGGATTTGCTTCAGTGGGGCTCCGATGCCTGCCCAGTCTGCCCTTTGGGTGTCTCATCCTTATAGTCGACCAGGTATTGCTCTGGCTCGGTCTGAAGTTGGCCACTGGGTGTGCCAGACCAGGGGCCACCTGGAAGGGGACCAGCCACAGGCCAAGTTCAGCAGCAGCCTGTGCCCTGCGGGGGGCCACCTGGCATGAGCCACAAAGCAATCTGTAAATGGTCGCCAGCTGGGCTGGGCTTACAGGTACGTCAAGAAGCCATGCCACAAACACAGGTCACCGGTTGCTAGTGCCGGGGTAGGGCTGCTCTGCCAGTGGTATAGGACCCACCGAAGACAGATGCTCTTGTCTGCACTTTGTGAACCTTTGAGAGATTTTAGGAAAGTCTGCAACATGAGTGAAGGCAGGCAGTTTGTACTGAAAAGCCAATGGAAAGAGCTTGGGGTGTGCCCCAAAATAGGGTAGGGCGGAGGCTCAGAATCACCAGGGCACGACCAATGATTGTGGTTAGCCAGGTTGATGGAGACTCAGATATCAGGGCAACCTGTGTCTGCATGCCAGAAAGGGGCAGGGCTCAACAAATGTACAACGGCTTTCGCCAGTTCCTCCGATCCTGAGAAAGCTGCCCCTCCAGCCCTCGCCCTGCAGCTAGAGAACTCAGTTCATCCCCATATGTCTCTGGTGCTTTTTGAGCCATTGCCCGAGGATTGGAGCTCAGAGTGAGTGAGTCCGTCAGCGGGTAAGTCCCTGTGCCGACCCTTCAAGTAGAGCACCTGAGACTGCAGCCACCTTCAGTCTCATTCAACCACAATCTCTGCTGCTTTTGACAGCCAGAGGTTTTGGGGACCTCTCTCCCAGGACTGGAACTCTGTGCTAGGAAGGTTGGTGTGGGGCCGGGACCCTCACTCCTGGGAGGGCAGGGAACGTCCCCAGCTGAAACATCTCTCCCCATGTTTAAAGGTCATGCATGGCTGTGGGACCAGCCCGTTCTGCTACTCTGCTCCTCCTACCAGTCTCTAGGTGGCCTCCTCTGCCGGTCCTTAATTGTGGGGCTTCGCTTCAGGTAGGCTTGAGGCAATTCTCAGTGATGGTTGTTTGTAGTTTAGTTGTGATTTGCATGTGGTCAGGGGAACAGGTGAGCACAGTGTTTACCTACTCCTCGTTCTTGACCAGAAATCATAAACCGGTTTTCTGAGAGGAGAGGTCAACATGGACTGCAGCATTTGGAAAGGTGGTAGGAGGGGGTTGTAAAACGAAGCCTAGAAAGGCAGGCAGGTTTTACACAGACAGAGGAGAGGATAATAGGAAAATGAGGGAAATGTGAACAAAGATGTAGGGATGGGAATGAGCATGGCAAGTGTGGGGAACAGCAAAGAGAGCTACCTAGACAGGGAAAGAAAAGTCTGTGGGAGACATCATAGGAGCTGCCTTGTAGGTTCATGGAGAGCACAGTGGATCGCAACTGAGAGGATCAGAAGGCTTCAGGAATTATTCTGGTTCTGCCCTTACTAGGTGGGTAGCCTTCATGAGGTCATTCAGTCACTTAGAGTCCTGGCTGTAGTCACTTTCACAGGAGGATGCTGATAAGAGCCTGCTGTTCTTTCATGTTTCTTACACAACTAGGAAAGGTGATGCGTGAAGAGATGTATGTTAAACAATAAATTGAAAATCAAGACCCCCTTCTTCAACCTTGTACGGCATCGGCATGCTGAGAAAGTGCTCCACGGCCCACAGCGGGGTTTGATTTCTTGTGTGCTGCGGGAGGAAGATTACCGCCATGGCGGGGTGTGGCAGGTGATTAGGAAAGGAGAAGACCATCTTTACCCCTGTGGGGAGTTTGAGCAGGGGAGACAGAAGTGTTTCTTGGGTTCCGTGCTGTGATGTGCCAAACAGTGACATCTCTGAGAAGTTTTTGGCTTCTGACATCAGATGAAACAGGAGACAGGACTGTGCTCCTGAAGGCTAGAGCAGGGTGACTGGAAGAGACCTGGATCTTGGGGGAAACCTATCTGGGTCATCATGAACATGTGAAGTCAGGCTAGCCAATTCCTCGCTCTGGACACCAGTGCCCCCATCTGCTAAACGGAAGCTGAAACAGCATCTGCCCAGTATCCTACAGTACAGGGTTATTGCAAGGACCAAGCACATGAAATGTGAAAGGTTGTTTGAAGTCTGAAGGGCTAGGACAACACAGCTTGTCTTTCTTTTTCTCATTGACAAGGGACACTGACTGTTCTGACCAGCGAATATCTATTAATTTATATCTCTGACATACCTAGTCACGTCATCTATCACCTCAGAAAGTTTATATTAACATCAGCCGCTGTGCGTAAGCACCCTAATAACAACTTGTACATTCTTAGGGTGCGTATATAATTAAAGTAGAAGCCCAATTTGGGATGAGGACCACAGAGTCACGAGCTATTTGAACGAATGTTTTGATCTGCCATTAACAGTAAGGGCCAATTCCCTCAGTTCCATCTTACTGTGCCTGCATACTGCTTTCTGTGTGCAAGAAGACAGTGTTCAGAATATCTGAGTCACAAAAGTATTCCTACTAAGCTGTACTCCATGAGGAGATTAACCCTAGTCTGGATAAGCCTGTGTGAGTTTAGTGTCTTCTTCTTATTGGCATTCTTGCTCTGGCAGCTCGCCTGTGTCCCTCTGAGAAAGAGTGGGCCTCCCCGTTAGAGTCTTAGTTCCATGTGGACGTCAGTCTGTGTCAACTCTACTTTACACAGAGTACCTCACCCACACGGAAGCTCCACGCGGGCTTACCAGACCAGGAGGGCTTTGCAAGAGGTGATTTTGACAGTGTGACCTGTGAAGACGATGAGCACCCCTCCACCTAGGGAGGGGGATAGGAGGTGAGTCTCGTCTTCTCATCCAACCAAACCGACGGTCTTCACACTGACCACTCCCTGTAGCTTCAAGTGTGTCCATTGTCCACGCGGCACAAAGATCTGTTGTGAGGCTGAGCCACGAGCTCAGGGAACTCACCCTTCCCCACCCCCCAGCCAGAGCGAGGACATCACTGAGACGTCACTGGGGCGTCACACGTTCTCTGTCCTGTTGCCCCGGGTGACCACATAAGCCTCTCTGCCAGTGTCCAGAGTCCTCGTTTCCCCAGCTCTAACCCTCCCCATGCGAGGCCCCTGCCTGGAGCCCTCTTTCCGCCGATCCCCGTCTGCCCCCCCCACCTCAACCCCCACTCTCAGAGGCCAACTTTTGTTCACTTTGTCCCTAGAGGTTGAGAAAAGTCAGACTCATGAGTGCAAGGGAAGAGGACGCCCCCTCGGAGGTTTCTGACTCACCCTCCTCCGAAGACACGCCAACGCCCGAGGAGGACTCTTTCACCAGTGGAGACTCCCCCCAGGGCCTAGTCCAGGGCGAGGTCACCCGGGAAGTGACCCGCGAGGCCACTGGGGCCACAGACACCAAGGGAAAGGAATCCAAGAAGACCACTGCAAAGCAGGTGATAGGCAGCGTAAAGTGGTTTAACGTGCAGAACGGCTACGGTTTCATCAGGACGCAGGACACACGGGAACACGTGTTCATTCATCAATCGGCCATCACCCAGGACAACGCGTATAAGTACCAGCCAAGCGCGGGGGACGGTGAGATGGCCGAATTCGATGTGCTGCGGAGCCTTCAGGGTACCGAGGCAGCCAAGGTGACCGGGCCGGGGGGCACCCCAGTCCAGGGCAGCTGTCATGCCAGCAAACGCCACGGGGTCCGCAGGAGCTCATACCTGTGCTGCCAGGTGCCGTCACGAGGCCACTTGGGCTCCCACCAGGAAGAGGCGGACAGGGACAACACCGATGGCCGTCACCGCCAGCACAGCGGGTTCTTCATGTCCCCAGGCACACACTCTCCCGGCCCCTGGGGAGTGGGGGACCGAGGGGTGGACGGCAGCCCCGCCACCACCGCTGACCATCCCAGCACCCCCCGTGGCTTGTCCATTCGGCGCCCAGCACCCCCGTATGGCCCTCGCAGCTCTGACGACCAGGACGGGGACAAGGACACCACTGACCAGCGCCGGGGCTTCCGCTTCAGGTACCTTGTGCCCTTCCGCCATCCCGAGAGTCCCCAGGGTCACAAGCCGGGCAGGGACGGCGCCCTGGCCTCTGAGCGCCCCGAATACCGCAGCAACACGGCCATGCGCCTCCGCGCAACCCCGGCTGGCCTCCGGTGCTCTGAGGACCAGAAATGGGCCAAAGATGCCGCCGCTCAGCGCCCCTATTTCCATCGGGGATCCTCCATCCGCCACCGCATGCCCCCCCACGGGCCCACGGTCGCCCAGGCTCAGAAGAAAGAAACGCATCAGGAGCAGGAGGACTGCTTCGCCACAGCCCAGGGTCCTCGTCGCCGGCTGCCTGACAACCGCGTAGGTCAACAAGTGCGGCGCCTCCCGCCCTTGCAAGGGGCCCCAGCCATAGCCTGCCGCCCTTTTCCCAGCAGCGGCCTGCGTGCGGCTCACCTGCCTGGATGCACCCTGACCATAGGCCCAGAAAGCGCGCCGCGCAGGGAGCCAGGCCCCTGCTACGACCTGCTGAGTCGCCCAAGGGGCCGCAGCGCCGTTTCAAGACCAAGATTCTCACCCCACACGTCTGAGAAGCCTCGAGCAAAGGACACGGAGGGCCTATGTGATGCCGGCAGCGCACGGAATAGGCCCCTGCAGCGCTACCTAGTGACTGCCCCTAAGGAGCTGCACTGCCGCCCACAGGCGCCACCCCCGGAAGCCCAGGTCCACAAGCCCCAGGGGAGGGAGGGCGAGCACGAAACAGGGACTGCAGACACCCATGCTCAACCCAGGGAAAAGCCCAGCACCGGTAATGAGGACCCCACAACCACTCTCGCCCAGTAACAGCCCGGCTCCCTCCAGGGTACTCAGGCTGGGGCTGCAGAAAACGTACCCTGGGTGGAAGCAATGCCCTCTATGGAGACGCTACCCCTGTAGCAGCCGTATTCCATATTTACTAGTAGTCTGAACCCAATGAACACTCTGACTTTACCTCCCCCCAGCACATTTTGAGGGGAAATTACAAGATCTGATCATTACTCAATTCCCTCTGAAGCTCTACTTATGCTTATTTGACGGATAAATACGAATGTTTTTGCTTCCATTTTTACCCCCAAGACCTGGGTGGGCCCAAGATGGTTTGCAATGTTACCGGGGAAATGGCCTGAGGGATGACCCGATTCTTTTTCACCTACACAAACATTGTTTCAGAGTAACCCCGCAAGGATGATTTAACACACAAACTATTATGGGTTCAACACTATATTCAAATGGTCCACTCAGCTGTCCTGTGTCCAAATAAATCATCCGATGTAATTGTGAAGCATCAACTGTTGTACTCTCAAGTGTTTTTGTCTATTAGTTCTAAGGTCTGTAGCCAACTGTATTTTTGAGGTGGTCTTTGCAAAGCTGTTTCACAAGAAATTTCACCAAATTACAATGCCAGGTGTGTCCTTACAAGTAACACATTTAAAAGTAATGTTACACAAGATGCAGGGTTTGTTCCCCCCGCCCCCCCAGGTGATTCCAAGGGCTCACCACCTGTTCAAAAGAAAGAAATTAGCTTCCTCCTCACTCTCCTCTTGCCCACTTCCTTTCAAGCAGTAAAGGTGGGGAAGTACTGAGAAAGAATTGTTGAGTTGCACAACAAGACCTCCTGCCCCCGCCCATACTGGGTGCACAGACACACTGTGAGCTTTACAAAGCTCTACAAGGTGACGTGAGAGTGTGAATCAACCACTTGACTCATTTTTCTTGGTGGGAAAGGGGAGAATGAAATTTAAGACCAAAGAACCAACAAAACAATTTGTTTGAAGCAAACGTCTTCTCTGGGAGCTTCGATCAAGGAGGACAAGCTGAAGAAAGAATAGGCTTTTACCCTCGGAGGGGGCTGTGAGGGAGAACTCTTCTTCGCCTTGGAGAGAATGCTAGAGGAAGGAGAAGTTCGGGAAAACCCAGAAGGTGTAATTAATTTTCTCCTCCAGCCATGGCTTCTCCCTCTAGTCCTCCTCCGCCTCTCACATCCCAATACCTGATTCAGTACAAGCAGCATCTCCTCACAGAAATGGGCACTCCTTTATAAAGGTCTCAAACCGTCCATCATCTTAAGATAAGTCACACAATTTCCCCTTCAGTTATGATCCCTATTTCTTTCCTTCTCAGTTTCCCCGAGGCTTGTACGTTGTCTCTCCATGGGCACTGTTTCTGCATCAGGATTCCTTTGCCTTCCTAGGTTTGACAAGGCTACTTGGATCTTCCCTGAGGATGATTTAATATATCACATGTGATGTGGTTTTCATACGATTTCATATACAAGAAGCAGTCGCCTGTTATGTAACATAATGCCTTCATATATAAAAGCCTTAAAGAAATGAACCGCCTTTGAAACAAATGACCAAAACATTTGATACTTCAAACCCCTGAAGATTTTGCATTCTACTATTTTAGTTGAGGGAGAAGTCCAGGAATTGTATGGTGGACTTCTGTCAAGTTCGGTCATATTACTTGGCCGATCAACAAAAAGTCAAAAAACAAGTGATCACCTGGTTTGCCAGACAGTTCCTATTGTTATTCAGAATGTGGTAGCATTTCCTAGAAGCAATGGAGCTTCACATCCATTTTAAAAAGTGTGCTTTCTTTACTTCTGTTACTGTTTTTGTTTTAATCTCCACCATTTCCTCTGGAGTCTCAGAGTTTCCATCGTTCTGTTTACTTTAGCCATCTGTTCTTGCATGTTGTCCCCTTTCCCCATTGGAGCCCTGACTTAGCAGTATTACTCTCAGTTACCTTTAAGGCTCAGTGTGGCCATCGCTAAATAGTTGCCACGTCTGAGTCTGGTTGCGATGCTCGGTCTGTCTCTTCACACTGTGTGTTAAGAGTTATATTAGCATGAGTTCTAAGGCCTTTGGAGCAGGGTTCTATGAGGTTACACCTGAGACTGTTCACTGTTTTCTGCCGCTGTCGGTGTCAGAGGCTAAAAATCCCCTGCTATCCTTCTTTGAGCCTCCTCCCTTGTGGTCTTGGGTTTCCCTAAAGATTCCTTTTTAAACAGGGTCTGAGTCTTGCAATTCCTGTTAGCTGCCACCCTTTGTTAGTGTGCAGAACACTTATTGTTATGGTGGTGAGATTGGGGGAGGGGAGGGAGTACCAGTGTCCTATAGGCCTGTGATTCAGCCTCAGGCTTTCAGTGACCCGGTGCCCCTGGCCCATGACTTCCACAGGGACTTCTCAGCTTTTCTTTATCACTTAGGTGAAACAGGAAGGATAGGAGGGGGGGGGAGTTCCCTGTTATCGTTCCCCTGCTTTGCAGGCCAGACAGGCCCAAGGTGGGTACGCCCTTTCCCACGCGTTGACTAGGCCCAGGTAAAAGAATTTCCTGTGCAGCCAGGCCTGTGTTAAGGGGAACACAATACTCTGAGCACGCTCCAAAATGGATGATTTTCCTCCCCCTCTGGAAGAATGTAGGAAGCTTTCTGTGGTCTTTACAATGAGCACCTGGTGGGGCTTCCGGAAGAAAACTCAAGTAACTTGGAAATCCCCTGAGACTGGGCTTCCAGGCATTCTTATCTCTCAAGGGAATCCATGATAAATCTCCAGCAATCTCTCGATGATGGTCTCAGTATCCCTCCCAGAGGCTGACTCCAGCAGCCTTTTCTACTCCCGGCGTGGTGCATTTGTCTGTGTTTGCCTGTCTCTCCAGTTTTCAGGGAACTGATTTGCCTTGCGACCTCAATTTCCTCATGAATGTAAGAAGTGATTTTCAGTT